>NW_026526688.1:24425050-25025050 GCF_024362965.1 Panthera pardus | reverse complement strand
GAACAGCCCAGGAGCTAGAGAACTGATATCTGTGTCTGCCACCCAAGATAGAGAAGATTTCCGCACAACTTCCTCTACACACAGGAAGCTGGAGCCGTGCTATGAAACATAACGAGAGGCACGTTTATAATTTCAAATCTTCTCGTAGCATCAGTTTTGAAAAGGTAAAATGAAACATCTAAGTTCATTTTAACCTGCTTTATTTAACCAAATTGAAGCACTTCGAAATATAAGCCATATAAAAATGTGTGGAATACTTTATTCTCACTCTCTTTTTCACTCACCTTTGTTTGTTTGGGTTTTTTCTTTTTGTTTTTGGTGGGTTTTTTTTTTGTTTGTTTGTTTTTTGTACAAAGACTTCAAAATCCACTGTGTATTTTACCGTTACAGAACATTGTCATTTGGACTAGCCTCAATTTGAGTACTCAGCAGCCACATGGGGCCAGAGACTACATAGTGAGCAGGGCAGGGCTGGGAGAACTTGCTGCTTCACTGCTGCAGAGAAATCTTTGTTTTCACCATGTATTTCTAAGCAGAAGCAGACAAAATGTGACAGGGTGATAGCTTCTGCCTCAATGCTGCCTTCCAAATCTCCTGCCATGCACGTGATTGGCAGATCTAATTTGCCTCCAGAACCTTGCCTTCAAAGGGATCCGGAAAATGTGTTCTTTCTGTTTGTTTTGATTTCTAAACTCCTCAGTGAGAATGGTGAAATGAAGTTGGAATAAACCAACCTATGGTATCCGGTGGTTCTTTGGAAAATGGGGAAGAACAATTCCATGGGAATCTATGCATCTCATTTCTGTCATCCTCCAAATAATTTAGGATATGTTACTTTAACCAAAACCACAAGCTTGGGGCACCTAGGTGGCTCAGTCAGTTAAGCATCTGACTTCTGCTCAGGTTACGATCTCAGGGTGTGTGAGTTCAAGCCCTGCATCGGGCTTTGCACTTTTGGATCCTCTGTCTCCTTTTCTCTCTGCCCCTGCTCATGCTAGCTCTCTCTCTCTCTCTCTCTCTGAAAAATAAACATTAAAAAAAATAAAGACTTTGAAAAAAAAGAAAGAAAAACCACCAGTTTATTTATCTTCTATTCTGGAGCACGTGTCATTAACCAAGACCTGTTTCATAAAGTTTATTGTGTTTTTATAAGCAGGAACACAATGGCGTACCTCTACAATTGTTTCCTGTAACTTACTCTGTCCTAACGTTACCCCCAACATACAGTTTTGGAGGTTCTGATCACAACTCAGGAGAAGGGCTTTCCTAGTTGTTTTCTTAGGATCCCTACACAAAAGGGCATCGGCACGCAAACTAAATCCGTTTTTAAGTGTTTAGATCATTTACAGCATGTACACATTCTAAGAAATTGCATGGGTCCAACTGGTAATTCAACCTGACTTTGTAGCCAGCATAACTCATTAAAATGCACAGTAGCAATGGAGAAACCAGAAAATAAGATGCACGCTTCTGGTAAAGATTCCTATGATGAGAATAGAGGAGCTCTTAGGGATTATTTATAACAAAAGTAATGAAATGTTAGTGAAGTTAAGGGCACATTTTCTCAGAAAAATATAGTACTCTAGTAAGGAGTCTACAGTTTCATCTGCCCAAAAGCCAATCGATGAGACATTACACCCTGCATCTTTACTCCCACACTCAGCACTTCAATTTATCGCCTCTGCTCAGTGCAAGAACGAGCTAGTAGCTCGAAAACCTGGATAATTTGTTCCGTTTAGACACCCAGAGTTTCATAAAAATCGAGGCCTGTCTCCAAGTCATAAATAGTGACTTTAGATCATCTGGCACTGTCTTGTACCTTGTAGTGTCCTACGTAAACATATTTGGTAGATACTCAAGTTCATATACGATTTGTTAAAGTGAGTAGATACAGGTTTTTTTAAAAAAAAAAAACATTAAACTGATGCTTAATGCCAAATGAATGAGGAACGATATTTGAAAAGAACACGTGCTAGGCTGGTGATTTCAGGGAAGGATTCAATGGCGACACTTCTCTCCCAGAAAACTGACATCTCCAAGATCTCTCCATAGGCTCCTGTATGGTCTTTGCGGAGGGACCTTGTCCATGACTGTATTTGCAATTAGCGCTTCCACGCGGGTGGACTCTCAGATCGATGTCTTTAACTTGACTTCTCTTTTTAAAATTCTCTCTTACATTCCAGATTCACATTTCCAACCGATGTGGTGATAATCTCTGCCTTTCTGGCAGGCAAAACTGCAAAGTCCAAAATTATTCTTTTCCTTATACCCAATGCAATCCTCTGAGTTCACTATTTTTGCATATTACCATCACATGAAATACTTATCTTCCTGCCTATGTTGAAAGCTCTGAATAATCTTGATTTCTGTCTCCCTCTTCCTTTATGCTGAACTATTAGCTTAATCCAGTATATTACTCTTAGATATCATATTCACATCAATTTTTCTCTCCTTTATGCAAGTTGCCATCCTAATCCACACATTGTTGTCATTAAGAAAATTATACAATAGATTTTTTCCATCAAGTATACAGTTCTACAAGCTCTAGCACATGTAAAGATTTGTGTAAACATCATCATAATCAAGATTCAGAACAATTACATCACCCCCAAAAAATCCTTTATGCAATTTCTTAGAAATCATACCCTTCCCCCATTTCTAAGCCCTGAGAACTACTTATCTGTTTTCTATCCAAAGTTTTGTACTCCTCAGAACGCCATTTAAAGGAATTCTACAATATGTAATCCTTTGAAACTGACTTCTTTCACTCAGCATAATGCCCTTGAGATCCATCAAGCTGTAGCATGGATCATTCATTTATTTCTTTTTAGTGCTGAGTAGTATTTCACTGAATGGATGTACCCCCATTTGCTTTATCATCTTCTGGAATACATGAACTTTTTCTAGTCTGCTGCCCAAGGACCCTTGCCATACATCTCCACCTGGTGGCATTGGTGTCTTGACTCTCTGCCTTGTACAGTTTCGATCAGAAAGACTGTGCTCCATAATGCCATTATATCAACACTTCCCTTTCCTTTTTATTTTATAAAGTTTCTTCCACTTTAAAAAATAACTTGCCCCTTAATCTCTATTCTATTAAAATCTAACCTATTCATCAAGACCAATTCCAGAAATCTTTTTCTGAATCTTTTTTTTCCTCATTGATATTTATTTATTTTTGAGAGAAAGAGGGAAAAAGAGAGAGAGAGAGAGCACGCACGAGACAGCGAGCATGAGTCAGGGAGGGGCAGAGAGAGAGAAGGAGACACAGAATCTGAAGCGGCTTCCAGGCTCTGAGCTGTTAGCACAGAGCCCCACGTGGGGCTTGAATTCATGAATTGTGAGATCATGACCTGAGCCGAAGTCAGACTCTCAACTGACTGAGCCACCAAGGTGCCCCTCTGAATCTTCTGAAGAGTTTGTCTCCCTGGCTTTATGTGTAGTGCTTTGTTTGTTACTTATGTTGATTCATAGCCATGCTTTTCTTATAGATTGAACATGGATATAAAAGATGAATCATAAAGTAAACATGATGTCTGAGAGTACATATTACAAACCAAGATATAATGGATTATTAGACATGCAAAAGCCCTTTAACTAGAGTTTTCCAAAGGCTTTCACAAAGTGGACTGAATGTACATGCGGTGTGTTTATTTAGCCTTCTGTAAACATTAATATTTTCTGATGTCTCTTCTTTGAGGGATTTCTACTTCAATATCCATTCAAATATCTTCTTACAGGATAAGTTCTCTGCCTTATTAATGAGATATGCCCTATCAGTTATATCCTCACTGGATAAAAGGCGTCTAACTCATAGAATTTGAGTCCATTAAAATCTAATTTGTATGTCTAATTACATTTTTTTCCCTTTCTGTATTAGTTTGCTACTACTGCCATAACAAAATATCATCGACTAAATGATTTAAACAACAGAAATTTATTATTTTAAGTTCTGGAGGCTAGATGTCCAAGATCAAGATGTTGGCAGATTTGGTTTCTTCTGAGGCCTTTCTCCTTGGCTTATAGAATGTCACCTTCTCGTGTCCTCACATGTTCTTTCCTCTGTGTCCTCACATCCCTGGGGTCTTTTTGTGTGTTTATTCTTCTTCTTATAAGGACATGAGTCAGACTGGATCAGGGTCCACCCTAAGGCCTCATTTTAACTTAATTACCTCTTTAAAGGCCCTCTGTCAAAATACAGTTACATTCAGAGGCCCTGGGAGTTAGGAGGACTTCAACATATGAATTAGAGAAAAGGGGACATAATTCAGTCTATAACACTTACTTACCAAGCAATTTCTTGAGAATTTGCCTTCCTATATAACTTACTTATGGGGGAAAATAGATTGGTCAAATTCATTCAATTACAGAGACCTGACAGATATACTTCTTATGACAAATTAATAAATTGACCTTCTAGAAAGTCTCTTGTGAGCTTTGGTTACATAAATCAGCATTTACTTGCCAATCAATTCTGGAACATGTATAAAATAAAATTTTTGAATTGTTATGGCAGATGCTAGAACCAGAACTGTGGCAAATGCTGGAAGATAAATGCTTGTTCTGGGAATCTGTTTTGGAAGGTGGCCCACTTTCCCCAGTTACAGTTCTTTGCATTGACTCACACTGTGTAAGTTTCCATTTGAGAATTCTAGTCTCAGTCCCCCTAGACATTTAAGCTTGAATAAGCTATTTCATTTCCTTGATTACAAAATAAACATGTTTCACATTTTACCACATTTCTAATTAGATGTATGAACTATTAAGTGGTATTTCATGGTTCATTGACTTTCCTTATTCATACATAAAATTAATGATGAAATTTAAAATTTATAGCATCTTTCTTTCAAGTTTGAGAGAAACAGAGCAAGTGAGCAGGGAAGGGGAAGAGAGAGAGAGAGAGAGAGAGAGAGAGAGCAAGAGTCCCAAGCAGGTTCTGCACTGTCAGCACAGATCCTGATGTGGTGCTTGAGCTCATGAACCCTGAGATCATGACCTTAGTTGAAACCAAGAGTCAGATACTCAGCCGACTTAAGAAACCCAGGCACCACTAAAATTTATAGCATCTTAAGTTTGTTGAAGTAGGAGACCTCTTCTTTAGCCCCCTTTTCAGAATGGGGAAAAAAAAAGTACCACCTCCTTGTATTCTGAGAATGAAATAAGTACTCCATTGCTTAGTATAGGTCTTGGTGTGTGATATGCACTCAAGAAATATTAACATTTTTATAATATAAATTTATTGAGAAAATTTCTTTTTCTTGTACAAAGCCTCATGCATAGAAAATGAATAATAGATATTTATTTTATTTTTTTTTAATATTTATTTTCTTGAAAAGGAATTAGGATTCCTAATCCTAGGAATTAGGATTTATTTATTTTTTTCCAATGACAACAACCTATAAACACAGAGAAATGGTTTATTTATAAAGGTCCATTTCCCCTAATCCAGAACTTGTCAGCCAGAGGGGGAAAATGAGGATCAACACTTACTACTCCGATCAGGTGCTCAAAGACTTACCCAGATACCTACTTATTTCTGGGTCATGATAAGAATTTGTAGTCCAATGGATATAAAAAAAAATAGGGCAATGAATTTGATGATATCCCTTTGGTGTTCAGGGGAGATCCCCTTCAGGATATCTTGTTCTTGGAGGAAAGGAATTGGAATGGGGCTAAATTTGCAAACTGTCTTTCAATAATGCTCCTGAATTCATTTTTTGAGAGCTATAAAGACTAGGAAGCAAATGGAAACTTTCGTCTGAAGATGGTCAACATGGGATGTGAGCAAAGCGAGCACTGGATTCTTCACAGGTAGAGAGTTCACCATCTTTGACTGAACGTTGGAAGTCAAAGGAACCTCCATGTTCAGGTGGATTGGGAGGTGGCTGAGGGCTGGAAGGAAGGAGAGATGCATAGCTGCTATCGCCATGGTGGCACAGGGACCAGGGTCATGCAACAAAAGGTACTCCCAAATTGGTGAAATGGTGTTAAGAAAATATTTACTAGGTTTATAAGTAATTAAGAAAAGTCTCGGCAACATCCTCTTTTTATTCTATCTGGAGCTCAGATACATTTAAATTGTATTTTCCATTTACTCATCTGTAAAGAAATAGCCATTTCCATGTTTCAATATTTTCTTCTGTCATTAACATTTCTCTTTATTGGCCATTAGCTTGAAGCTTAATGAAAAGCTAAAGGTTTTATTAATACTGATCTTCTAATGGATTCTACTCATAATCCTGTATTTATAGGTTTTATCCTTTAGCTGTTGACCTGAAGGAAATCATTTTGCTGAACCATTTCTTGGCAGTCATCATGCTAAAGAATGACAAGGAAAGGTAGATGACACTGAACTTCTGTCTTTGAATTTATTTACATATTCCTATAACCCAGGTTCCCAATTGTCCTGATTCATTAGTTCCCAAAAAACAAGGTTGATGTAGATTATTTAGCACTATTTGGATCCTTACTAAACATATAATGTCTGCTTATGCATAAAATAAAAGACATTTTGGTGAAGCAATTTCTGGATTGAAAATATTATAATGTTATCTCATATTTGATCTGGTCCTAAAAATAAATGAGTGAAGTGGCTTTGCAAAGCAATATAAAATAACTTTTATCTCAGAAAGTTGCCTACTGATCCCAATACTAATAAAATTCTCCTAAGGGGGTATCTTAGGATCAGGAGCTCAAGCTGCTGTTACAAATTACTATAGACTGGGAGGCTTAACAACAAACACTTATTTCTCACAGTTCTAGAAGCTGGGTAGTACAAGATCAGATCCAGGTACTGACAGATCCAATATCTGGAGATGGCTCACTTTTTGGTTTATAGACAGCCTCCTTCTTGCTGTGTGCTTACATGATAGAGAGCTCTAGTATCTCTTATTTTTCTTATAATGACATTAATCCCATTACGAGGACCCCACCTTCATGACCCCATCAAAATCCAAAAGCTCCATCTCCAAATACTATCATATTGGGGATTAGGGTTTCAACATATGAATTTTGTGGGGGATACAAGCACGCTGTCCATAAGAGATGGATCCCAACTGATAGTTTGCATATGCTTAAGGTGTATTTTTTAAAACTTTGTGATATTTACCACAAAATACATCTGTGTCAGCCATGTCCTTCTCCCAATTTCCTGGCCTCTCAAGGAAGAGAGAAGCACATAACTGATTGTGATATTCCTGACCATGTTCTACTCAGCAATCTTACTTTTCTCCTGTACCCCAATTTATCTCATTGTCTTTTGGATATTATTGTCATCAAACACCACAGTATACTTATTAGTAGTGGTAATAAGTGACAAAAAATGTGAGGCCCTCCACAAAGAAAGGATAGAGATCCCAAAGATAATACAAGAGTATTATTCTTGGACTTCCAGGGAAGATGGTGGAGTAGAAGAATCTGAGGCTTACCTCCTCCCATGGATACAACTAAATAACACTCAAATTGGTATAAAGAACCCAGAAAACAACCCGAGGACAGACAGAACAGACTCTCTGTAGCTAAATGTAGAGAAGAGGTCATTGAAGAGGGCCGAAAGGGCGGAGATGTGGTCAGGAGCCAAACTGACCTGCAGGCCTGTCCAGAGGAGGGAGGGATGCTTCTGGCACAAAGAGAATAGAGGAGCAGACCCCAGACCAGATACCCCAAGTACATGGAATCTGCAAGGAGGAGACAAATCCCCGTAACATTTGGCTTTGAAAACTAGAGGGCCCTAACTTTGTGACTGGCTAGCTCAGCTCTGGGAGAGCCTGAGGGTGAGAGGAAACTGAGACTCTGCCCTTAAAGAGACAGCACAACAAATAGTCCTACTGTTTACAGAATAGAAGCAGCACTTTAAAAAATGCCTGGAGTATACTGGAGGCAGATCTGTTTACTAATCTAGGAGAATGTGTTGGAGGGACAGGGATCTTTGGGAGACTTCAAAAACAACAAAGGAATTTGTATGCACCATTTCTCACCTCCACCTCCCAACCTAGATACAGTAACAACTGTTGGAACCAGCCCAGCAAGAACACTTTCCATCTAGCTGGATAACAGCATACCCTGCCCCACACTCTTCTGCAGACACACCCCCTCCATCTGGGCCTGGGCAAGAGTTTTCCCAGGAAGCTGCAGATCTCTTCCCACAGGAGACTAGGACAAACATTACTAACACCACACGCCTTGCCCCTGATAGAGAATTTAAAGTAATGGTCATCAAGGCACTCATTGGACTTGAGAAAAGAGTGGGGGACATCAGTGAGACCTTCAACAAAGAGATAGAAAACATAAAAAGGGACCAATCAGAGACGAAGAACTCAATAACTGAAATTAAACATACACTACACAGAATAAACAATAGACTACAGGAAGCAGAACAGATCAGTGATATGGAGGACAGAATAATGGAAACCAATCAAGGTGACAGGAGAGAGAAAAAAGAATAATAAAAAGTGAAAATAGATCAAGAGAACTCACTGACACCATCAAGCATAAAAATATTTGCATTATAGGAATCCCAGTAGGATAAGAAAGAGGAAAAAGACAGAAAATTTATTTGAAGAATTAATAGCTGAAAACGTCCGAAATATGGAGAAGGAAACAGAAATCCAGATCCGGGCACAAAGAACCTCTAACAAAATCAACCCTAGGAGGCCTTCTCCAAGACACATGGTAATAAAAATGGCAGAAAGTAGTGATAAAGAGAGAATTTTAAAAGCAGCAGGAGAGAAGAAAACAGTTGCATACAAGGGAAACCCCATAAGGCTATTAGCTGATTTTTCAGCGGAAACTTTGCAGGCCAGAAGGGAGTAGCAGGCCAGCAGGATATATTCAAACTGCTGAACGACAAAAACCTGCAACCACTTTATCCAATAAGCCTATTGTTCAGAATAGGAGGGAGAAAAATTTCCCAGACAAACATTAAAGGAATTTATCACCACAAAACCAGCCTTAAAGAAATATATAAAGGGACTGATTGAGTGGAAAGCAGGGATAAGAAAATTAGGAAGCACAAAAACAGTAAAATCAGTATATCTATAAAATTTAGTCAAGGAGTCCACAAAATCAAAAGATGCAAACTGTGAAACCATATCCTAAAATGTAGGAGGAATGGCATAAAAATCCAGTGCTTTTAGAACTGGTTCAAACTTAAGTAGTCATCAACTTAATATAGACTGCTATATGCATACCATGTTATATATAAACTTAATGGTAATAACAAATCAAAAAACAGTAACAGATATGCAAAAATAAAGAGAAAGTCATCCAAATATATCACTAAAGAAAGCCAGCACACCATCAGAGTAGAGAGCAAGGGAAGAAAGGAAGAGAAAAGAACTATAAAATCAACCATAAAACAAGTAACAAGTTGGTAATGTGTACATAGCTATCAATAATTACTTTGAATATAAATGGACTAAATGCACCCTCAAAAGACATAGGGTGACAAAATGGATAAAAAGTAAGAACCATCTATATGCCGACTCATTTCAGACCTAAACACATGCATATTGAAAGTGAAGGGAAAGAAAGCTGGAGTAGCAATAGTGATATTGAACAAAATAAATTTTAAAACGAAGACTATAAAAGGAGGCAAGGATACTATATAATCATAAAAGGAATAATCCAACAAGAAGATAGAACATTTGTAAGTATGCATCCAACCTAGAAGCACCCAAATACATAAAGCAGCTAGTAACAAACAAAGGAAGTAATACTGATAGTAACATGATAATAATAGGAGATTTCAACACCCCACTTGTTTCAATGGATAGATCATCCCAACATAAAATCAACAAGGTAATAGTGGCTTTGAATGACACATTGGATCGGAAGGATATAACAGATATATCCAAACATTCTATCCTAAAACAGTAGAATACACATGGAACATTCTCCCTAATAGATCACATATTTGGCCATAAAATAAGTCTCAACAAATTCAAAACCATGAAGTCATACCATGTATCTTTTCTGATCTCAACACTATGAAACTAGAAAAAAATCTCAAAAGAACACAAATTCATAGGGGTTAAGTAGCATGTCACTGAACAATCAAATGTCAACCACGAAATCCAAGAAGTTAAAAAAAAATACATGGAGACAAATGAAAATGAAAGCACAGCAGTCCAAAATCTTTAGGATGCATCAAAAACTATACTAAGAGGGAAGTTTACAGCAATACAGGCCTGCTTTAAGAAGCAAGAAAAATCTTAAACACACAACCTAACCTTACACCGAAAGGAGCAACAAAAAGAGAACCAACAAAACCCAAACCTGAAAAAGAAAATAATAAATATAGGAGCAGGAATAATGCCAGAAACTAAAAGCAGTAGAACAGATCAATGCAACAAGAAGTTGGCTCTTTGAAAGGTCAACAAAATTGACGAACCTTTAGCCTGACACATCGAGAGAGAGAGAGAGAGAGAGAGAGAGAGCGCTCAAATAACAAAATATGTAATAAAAGAGAAATAACAACTGATACCACAAAAACACACAGGATTGTAAGAGAACATTATGAAAAATCATACGCAAAAAAATTGAGCAACCTAGAAATAATATAAAAATTCCTGGAAATATATAACTTTCCAAAACTGAATTAGGAAGACACAGAAAATTTGAATGGACCAATTATCAACAATTAAGTCGGATCAGTAATCAAAACACTCCCAACAAACAAAAGTTCAGGACCAGATGACTTCATACGTGAATTCTACCAAGCATTTAAAGAAGGGTTAATACCTATTCTTCTCAAAGTATTCCAAAAAATAAAATAAGAAGGAAACCTTCCAAGTTCATTTTGTAAGGCCAGCATTATCTTGATACCAAAACCAGATAAAGACACCACAAAAAAGAGAACTACAGGACAGTCTCTCCGATGAACATAGATGCAAAAATTCTCAACACAATGTCAGCAAACTGAATCCAACAATACATTAAAAAATTCATTCACCACAATCAAGTGGGATTTATTCCTAGGATGCAAGTGTGGTTCAATATTCACAAATCAATCAATGTGATATGTCACACAAACAAGAGTAAGGATAAACACCATATGATCATTTTGATGCAGAAAAAAACATTTGACAAAGTACAATATTCATTCATGATAAAATCTCTCAACAAAGTAGTTTTATTTTTTAAAGTTTATTTATTTATTTTGAGAGAGAAAGAGAGATCATGAGTGGGGGAGGGGCAGAAGAGAGAAGAGAGAGAGTGGATGCGAAGCAGGCTCTGCACTGTCAGCACAGAGCCCAATGTGGGGCTTGAACCCACAAACTGTCAGATCAAGACCTGAGCCAAACTCATGAGTCAGTACCTCAACTTAATAAAGGCCATATATGAACAACCCACAGCTAATATCATCCTCAGTGGGGATAAACAGAGAGCATTTCCCCTAAGATCAGGAATAAAACAAGGATGTCCACTCTTAATACTTCTATTTAACAATCAGACAACAAAAAGAAATAGAAAAATATCCAAATTAGTAAGGAAGATGTAAAATGTTCACTATTTACAGATAACATGATACTGTATATAGAAAACCCTAATGAGAAATTAAGAAAACAGTCACACAACCGTACTCAAAATAATAAAATATCTAGGAATATACTCAACCAAGGATGTGAAAGACATGTATTCTAAAAACTATCAAACATTGATGAAAGAAAATGAAGATGACACAAATGAATAGATATTCAGTGTTCATGGAGGGGGAGAACAAATATTATTAAAATGTCCATACTACCCAAAGCAATCTACAGATTTAATGCAATTCCTATCAAAATACCAAAAGCATTTTCCATGGAACTAAAATAATCAATAATCTTAAAATTGTACGAAACCACAAAAGATCCTGAATAGCCATAACAATCTTGTAAAAGAAGAACAAAGCTGGAACTATCACTGTCTCAGATTTCAATTTATACTACAAAGCTGTAGTAATCAAAGCAGTATGGTACTTGCACAAAAACAGACACATAGATCAATGGAACAGAATACATGCATCCCTATGTTTATTGCAGCATTATTTACAATAGCCAAAGTATGGAAGCATTGCAAGGGTCCATCAATAGACAAATGAATAAAGAGGAAGTATATATCTAAAATGGAATATTAGTCATAAAAAAGAATGAAATCTTGCCATTTGAAACAACACGGATGGCTCCAGAAGATATAATGTTAAGTGAAGTAAGTCAGTCAGAGAAAGACAAATACCATATGATTTTACATAAGAAATAAACGAAATGAATGGGGCGCCTGGGTGGCTCAGTCGGTTAAGCTTCCGACTACAGCTCACGTCACAATCTCGCGGTCCGTGAGTTCGAGCCCCACCTCGGGCTCTGGGCTGATGGCTCAGAGCCTGGAGCCTGCTTCTGATTCTGTGTCTCCCTCTCTCTCTGCCCCTCCCCCGTTCATGCTCTGTCTCTCTCTGTCTCAAAAATAAATAAATGTTAAAAAAAAAAAGAAATAAACGAAATGAAGAAAAAACAAGAGTGACAGAACCCCCAAATAGACTCTTAACTATAGAGAACCAACTGGTGGTTACCAGAGGGGAGATGAGTGGGGGGGATGGGTGAAATAGGTAAAGGGGAGTACGAATTCACTTATCATGATGAGCAATGAATAATGTATAAAATTGTTGAATCACTATATTGTACACCTGAAATTGATATGACACTGTATGTTAATTGTTCCCAAATTAAAAATTTTAAAGATACGATTCTTTCCCCAGCAATGTTACTCTTATTGAGTTTCCTACTAGTGGAAAGAACAGAGTTCATTTTTTTTTTTTTAAATAAGCAAATCTTACTTCCAGCTAAGAATCTTATCAGGGAACAATGAAGCTGGAGGAAACTGTGGTCACACTTGTGTCCTTAGGGTCACCTGGAAAATTTCATCCCTTAAATTGCAATCTCCATGACCCAGAAACTCCACTCAGTGATAGAAACACGCTGCGTGACACAAACCTTCCGAGCTCTGAGTCTTGCTCTTACTACAGGGTGACTTTCAGGCTGGATCAGGGTTTCTGGCTTAGAGTTGTGCATCATCTATTCTTGATCTGATCTCATCAAAATGATATTCAAATCATTGCTTAATTATATGGGAAATACTTGTGTTCTGCCTTGGACATGAGAGTGGGTACCAGGGAGAGGACAGTTTATCTCGAGGGGCTCCTCACAATATTATTGTTTGGCATGTAATCTATACTCAATGGATATTTGTAGTAGAATGAATAAATGAGTGAATAAAACATGAATGAAGGAACATACACAGATAGTCATCCATTCAAGAAAACCCACTAATTTAAAAAAAAAATTATGAAAAAAGTTTCGAAATACAGCAAATGGCTTGACCGAATTGTATTTAAAATACTGATACATTCCAGGGCTGCATTTTCTAATCTTTCCTTTCAAGGGACATACATAAATCAAGCCAAACAGTTTCGTTGATGCGTGTCTACACATGAATGTTAACTGCGTCCTTTCCAGTTAAGAGCAGTGGCCTCCCTGAGACTGCCTCCTCTGATTCTCTACAGCCAGGGCCATCTGGCCGCCTCAGTCCTGCCCAATTTACTCAGTGTGTCTGCTTCCACTGATAAAGTGATCTCCCCTCCACGTGGCAGCATGTCTCTACTGCATCACCCAGATGTTAAGTCACTTATAAAGATGAAGAGAAAACTCTTCCATTGTGATATGATTCGCCAACCAGTGATTTACATTGATTGAATCACAACCGAGATCTTGTCCCAGCAAATAGCCATTTAGAGTTTTTCTTCAACTTTAATTTATAACTACGATGCCTGTCTTCAAATTTCTGTGGTCGTGAGCATTTTGAAAGAAAAACAACTCCCATTCTTGAGGTTTTATTAATATTAAACAAAAAGGCAGTCAGCTGCCAAACAAGTCAGTTACTTGGACATTATAAAGGATAAATGATATTTGCCTTCCTATCCAAAGTTAATTTTGTAATTGACAGATTTTTCCATATATTTCTTATGGTTTTATTAGCATTTTATAGCATGTTTTATATTTGAGAAAACTGCTTTACACTCATTTTAATTAGTTATTTCTCATATATGTATCAATTAGTTTCAGTAATGGAAAGAGTAAAGTCAAAAAGATTTTGAAAAGCAAGATGTCACATATGCATACAAATTAAAATTTAATGACTTCCATCTGGGGATTATTACCCAACATCACAAGCAGTTTTAGAGAAAAATTGTATGAATGACAAATGGGCCTTGCTAGTTTTCCCATCTCATCCAGAAGAGGGTGAAATGACTCAGTTTTTAAACATCTTTTAGGTTGGTTATGAAAATTGGCATGCCGGGTAACTACAGGTAGGTGGAAAGAAGAAATAAATGAAGCAAAACCTAATACCTGTGCAGAGTTGGTAGCCAATGTGATAATGAAACATCCAGTTAATACTCAGTAACACAGGCTTTTGGAGTCTCTGACCTAGGTTTGATCTAGGCTTTACCACTTACTAGCATGCGACAAAGCAAACTAGTTAATTTCTTTTAACCATGCTTTTCCCACATGCTTAATAGAGATATCAACAACCATCTTGTAGGCTTGCTTTCAGGTTTGAACAAGCTCTTCTGTGAAGTGCTGAGCTCAGTCCCTGACACACGGCATCATGTCTAACACCTAAATAATGCTCACTAACATTACTTGTATTAGTCATCCTAAGATTGCTTTTCTGTACGATGTTATTATTGATCTTCATTCCTGCTCCAACTTGATTTTTACCAGAGGCTATGAAACTGCACTGCTTGTAAATGACAAATCATAATGTGACTTGATCACTATGGGCTGGAATCTAAGATTATTCACCTTTTATCACTCATGAAAGGTGATATATCCCTTATCTCGAAGGAACTTTTGGCTATTATTAAACTTTCTTTCCATGTCACTAAACTTGCCCCATGGAGGAGTATAAATACATTTACAACATATCTAAACAGATATAAATAGGTATATGGAAAAGCTCCAAAACTTCCCTGCCTCCTAAAGTGAGCAGATGCTTCCTCTTAAAATGGCAAGTGTTGTATGGGACTTGTGAGGAGCATCATCATTTAATGTGTTGTTGATGACATTCTGTTGTCAAATTAAACCAGGTTCTGTGTGGTTGTCAAATAATCAATTCTTAGTACCTCAAAGTTCTTCCAATTTCAGGATTTGCATGGTTTGAAATTCAACCAAGAATTAAAAACCAGCATCAAATTAGAAACAGCAAGAACATTATTGTCCGGCTGGAATATATTCCAGGCTGGACAGCGTCACATCAATGTTTATTTCAATTTTATTTTTGAATATTTATGCATATTTTCCAGGCCTCTGAAATAGCCAAAATACTCAATGTGTGTTATATTTTATTAAAATAAAACAGATGCTTTCATAAGACCCCTCAATATATCATAAAGACATCATCATATGTAATTTTTCTTTCATGTATTGTTAACAGTTACTGGGGTAAGAAGTGGAAATGAACCCAACTAGACAAAGACATATGACCTTTTGAATTTATTGTTATAGATATGTGTTTGGGTCACGTGAATTTTTGCTTCCTACTTATTGTTCAAGTAGCCTTTGTATTTCAGGAAAAGCACAGAGATAATGCATTAAAGCTTTTATGTGAATAATTGTTACACTATAAATCACAAAAGTCACTGAAAATAATGTGTAGAAACAGCATATACTGAGAACCCAAATGTTAACATGAATCCATCTATAGACAAAACATATTTAATGTACTAGCACTGTGCTGGGCACAGTGGAATCTAAAGAGTAAATTGTACAAAAGAATGTGTCTTTAAAACTGATAGAGGGGTGCCTGGGTGGCTCAGTCCTTTAAGCATCAGACTCTTGATTTTGGCTCAAGTCATGATCTCATGATTCACGAGATTGAGTCCCACATTGGGCTCTGCACTGACAGTGGAATTGGGATTCTGTTTCCCTATTTCTGTTTGTCCCCCACTTGTGCCCTCTCTCAAAACAAATAAATAAACTTAAAAAAATTAAAACTGATGGAAAGGTGTCCAGAAGCAGGATGCTAGACCAATTTTCTCCCTGATAACTGGTGACCATTCACACGAGTTAGCGTCTATCGCTACAGGCCTATGCTAAGCCCTGCCTTCTCGCTCTGTAGTTCTGGCTGGTGTTGATACTAGGTTTGTCCACGAGCTTTCAGCCTCCTATTTGCCTCTATTTGCATCTGGCATCTACCTTCCTGCTACTCTTGTATGTGGATCTTGCATGCCCGGCTCCATCCATCTCAAGAGGTTGGTTTTCCCATTTTGCCAAGTCTTTTGGTGTCCAGTGCCTGGGTGGACCTTGATTGCCACTTGGTTGGTCTCATCTTTACGTCGCCTGAGTGGCTTCCTTCTTCTATGTGACTGTGACAGGTCAAACTACTGAAGAGTCTGGAATTCAAATGGACTGAATATACCAATTTGGAAAGACTAAATAATGTGTAAATAATGTTATGTTGCGTGGCACAAGTGACACTTATTGTAGGAATTGAAAGAGGCTGTGTATGCATGTGTACGCATATGTCTTTATTCATTTATACACCGTTTTCAGGAGTACTGTGTTTATATACCACAGGCAGATCTGATGAATCGGATAAGTACACACACACAAACACAAGAAACACACACAGCTATGGATGTATATAAGATGGGCACATATATCATATAGCAGTGTGTATATGTTCAATAAAGCTTACAGCTTTAGCATAGTTAAATAAATCACTATTTATTGGTCAGCCACCCCTATTCCCCTGGTTTTCCTTTTGCTTGTCTATAGGGACGCTTTCAAATAAGCCCTTGAAAAACAAGGCTATAAGAAGTTATTTTGCCTTGCTCCTCTCTACAATTTTTCTCTTTCTGGCAGCGACATTACTAGATTATTTATTGTCCCATACCCCTTCCCCTGGAGAATAGGAAATAGCCAAATGCTCTCAAAAGAGGTCTGCAAAAAATAGGCATGTGGTAGAATTATATACCACTGATGTCCTTAGGATATTTGCATGAGATCGTGATAAGGAATCTTCAAGGATATAAATCACAGATATTGAGGAAATAAGTGAATTTCCTGTTTGTAAGCCTGGTGTCTTAGCTAGAGCTGTAGTAACAGAATGCCATACTCTGGGTCACTTGAACAACAAGCATTGATTTCTCACAGTTTTGGAGACTGAAATTCTGAGATCAAGGTGTCAGCATGGTTTGCTTCTTGGTGACGCCCTGGTTTACAGACAGCCATCCATTACTTGTATCCTCACATGGCAGAGACAGGAGGGAGATCCCGTTTCTCCTCCTCTTTGATAAGGCCACTAATCCTATCACAGGGGCCCTACATGAGATCATGTAACCTAAAATCCTCCCCAAAGTCCGACCTCCAAATACCATCACACTGCAGGGATTTCAACATACATATTTGTGGAGGGAAATGCAACAGTCAATTAACACCCGGGAAAAAGAGAACTCTGTCCAAGAGAAAAGATAGAGGGAACAGTGTGATTTGCTCCACTTTGAAGAAAGGAGAGATTTTCCTACTTTAGTTTCTATATGTAAGATTCCCCTGGCATGACTTTTCCAGGGAAGACTGCAGGAAGTCAAAAGCATAGGGATTTATACTTTGGTAATTCTTTGGATGGAAGCCACTAGGAACTCTCAAAGGGACGTTCATGCACATTATTCATAAAAATGATCAAATATACAGGGCTGACAGATAAAATGCAGGATGGACATTTAAACTTGAATTTCATATATAAACAATGAGTAATTTTTTTAGTATAAGTATGTTCCAGGCAATATTTTTATTTGCTAAATCTGGCACCCCTATAAGTGGGTAATTAATAAATTTATAGGCAATTATATTCTCAGGCAAACCATTATGGAAGGGGAGGTTTCCATTGAAAAAGATAAATACTTGCAAATCAAATATTACTAACCTAGTAAAGCAAAAATTTTCATAGGAAGATTTTGAGGTACTTGGCCAAAATAGCCAAATGAGAAATATTATGGAATGAGGACACTGTAGATATAATTATAAAGAAATCTACAATTAGTAATAATCAGTCTACAATTGAATAGAAATAATAAATGTGGCCATGTTTCCATAAATGGTCACGATTTGTGAATGCATTTCTTCCCAGTGAAACCTTTATACACATAAAGTTTGCCTGAGTAAGAAGCAGATTAACATAACCTGAGTGCTTAACTATGGTCTAAGTTCAAAATATCATATTCAGCAAAGTCCTTACAGTAGAGAAAACTTTTGTAATGGGCCACTAGGTTTTTGACTTATAGAATCTATGTTAAGACCATTGAATTATGCATGTATTGACACTGAATCATACAAAATTATTACTATATTTCTACAGGCTACTGATTTTATTAGCATGCTCATCATCATTAATCAGGTTGAAGATAGGGAAGAACTTAAGAACACACGGACCAATAAAGAGCTTTATGACTTATTCATTAAAGAGTATGCTTGAAAGCATTCATCATGGCCATTGGTTTTGGACATGAATCTTTTGGTCTTCTGTGAATATGAAAAAAAAGTTTCTCATAGTCTTTCCTTTGAGCTGCTAGCATAGCTAGGTATATGGGCTTGTTGTTAATGTCTAGTGATGATATTTTTAAAACAAAGTTTCAAATGCAATTGCCTAAAATTTCTGTGATAAAAACTAGAATTAACTTGCAAAAACAAGTGAGAGAAAGCTTAAATTAGGACCAGGACACTTGATAAAGTGAAGGAGGAGCATATTTTAAGCTTTGGTTAACCCTGTTCAATAATTTTAACCTATATTCTTGAACTAGGCTAATCTAATAAGAAAGATTCTAACTGTATATAATTATAAAAAATATTAACTAAATAACATTTGAAGTAACATTTTAATAGCATTACATTATATCATATGAGCTTTGGGGCCATGTGTTCACATTCAGGTTTATGATTATGAAAATTATTCTAGGTCAAAAGGTCATTTTTTTTTTTTTTGAGCTCTGGAATATGCTACATAACATTACTTCAAGGAAAATAACGTGTCTTATTGTACTTGAACAGCATGGATATTGCTTCTATTTTTCCTGTTGGTGTCAGTAGCTTCCATAGTTCCCTTAAGAAGCTGAGAATTATGCCATGCTGAGGGAAAGTGAAGATAAATGGCATCTGAAACTGAATTGAATTACAGGGTAGTATTCTGTTGGGGCTCCAGGGTTACCCTCTTCTGCCCTTCCTGTTACGTTGCAACTTTAATTGTTGCTCCTACTTACAAGGTTCTCAGAACCTGTGGTCCCAGCCATTGTTTGAGCCTCGCTCTGACTTGTTTACTGGACTCATGGTTCACGTTCCTCCCACAGCAGCTCTCGTCTTTACCCTTGCATTTAACCTTAGTAAAAGTTATTGCATCCATTCGACATCTTCCATAGCAGCTCTTACAAGCCACTGCAAGAAGATCTACGCATTTTCTCCTCAGCCTGCTCCATCTATTCTCCGTGAATTTAGTTCCAAGCCAGCCAATCACCTTTGGAGGGTGCTTTACTGGGAGTAGATACTGGACTGGAGAACGCGCCCTTCAGGGCTGAAAGTTGTCCTTAAGAATAATTATGAGCTAAGTTTTAGCTTAGCTTTAGGGTTGTCTGTTTCTCTCAAGGTCGGGACTGCCTCCTGGCCACCCAGTAACCTAGGATTTAATGGGTTCCATGACCAGAAACTTTTCTTACTTCTTCGCTGATTTGCATTTGTTGGCACTGTCTCTTAAAGAGTTAATCAGATAAACTAACTGGTCACAATACGATATAAACGCCTATACTTTATTTGATGTTTTATCCTAATTGAAAGACATATTTTCCCTAAAGTATCACAGGGATTCTTGTAGGAAATACAGGATGCGTTGAGATTCCTTCAGTGAGATATTTTTAGGCAGGCAGGTCTTCCACTGCTCCTCACATCATACCTTGTAATCAAATATCTCTGCTACAAATGTGTGAGCCAGCCCGGAGGCTATAAAATCCTCTGGAAGTGAGTCACAGAGTCCCTCAGTTTTATAACTTTCCTCTGCTCTCTCAGCCAAAGACCCTCTCCTCCTACTTTCCACAGTAAATAGAAGAAAACAAAAAACAACGTCCTTAAATTTCTACCACCAAATCTAAAAATTGACCTTTCTTCATTCATACGTATTTGTTTTGTTTTTTTTTTTTTGGTTTGAGTATAATGTAATATAAGATTATTCCTTCTCACTCCGCGGTACTTTCAACTTCTCCCTCTCCACTGGCTCCTTCTCATTTGAAATTCTAAAGTTGGTCTAACTTAAAATAACCCTTTTTCGATCTCATATTCCCTTCCACAATCTGCTCTCTACATTCTTCCACTTTGGAAGCAAACTTCATGAGCAAGTTATGTATGATCACTAGTTGCATTCTTCAGTCTGCTAAAATCTGACATTTTCCCCACAATCCATTTGTCTGGTCCAATATGCAGCCACTCATCACCTGTGGCTATTTATGCTAATAAACAGATTTATAAAAAATAAGAATTCAGTTCCTCAGCACCACTACTCACATTTTAAGTGCTCAATAGCCACATTTGGCTATCAAGCTATTCTAGATAAAATCACCATGGTCTTCATGTTACTTAACTCAATGGGCAGTTTTCAATTCTCCTATTGTTCTGTTAGCAGGATTCAGCACTCTTGACTCTTCATTGCTTTTCAAAATACATCATTTCCTTAGCTTCCCTGTCCCCACACATTTTCTACCTCTGAGCAACTTATCAGTCTTCTTTGGCATTGACACTTCTCCTTCTCTGCACTCGGTACACTCTTATTCCAATCCTTTGGATTAAATTTCCATTTATATACTGCAGTGTTCCAGATTTTTTTTTTTTTGCTTGCCTAGACTCTCTTGGTTGAAACAAACATCTCTAAAATTGAAAATGGATTTTTTTACCTCTTCCCCCAAACATAAAAACAATCTTCTTATCTTTCAGCCTTCCCAAAGTCAGTCAGTAGCCATCATCCATTCAGTTATATTACAAACAACTGGCATTTACCTTGTTACCGTGCCCACACCTAAGCAATCTCCAAGTCAAGTCAACCTCAGGTATTACAGGGGCTCATAATTGTCAGCTTCTCCTTTTGATCTGTTCCTATATTTCTCTACACTTAATCCAAAATATTTTTCAAAAATCATATTGATTCTATTACTTTTTTCCTTGAATCCTTTCAATGGATTCCTGTTACTTTTAAAATAAAACCCCCAACCTGAACACTGCCTTCTAGGACAGTCCACATATGCACTCACCTTTCAGTTTCTCTCACAAATCAAGATCTTCAAACATTCTGTGACTTTACCCAAAATATTAGCAGCTTGCTCCTGCCCATCTGGTTCATTCTTTGGGTCCTAATTTACGTGACAGTTTCTCCAAGAGACCTTTCCTGACCACATCCCTGGTTAGTTTATATCTTCTTGTTCAAAGCTCCCCCACATTCTCTATTCATCTGTGTTATCAATTGTTTAACATTTCTTATAATTCGTTCAACATTTGGCTGTGAAGGTAAATCTGTTTTGGTGAATGAAAACATAAGTGGAATGGATCTTAACTTTAGTTTCCAGATTAGTCAACTGCTTTCCCCTGTAGTAATATACTATGGTGTGACAGAGCCATGACTTTTTCCCTCTGTTCCTAACGAGGAAATTGAAGTCTTGAAGTCTTGTGACTTCTGAATAGATGTGATGAGAGAAACATAAACATGCCAGTAGGATTCTTTGTTCTGTTGTCAGAACTCCCAATCCTCTGTCCTTTGGATTCGCTTACCCAATGAATCCTTGTATGAAACTAAACATTACTGATGAAATTACCCATGCCTCCCTCACTTCTGTTTGTTGGCATCTTATTTTCAGCTTGGGTCCATTTCAAGGATTGCTATACTTGACCCCACTGATAATTTTTGTTGGAGGAGAGGAAGGGGAACATGAACAAAATATAACCTTTGATGTAATCTTTGTTGGAGACAGAGGAACATGAACAAAATACAATCTTTGATGCAGCAGAATATAAAATAAGCAAATACAATTTTTAACAAGCTTTGGCTTGTTGTTCAAACATTGACCATAAACACTAGCCAAGAAAACATAATTATAATCTCTGCAGAGATGAAGCAGTTGTCTGCCATGCCTGTGATGAGTTTCCATATGGATTAGGATATACGGAGACTATAGATTCCATGGAAAATAGGTTATGAGCATATGCTGACTATGGGTTCAAAACCCAAAGCATCTTGATTAGGGTTTGTGTGACCTTATCTATAGTAACTACTTTTACTTTTTAAATCTCCAAAGACTACCGTACTTGACTGCAGCACAATTACAAATATTTTCGTAATTACTGGGGGAAATGATTTGCATTTATTTTCAAAAATGCCTTTCTCTCTTTTTGAGGCGTTGTTGTTGTTTCCCCTTGTGCTCCTGCTCTCTGTACTGTGTGTTGATGCTGAAAACAATCACATGACAAAGCCGCTTTCTTATTAAAGACAAGGTCTTATTTCAAACTGAGAAAATAATTAGAAACCTGACAGGAATTCCTTTGGGTACAATAGTGTTTGTAATGAGAAAATTGTACATCATTGAAGTCAAAGGGCTTGGCCTTGGGAGCTGAGAAATGCTCAGCTTTTGTCCCAAGGGCTGAACCCAGATGCCTATCACAGCTCTACTGGAAGCTTGTTGTTCATTTTCCTGCCCAAATATGCCAATCAGTGCCTTTCTGATATCTTGCTGCAATGCTTCTTAGGTAAATCCTGA
This sequence comes from Panthera pardus, assembly GCF_024362965.1. Lineage (NCBI taxonomy): Eukaryota > Metazoa > Chordata > Mammalia > Carnivora > Felidae > Panthera > Panthera pardus. The sequence continues at coordinate 25,002,237 of NW_026526688.1, read as the reverse complement.
AGTGGTTACCCATTTCATTATGTCTGGAAAAAATCCAGATACAGGTGCATGAATTAAATCACTTACTTGTGCATCACTTCAAGCATGAAGTTCAAACTCATTGGAAGCCACAAATTATATGCTTGAGAGACTTCTGCAATTTCAAAAAGGACTATACTTGACTGCTGGAAGAAAGGAAGGACACACAAGTGCTAAGTTCTATTCTGTCTGCTGGCATCTTGCTGATAGCTTAGTTAGCACTGCAAGGAGAATTCCAAAGGTCAGAAGAAAAAGCAGGGGAAATAGTGCTGTGACTCATTCCCACACTCTTGTCTGAATAACAAGAAAAAAAATTGGAGGAAGAAATACAGAGATTCTTCTACCAATAATTTAAAAAAATCCTAGCAGTCCTGGAACACTCCTATTACTGGAATGTAGCACAGTGCAATAGTGAATAGAAGGTAAAAGGTAAAAAATGTGTTTCATCAATGAAATTAGTAAATATCTAAGTTACCCATTGTAGCATTATTCATTCACCAGCACCAATACCTTCTGACTGATGGAAATATGAATTCGTCAAGAACAATATTGTTTTAGGAACATATTCGCTGAAGTTCCTGTCATGAATAATGGAAAAACAATAAGCTTGCAAAGTGTTGTAGCTTAATGTAATTGGACAACCATGTGATTTTTAAATGTTGCAGTTAGCAATTCAGTTTTCTCTCTCCTAGGTCATTTGTTAGGATAAGAAAAGTCATTACCGATGAGACATACATGACCTCAATTTGCATATGACCTACTGGTTTCCAGAGAGAGCTAGTTAGGAACTGGTATGGATAAGAAAGGAAGAATAATAAGTTGATTTTTTATAATGTGTTTCTGGATCTTCCTGTACCTTCCAATTCTAAAGGAAAAGAAATTTTGGCTGCTTAGAGATAATTAAATAGAGCTAGAAAAGATACAAGACATCACTGCCAAATTCTTCTGTTTTTAACTTTGAGTATCCTAGTCATGCTCCAGCAATAGGGGATGGGTAAATCCCTTGATCAGATCAGCTACTCAGGGAATCTCTTCTTGCAGTTCTATGCAGTAACATCAGTGTTTTGGCTCAAGCTGCACGAGTGGGCCAAAGAGGAAGATATTCTTCCCCAACAACTTATGCTTTTATCCCTTTCTTTCATCTGTTGAGGATGCTGGGAGAATCTGCCGGGTTGGTTATATTTATTCATGAGCATGTTTTTGTTTTCTCATTTCTCTTCCTCTTCCTCCTTCTTGTCCCCCTCTCTTTCTGGCGCACGTGCGTGCACACCCACGTAAGATAGAAGCAGTAGTACAAAAGGACACTTGTTAGAGAGATGATTGTAGGACATGAGAGTTCCCACAATGGACTCAGACAAGGAAAGATCCCTGGCATGTGAGGAGGATAAAAGAGAAGATGCATGACTTCCATGGCTTCCATATTTCTTTACTTCTCTTTTTCTTATGTTTACTAAGCATCTACTCTGGACTGGACATTGCAAGGGCAATACGATAAAACAGAAAATGATATTTTAAGCTTATTTATTTATTTTGAGAGGGGGAGAGAGAGAGAGAGAGAGAGAGAGAGAGAGAGAGAGAATGAGAGCATGAGCAGGGGAGGGGAAGATAGACAGGTAGAGAGAGAATCCAAAGCAGGCTCTTCATTGTCAGCATGGAGCCCAATGTGGGGCTTGATCCCTTGACCCTGGGATCATGACCTGAGCTGAAATCAAGAGTTGGATGCTTAACAGGCTGAGCCACCCAGGTGCCCCCAGGAAATGATCTTTTAAAATGTTTTGTAATATAGTAAGAAGGTAAGACTTGGCCATGATTAACCCTGCACATTTCAGGAGAGAAAGATGTTTAGGAATAGGAGAGAAGTATAATTGTGACTTTTAAAATAATTTATTTCATATGTTTAAATATATGTAGTCTAACAGAGAAAAAGGAAACAATGGCATATAAAGGAATATGTTTTGGACTTTATGAAAGAAGAAAGTCTGAGCATAGAGAGAAAAATTTAGTTTACAAAAGAAAAGAAGGACTTGAGGACCCCCATGCTTCCTCGAATCTGTGTATAGAGAGTAGCTGCTGGTGCCTTTGTAAGGAAGGTTTGGCCTGAAATACAATAAAAATCAAAATATTTTTATATTTATTTTATATCAAAGTATTTTGTACTCTTAAAATTTTTTCAGTTTATTTATTTATGTTGAGAGAGAGAGAGAGAGAGAGAGAGAGAGAGAGAGAGAGAGAGAGAATGCGTGTACATACACAAGCTGAGAAGGGGCAGAGAGAGAGGGAGAGAGAGAATCCCAAGCAGGCTCTCAGCTGTCAGCATGGGGTCTGATGCAGGGCTCAATTCCACAAACCTTGAGATCATGACCTGAGCCAAAGTCAAGAGTCAGATGCTTCTCTGACTAAGCCACTCAAAGGACTTTTTAAAATAATCTTTCCTGAAATAATTTTGCAGCTTCTTCTTCAGGCAGATGGGCAGATTGTCCTGTTATAGGACTGGTTTTAGTGTAAGCTAAGCCAGCCCTGAAGGCAGAGGCTATGGCGCAATAATACCTGTTAGGTATGGGCACTTACATTGCTTCACATAGAAATATTAAGCACTATGCCACGAGTGTAAGCATCGGAAAAAAGTTTCCATTGAAAGAAATTTCCTCTTGCTGTTGATATAGACCAGTGCTTTCTAGCCTTTTCAAATCATTCATTAATTTAACAAATGACCATTGAATACCTAATGTCTGGTCGCCATTGTTCCAGGACCTTGGGATACGTGTGTGAACAAAACAAAGATCCTTTTCTTTATGAAGTTTATAGTCTAGCCCTTTTAGAAAAAGGAAATGTATACAGTGATGACTGGCAGAATGGGATGAGGCTGCTTGCTGTTTCAGGTAACTGGTCAGGGGATTTTGTAGACTGGGCCCTGCCAGGATAGAACTGTGGGATCAATATGTAGGCACTCCAGTACGTCTATTTAAAGTGTATGAATGTGCTTTGGATGCTCTGGTCTAGACCACACTGTGAGGGTATGTATCTCTGTGCCGACATTTGTACATGTGCATGCATATATTGGAAATAAGACAGAGCTACCTTTAGTATTTGTGGAATTGGAACGAAGCCCAAATTGAGGCTCACAGCCTAAGTGCCTATGTCTACATATTCTAAGTTATGTATGAAGTCAATAAGCTGTTTAAAAAATGTCCTATCTTCATATCTTACCAGACAACACTTTGTTGACACCTAGATGTCCAGGTTCAATTTTGATTTCTCAGAGCCTTTGGAGATCAGGATTAAACACGGCAGTATAGGGAGAGCCACTCCTAACCCCAGCCTGCAGCCCACTCCTCTTTCCTTCCCCCCTCTGGTATACCACAAGAGTCTCAGAACCTTGTATTTAGATACGGTAGCCATGATTCTTAATTCTGTCCACAACTGTCTTGTTCATGTCCTTCTTCCTTCCTCCTTTTCCTCTCAAAAAGCCACCCTGTAGCTACCTACACCTTAAACCTAAAGCTAAATAAGCTAGTTGTGTGATTATTGACTTCAGCAGGACAGATTCAGAAAAGCTAGACAAATCCCAAAATAGGCTTAAGAACTATTTGGCCAAGAAATTCTCAGTCTTTGAGCCAAAGACTCAAAGAGGAGTGCGGGCTCTGCAATGGCAATTCCCCTTGGTCTCTCAAACTCCTTACTACACGGGAGGAGGTACAGGGGAGAGGGCAGAGTGGAGTCACAGAAGCACTGGTCCAGGTCAGTAACACTCTTGCCCAAGTCTAAGGACAGTACTGACTAATGCATCCACTGGGTTACGAGAAAACACTCTACTCTGTACCTCATATCTGTGGGGAAAGTCAGGGAGTCTTAGAGTACTGAATTCCACCCAAGATACCCGTTTTGAACCCTTCTGATACCTACCTTCCACCACCCTTGCTCTCCCAACAAAGTTCTCATCACTCTTGGTAGAGCAGCTCTGACTGGGAAAATGGTACTGCAAATATCTCAAGGCCAAACAATTCCAGTGTTTAACAGGGTTTGCTAAACCTAAAGAGGATGGGATGGTGATTTGTACTCCAGAAACTTGAGAAAGTCCTTTCTCAGAAGCCAAAAGATCTGAGAACTAAGACGACCTAAATCAACAAAACAGAACTACTGACTGGGATTGAGAACTGAGATAACCTGTGTCAACATGGGTTGACTACTTGAGCCAGGAAATATTTCTCCAGGAAGATGAAGATGTAAATCAATAAATTGCTTAAGTGTTCACTGCAGGCAAATGTAAACTAGTGTCCGGGCAAACGTCTTGCTCACCTGGAAAAACGCTTGCTTAACTTGCTTAGCCATCAAGGAATTGCTTCAGGAACTGCACCACTGTGTCATAAACTTGGCCCAATTGCAACCAAGTTCTTATGTTTGAAAGACCTGCCTTTCACCATTTGAGCTAGACTCCCAAATACTAAACTTGTCCTCCTTGACATTTCCCTTCTGAAATTCTACTGTGACCTTAAACCTCAGCTAGGAAATGGAGTGTGCCCTTGATGGGACCCGCATGAAAATTTTTCCCTTGGAACACCCCAACGCATATTTAAAGCAAGAATTTTAAATCCTTTTTTCTCCTATGTTTTATTCCCTGAAAGTTGACTCATTTTTTAGTATAGTCTGATATAACCAGGCAATATGTCATGGCATTTGTAATAAAGTGGTAGGAGAGTGAAGAAAACCACAGCTTGTTTTCTATATTTGCCCCACTGCTGGCAAACGTGTGATATACATGGAGAAATCGCATCCAGAACATTCAAGGGGTGACTAGCATTGCGGGGAGGGCGGCCTTGATGGCAGCTGGAAGGAAGTAGCAGGGAAGAAACAGCCATGGGCTGTTGACTCAGATGTGGACCTGTGGACTTCACGTCCCTCCACCTACCACCAAACGGGTTAGGAGAAGGTGAGAGGCTAATGTTGGAGCTCACACAAAGCTTTCTAGTATAACATCACCTTTAATTCACTCCCATTTAAATTTTTATATTCATATCTTGGCAGTGGGACTCTTTAAAGAGTGTAGATGAAAAACAGCTTTTCAATTACTGTAGTTAAACAAGTGTTTATTCAAAATGAAAAAAAGATAAAAAGAATTTTAGGCAATTATCTCTTAAAGTAAGCGGCTTTTTTAGAACCATTGCAGTTGTTTGGCAAATAGCTTTTCAGAGGAGAAAGCTGTGTGGATCGCAGCACATTCTTCTGCTAATTAAACAAAAGGTGGTTGTGTTTTGGAAGCAAACTCTATCTTTCGTTCCACATTTTCCCCAATTCTGTAAGCTTTCTCGAACTCTCCCATTGTGGATCAGGGGAAGATGGGAGCTTTATATTCCTCACATGGGGCCATCTCATCAGGCTAGATTTTAACTTGTGTTTAACCAAATATGTAGCACACTGTCCCTCCGCTCCAAAGTTCACCATTGTCGTTTCTGCTCTGTCACTCTATGACAGATGGCTAGGAAACTAGAAAAGTCCATCTGTCGTTCTCCCGTTCTCTCCCATCTACATTGTGTTTCACTGGTGCTAGAGAGCTAGTCAAGCAATAATAAGGGAAGCACGTATCCAAAACAAGAAAAGGAAGAGATTGCATAATAGTGACTGCAAAGGAGGACATCCTGGGAAGTAGTGCTAGTCACAGAAACAAAAGGTGGAAGGTCACACAGCTAGGAAAGTGGCATCTCAGGATTTTCAACGTAGATCTGTTTTCTGTCTCATTCCCAAGTCTGTCTCCCTCCCTCCCTCCTCCCCTCCCTCCTTCCCTCCCTCCCTCTCTTCTTCCCTTTCTTCCTTCCATCTTTTAGCTATTGGGAAGACTTGTAGTACAAATCTGCTGAAGAAAGGAGGCAATCTTGACTTCTGGTGAGAACATTAGCCTAGAAGATTTAGAGTTGCACTGCAGAGCTACAGGGGGTAAAGAGAATTCTAGACGGTCTAAGGTGACTAGATTTGCCCCAGTTACTATAACTGGAGGCAGATCTAAGGCACTCGTGTTCTCTACAACAAAGGTTAATCATAACCTAATGTACATGCTCCAAGTCATTTCATTCCCTGCTTTTTCAAGGACATATCTGGCATAAGCGTCAGTGGTGTGGCAATTTAAAATTGCTTTTGGAAAATCCTTAACGCTCTCCTATTATTGTAATAAAACCTAAACTACAATGTCAAGCACCAGTTGTAGGCACTTTACGCTACCTTCCCATGACTTGGGTGCTTCTAACTCCCATGTCTGTTTCATACAACTGAGAATTCTCAATTGTAGACACTGTAATGGTCTTTAAAAGTGAAAAGATGAAAATGAAATATGCTACTCTGGACAGCAGAAAAGTACCCTACAAGTTCATGTGCTTTTATTGAACAGCACCGATAGTCAGTGCGATAAAAGGAAAATTCTGTCACAAGTTGAATGCATATGTTTGAAAACACTTAAATATGCAGTGACAATATTGTGTGAAAAGGCCCAAGAGGAATTTTATTGAACAGAACGTCTGAATGAATGTAGCATTTACTTGGCTTATCCTTCGTGTTTGAATGAAAATGTTTTGCTTACCCAGCACTTGCAAAAGGAAGCGAAATGCAGAGCTATGCGGAGCCAAAATTTGGAAAGGCTTCGTGCCCACAAACGCAATTTATTGATGAGGAGGCGCAAGAGAGGATCAACAATGTTACATAAACTAAATCCTAGGAGGGCCAGTTCAGAAGTATGATTAATTCAGTATCCAGGAATAGAATGAAATATAACTACCATATCATGCCAAAATCTCAGGTTACGTCCACTTTTTGTAAGTCATAAAATATAATCTCTCGATAACTGCCTTTCAAATAACATTCATGTACTGAGAGGGCTAACACATAAAACTAGGAAAATATCACCTTGAGACTTCCAACAGGAGCAATGATGAAATGGCACATCATTTATCAAACAGTCATATGTCTATCTGTGGATTTTTTATTTCTTTGAGAGTATCTGGAATGGACATAGTAAAACAATTTACCGATAATTTCCAAATACGATCTTTTCCCTTGGAATTCTTAACAGAGAAATAACACCAGCACTTTTCCTATAACTTTTCTATACTTACTATAGGTCTTGCTATACTCATGGAAGTCTTCCAACTCTTTTCTGAGAAAGATCTATATTGTTTAAAAAACCCAGGTAGGTAGGTGAATGTTTTGATTGCCCTTTCACAAATGATGTTTTTCGTTTATAAGATAAATAGCTCTGTTGATTTTGAGGTTTCAACCTAATTTACATACGAATCTTACAGTCTTTAAATTTCCCTTCTTTGAAGATACTTAGTGATAATTTTATGTACTGACGTACATGGAATTTTTTTAAGGTTATTGAAATATAATTTACAAGTATGATTATAATGTATATCACATATCATATATACATATATAATAATATGTAACACATGCAAATATCGACCCTTCTTAGTATATAAGACTTAGGAGTTTTAACAAATTCATATAGTCATATAACTACCACCATAATCAAGATATATTTCTATCAACACAAAATATGCCCATGGGCCAGTTTGTAGTAAATCCCTCCCTTAATCTATAGTCCCCAGCTAACACTGATTTGTTTTCTGTCCCTATATTTTTTTCTTTTCCAAATGTCATATAAATGGAATCATAGAATATGTAGCCTTTTGATTCTGGATTTTTTCATTTGCTATAATGCATCTGAAATTCATCCACAGTATTGCTTATATCAGTTATATATGTATACATACACACACACACACACACCCCTATGAGCAATATATATGTATTATACACATACACACACACAAATATACACACATACACACACCCTGAATAAAGAAAATTACCAAATGTAATTTGGTTATTTTGGTAATTTTGTTACTGGCTAACATTTTTCCACATCTTTCTTTTTAAACACTTTTTAAGTTTATTCATTTTTGAGAGAGACAGGGACAGTTCAAGTGGAAGAGGGGCAGAGAGAGGGAGAGAAAATCCCAAGCAGGCTCCTTGAGATTGGTGCAGAGCCTGATATGGGGCTTGACTCACAAAACTATGAGATCATGACCTGAGCCAAAACCAAGAGTAGGAGGCTTAGCCAACTGAGCAACCCAGGTACCCATTTCTGTAACTTTCTTATATAAAATATTTTTATTATAAAAAATCAAACAATATAAAAGGATATGAATAGAAAGCTAAAAGTAATCCTCTCCGTGCTTGTTTCTGCCTCATAGGTAACTGTTGTCATGCTAAAATATATTTATATATGTATTCAGAGTTTTTCTAATCACATAATATTATCTATCTAACTAGCTTGCTATCATGTATTTATACAGCATCTACTTTACTATGTAATTGTCTAGCTACCAAGCACCAAAATTTGGCTTTGAGTTTGTGTCTAACAGAAGTCTGCTATTAAGCTTTGGATCAGTCTTGGCTAGTGCAAGACCAAATATTTGAATGACTACTCCTGTGTCATTTTTTGCATCCTTTAACTTGGGTCTTATTGGCCATCAGTGAACACATAGGTTAATATCATGCTTCATCAAACACTAGTGATGCATGCCATTCAGATTTTTTTGCTAATATCTAATGATTTACCTTCAATTTTATGTCAACTTTTAGACATAATTAGGAGTGAAAATATTCTTATGTGCTTTAGGTTTTGAAATTCTATCATTCAGTTATAGTCCAAATATTTATTTATTGCTGCAAGTGGAAAAGGGTAAAAAAAACTGATGACTCTTATACAGACTGATAATTTTAGGTACAAATATGATTACAAACTTTCAAGTAGTTAAATAAACTAGAAAATAGATTGACAGAAAATGTGTGTGTGTGTGTGTGTGTGTGTGTGTGTGTGTGTGTGTGTGTGTGTGTTTATTGAGAGACTGGATAAGCCAAAGAATTGTAGGAAAATAGCATTTCCTTTTTGGGTGGACGTTCACCAAGGTTAAAAAGCTAAATGGTAATATAGATAGTAAAAATAGATCATTTAGATCATTTCACAATTCAAATTTGTGTCAAATTGCTGGATCCCCTACTATTCATAACAAACAAAATCAGCTTCTAAAACTGAATTTGTTATTTAGATCATGAGTTCCTCCATGAAAAAGTTTTGTTTGGCAATTTTTACAAAGTGGGAAGACAGATTAAAAGTATCAGGTTAACTTTGCCATTTCACAGTCATTGAGAGGGAAGATTTCCAAAATCATACACAATACATATGATAAATCACCTTTGTTTAGACATAACAGAAGCATAAGGATAGACACAAGAATAAAGTAGATTTCGATTTCTTTAAATTCTACGGATGATTTTCAAACTCAATCCCTTTTTCTCTTAACAAAATTTGACACAATTATCCCTTCCTCCTTTTTTGAAATACTGAATTCCACTTACATTTCACCACATGCTTCCCGTTTTCTTCCTATTTGCCTGGCCACTCTGTTGAATCTCTTTGCTGATTCGTATTTATTTTCCTAACAATTCAATGTGGGATTTTCCATCCTCCTCCTATTCAGTACTTTCTCCATAGGTGATCCCATTTGTCCCCATGGCTTCAAATAACTCTGTACTGATAATTCCCAGATTTCTGTTTCCTGTGTAGATTTTTCCTTTGATATATAGAGTAGGCACATTTAACTGCATTTTTTATATATCTGCTAGGAAGTTACAAATGCACTTCAAATTGAAACTTTTTACACAGAATTTTATAATTTGTCCTATCGTCTTCCAAATTCTGCTGCTCAGTCCATGTGGTTGCAAAATAAAAGATCATAGGATCCTTCTGTGATGTCTCCTCCTACTCGTTCCTAATCACTAATCAATCACAAAGAACTGCTGCTTTCCTCTTACATTTTTTTTTTCATTTCTCTCACCCTCTCCTAGGTCTACAGTCTGGCATCTTTTGTCCAGAATGTTGCAATGGCCCCGTAACTCATCTCCTGTACAAGCCAGTCCTCCCTGTCTCCACTCTTTTTCTCAACTTAATAAAATGCAAATCTGATGATACAGTCTCACTGCTTTACATCCTTCGTTGGCTTCTTTTTGCTTTTAGATATAGAACAAGTCTATACATAATCTCATGTTATCCTCGCCATTAGTCTGTATTTTCTACCTGTTAACAATTCTTTTTAAATGACTTCTTTTTAGTTCCTTCAGTGTATTCTTCTCATTTGTATTTCAGGCTCTTCGCAGAATGTTTTTCTGTCTCTCTCCTCTCTCGTTCCCTGTTTGACTCTTGTTCACTTACCCTTCTGATCTCAACTGAGCTATCATAGTACATTCTTTTCCTTTATAGCACTTAACACAGTTTGCAATTACAAATACTTAAAATTATATCCATTTCCCCATGAAACTCTTAGGGAAACCTGCTCTATTTATTTTGTTTTCCACTCTTTGTTCAGCATCGTGTAATAGAGATAATTTTCAATAAATATTTTTGATTTGCGTGTATGAAAAGTATGTACTAGAAGGACAGAATTTATAAGGAAAGAGGGTCAGGAAGAAGCATGAAATCCCTCTGTGGACTTAAGGTTCTCAGTTTTTAAATGAAAGGTCCCTTCTTGCTACAACATTCTATGCTTTCTTATCACCAATATTTGCTCAATTTTAGAAATATATATTCTTTAGGGGGATGAAATTTCTCTAGTAATACTAATATATCTTACAGGTTGATTGAATCTGCTGTTTTGTGATGATCACAACTCAATAAAGTGAGATGCTTGTCATCCCTAGCGGATAAGGTTTCAGTCTAAAAACATATACATAGCACACAAAGAAATATTTGAACTGTTGGGTAATTTTTTTTCTTTTTAGCTCAAAAAAATCACATCCTAGAAATTCCAAGAGTCAAAAACCTATCAAATTAAAAACAAAATTATTTTCAAAAATGAATCCACTATATGGATTTGCCATCTATTTGTTAATTGATATTAACAGTACAGGCTACTGTTTCTTGGTTTTCTATTTTTTAAGTGAGGGTGCATATACATATTAATGGATAATCACAATTTTGCTCTTTATGCTTTATATGGCAAATTCAAAACAAATATATTAAGCTGTCTGCATCTTGAAACTTTCGAAGCGCAGATAAAAACACAACTTACTGTTGAGTTCCTGGCTAGCAAAATAATTGCCTTTTCAAAACTCTGAAAAATCTTGGCACCAACAGTGCTGCCCAGATTACCTGTACAGGTGGTAGCTGTTAAGTCCAGGCTTAGTTTTCTACAACTACGTGTTGAATATTTATGTGATCTAAGCGAGGAACATCATCACGAAGCTGAAATTAACAGCCATACAGAACAATTTGATCTGGCATTCAACCGTTTGCTGCAGATCGTCTGCAACCCACCCAAAGTCTCTTAAAATAACTTTAGTGTATTCTCCAAAGTAGGGCAGATGACATTGCTACATACAATTTTGAATTAGAGATTGTGTGTGCAAGACATCAAGTCAATCTTTGACGAGAGTCCACCGCTAAATGCCATAGGATTAGAGGCAAGCTGTAGCTTGTAACAAACTTGCTACCTGACCTCAGCGGCCTTTCTGTTTTAGTTACACTGTTCTGCTGCTGAGGCTGGAATTAATGCCCTCCTCCAGCCCATAAGATAAATAAGATATTAAAAATGTGTGGGAATTTGTCCCCTAAAAAGAGAGGGGGTGATTATGATTTTATAATGCATATTGTAAATGTCAATTGTGCTGGAAAAAAGCATGTAGGGATTTGTTTTCAGGAATTAAGAGGTTATTAAATTTGCTTAAACTTCATAGTACCAATGCCTTTATTTCAATTCATTAAATTATTGCCTAAGAATTTATCTGAGCTAGAAAGATATAATCTTTATCTGGAAGATCAGATATTATACTATCAATTCAAAGTAGTTAGTAACCATCAAAGAATGGCTAAGATATGAAATGCCGCACAAGATAATTAAAGCAGAAAATAGACTTCTAGGGATATCATATCAAAGATGAAGGGCTATTCACATCTGTAAAAAAACAAGATTCTGACAGTTGAATATTTTACTCTACATTACTGCAACAGATATTTCTATCACCCAGTTTTACTTAAGTACCATTTTATTTTTCTATCAGAATATGCACTGCATTTTTTATATTTTCACTTGGAAGTAACTTTACCTATTTAACAATTTGAAAATATCTCCATTAAAAACTTTGGGATCCATGTTACTTTACAAAATAGAATATTCTACTAATATTCCTACTAAATAATTTCTACAAAGTCAGTCTATGTTATTGAATCTCATATACTTCTAAAGTTTTCAGCTAATAGTCAAAAAAGAAAGCAATTGAAGACATAGTTAACATTGGATTTAAAACACTGTATTTTGTATTGGGATAGGATTTAGGTTGGGTATGTTAAATGTTGGTGCTTCTTACTTAACTTCCAAGATAACAATGTTTTTTGGCCCACGTTTTTCTCTCAGATTTTTTTCTCTTTTTCTTACAGACTTATTGGAATTATTAATATATTCTGATAACTAATTCTGTACTGCAAATTTCCTCTTCTGGTGTGAGTATAATAATCTTTTCCTTTTGATGTTTGAGATTTGTATCATGTCTATGAAATATTATCTGCCCACTCCCTGTAAAAATAATAAAGATATTCTCCTATATTCTCCTTTTAAAGTTTTTAAGATTTTTGTATTCAAGGTTAAATTTTGTATTCATTTGCAAGTGAATTTTTGCAGAATTAGATCCCTTTTCTCTTAAATGATGTTTAACTGTCCCAGCATAGATACCTGAGAGTTCTATACTTTCTCTACCACTCTACAATGTCATATATCAGGTTTTGCAGGTGCCCTAATGGATAAATGACAGAGTCAAAGCAGCAAACAGAATACTCTGACTCATGCATACCTAAGGTGTAAGCAAGTTGCTCATGGTTTTCCTAGAAGTGAAATTGACAGGAAGTCTACTGAATTCTTACTTGATCTGTATACACAGAAAAGTTCTAAGTCAAGTCAACAAAAGTCTAACGAAAATCATAAAAACAGAAATTTAGTAGAACTCTTTGTGTGTTGTTTTAGGAGAAGCACAGAACACCCCCGCCCCCGAAACCAGACATCTATTCCAGCAAAGACATATGTTCAGAAAGATGGACAACAAATTTCCAAAGAGGATCACTAGCAGAAAATTTCAAAGACCATTCTGCTTCTACTTCTCAGTTCTCAGACGCATGTCTTCTACCTATTTTCGGAACACAGAATCATTTAATAACTTTTAAGTATAAAATGCATCTTGAAAGACAATACCCTAACCTCAGAATGTGTTATAGTCATGCTGCCTTTTGAAAAGCTTATTTCAGAAAATCCACGTTTTGAAATGAAGTAAAACCGGACTTGCCCTTTCTGCTGTAAATAATTACAGAAGTGGGAAAAATATACGAAGCAAGTATTTTTATGTACACCAGTTTCCCCTATCCATCATCTCAGGTTCCTGAGTGTCTGTTACCCACGGTCAACCACAGCCTGGAAGCAGATGATTCTCCTTCCGATGCATTATCGAAAGGTCAGCAGTAGCCCAACATTAGATCACAATACCCGCCTTATTCACCGCACTTCATCTCTTCATGTAGGCATCTTATTACCTCACATCATCACAAAAAGAACAAAGGTGAGTACAATACGGTAAGATATTTCGAGAGAAAGAGAACATATTCACATAACTTTTATTACAGTATAATGTTATAATTGTTCTATGTTTTATTATTACTGTTGCCAATCTCTTACTGTGCCTAATTCATAAATTAAACTTCATCCTGTATACATATGTACATATAGGAGAAAAAAAATATATATATAGGGTTTGATACTATACTATAGGGTATATATCCGTAGTTCGAGGCATTCACTGGGGATCTTGGAGTGCCCCCACTCCATGGATAAGGGGAGACTACCATATGGGGCTGTGGTCCCTGAAATAAGAGAAACAATTATAGTGAATCTTCCAATCATTCCAGATTTCTGAGTGGAGGACGTTCCACAAGGGCAATAAACCCATGCAAATGACAATCTTACTGAAGTGGGGAGACCGAGATAAGAGATAACAGGAGCTAAAGTGGAGAAGAGGTTGCTATGTAGATAAAGGTATCCAGAAATCTCATTGGAAATTCTAGTGTTTACTGCTGAATACTAAGCTATGTATTTATTTGGGTAAAATATCACAAGATTAGGTAAAGTATGGCCATGAAGCTATACACTGACCAATTCCCAGAGCTCATATAGGCCTGAGTTCCATATAGGTCTCCTCTGGCTGAGAGTCACTGAATTCACAAGACATTTGATACATCTAGATAAGTAACACCTTAAATAGGTCTTAAATAAGACCCAAACTGGTCCTAAAGTAAAGATCACTGTAGACATACGATGGGGCACACGGCTGACTCAGATGGTAAAACGTGCAACTCTTGATCTCAGGGTAGTGAGTTTGAGGTCTACGTTGGGCACAGAGATTACTTAATAATTTTTTTTAAATCAACGTAGACATATTGTAATTAAATTTAAAAAAATTGAAATAATTAAATTGATCTGCAAGCAATTTAACACCTTTCCAGAACAACATCCAAAAACCATTAAAAGAAGAAAACAACATGTAGCATCCAACAATGCAAAATTCAAAGAGTCCAGTATCCAATTAAAATTTATGACGCATTTGAAGAAGCAGGAGAATGTGAGCCATAAACAAGTAAAAATAGTCAATAGAAATAGAAGCGGAAATGACAGAGATGCTTATATTATGAGAGCAGAAAAGGACTTGGAAATGCCATTACAAGTATATTCAGGAATTTTTAAAAAGCATGACAATGAAGAAGAGAGAAAAGAAAAATACAAAGTAGAAACAAATGAAACTTATAGAGCTGAAAAATACAATTTTTGCAATGAAAAATTCGCTGGGTGAGATCAATTACAGAAGAAATCAATGAACTTGAACACTAGCAATAAAAACTACTGAGACTAAATTACAGAATAAAATCAAAATTTAAAAGTAAAGTCTAGGCAATATTAGGAATTTTAAAATGTGCATAATTGGAACAAAAAACCACTTGAGAAATAAAGATAGAAGTTTTTACCAAATTTGGGAAAAACTATAAACTCATAGATCCAAGACATTCAAAATTGCAAGCAAGATAACCACAAACGGGAAGTCACAGTAATACACACTATAATAAATTTGAATACCAATAAAAAATAACAAGTTTTAGGGGCGCCTGGGTGCCTCAGTCGGTTAAGCGTCCGACTTCGGCTCAGGTCATGATCTCTCGGTTTGTGGGTTTGAGCGCCGCAGGGCTCTGTGCTGACAGCTCAGAGCCTGGAGCCTTCTTCGGATTCCGCGTCTCCCTCTCTCTCTGCCCCTCCCCAACTTGTGCTCTGTCTATGTCCCTCAAAAAATGAATAAATGTAAAAAAATTTTTTTTAAAATAACAAGTTTTAAAAAGAACCCAAAGTATCCATTTGATGGCAACAAAGAGAAAAAAATGCCACACTCCTCAACACAAGCCACATAATAATGGGATGATATCTTTAAAATTCTGAAAGTAAAAAACAAAAACAAAACAAAATCCCAAATAACAAACAAACAAAAACCTCTGCCTATGTTCAATGGGGAAAAAAAACCCAAAATGAGAGTTTGTAATAAAGACATCTTCATAAAGGGTGCTTGGGTGGCTCAGCTGGTTGAGCATATGACTTTGGCTCAGGTCATGATTTCGCGGTTTGTGGGTTCAAGCCTGGTGTAGGGCTCTGTGCTGACAGCTCAGAGCCTGGAGCCTGCTTCGGATTCTGTGTCTCTCTCTCTCTGCCCCTCCCCGCTCATGTTCTGTCTTTCACTCACTCACTCTCACTCTCTCTTTCTCTGTCTCCGAAATAAATAAACATTAAAAAAATTAAAAACAAATAGACATCTTCATAAAAATCAAAACTGAGGGAAATTTCTAGTTCTTTAGGAGGAAGATAATAATACAAGATGTTAGTATCTATGCCAGAGAATGCAGAGTGCCAGATAGCAAATATGTGGGTAAATACAAACAATTTTTAAAATTTTCAAATTTTTAACAATTATTAGAGTGTTGAATACAAAAATGAAACATCAAGTACATTCTATAACATATATACAATTAAAATGAATGACAACAGAACAATGGATGAAAGGAGAGATATGGATTATACTATTATACATAGGCTAGTATGATATCACTACATTATTCGTGATGTATTATATTATTTAAAGTTTGTGATAAATTAAGAGTACATATAGTAAACTTTAGGGCAAACGCTAAGATTTTTTTTGAAAATGTAGAACAGTGGAGATAAAATTGAATAGAAGAAATATTAAGTTAATCCCAAACACAAGGAAAACTGGGAAAAAATAACAAAAAAATAGAGGGAATAGAACACAAAGAACCAAGTAGTAGACTTAAGCCCAACGAAATCAATAATTTCATTAAACATGAAAAGCCTTATACGCCAAACGAATGGGAGACACTGTCAGGCTAAATAAAAAAGCAACATTCAACTTAGGATATCTACAAAAAATGCATTTTCAGTAAAAAATACAGAGAGATTAAAGGTAAAAGAATGGAAAAACATATGTCAAGTTATCATTAATTGAAAGAAAAGTGGTTTGGGGGCACCTGGGTGGCTCAGTCCCTTAGTTTCAGCTCAGTTCATGATCTTGTGGTTCATGGGTTTGAGCACCGCTTCAGGTTCTGAGCTGACAGTGCAGAGCCTGCTTGAGATTCTCTCTTCATCCCTTTCTCTGCTGCTCCCCTGCTTGTGTTCTTTCTCTCTCAAAATAAATAAACAAACTTTAAAAAGGAAGGAAGGAAGGAAGGACAGACAATGTACTACCGGATAGTCCCAGATCTCTGACAAGAAATAGATGGTTCAAGAGCTAGATGAACAGGTTCAAGTATAGGACTGGTATAATCCCAAATGTACATTAATAAAGTTATTCTAGTTCCAATAATAGGTAAAGCAAAGTGACAACTTTACAAGTTTACTTGCCTTCAAATCTTACTTTTAGATTATTTCCTTACCATCATTTTTATAATATCCCACCAAATTCTAATGTTATTTTAATAAATCACTATATTTCTATAGAACTGACACGAATCATATTTCCTATGCTATTAATACTGGGATTTTGAAACATCACCCACATCATAACATCATTAGTTAATTACCTAAATAAAAAGGTCTAATTGTATGACATATAAAACAAAACTAAAAAGTAGGAACTTTAAAATGGTAAAAGCTACCAGAAGTCCCATAGACCTTAGAAGGAGATGGCCAATTTTTATTTTCTCTTCGTATTCAAAGTTATTAAAGTTAAGTGCCACAGCATGCTAATAACAGGATACACAGTGAAAACTAATAACAATGATGGAAAATTTGTGGTGGAATTTTTTATTTGTTTAGGAGAGTAATAATCTCTAGGCTCATTCACATAATTCACTGCTCTTTTTAAAATGATCTAAATTAAGAGATAAACTATACAACCATATAATTGAAATATGAAAGATTACAGCACAAGAGGATATTATAGCAATAAAATAATTTTTCAAAGTTAACTTATGAGTAGTTTTCTTAAATCACTTTTCTAATAGCAGCTTTATTGGAATATAATTCATATACCATACAATTCACCCATTTAAGCATACAATTCAGTGGCAGTTAGTATATTCAGAGTTGGGCAACCATCACCACAATCAATTTTAGAACATTTTCGTTATCCCCAAAGGAAATGCTACAGCCATTACATCATTTCCTATTGTCTCCTACCCCCTCACCCCAGCCTGAAGCAACCATTCATTTTTTTTTCTGTATTCATAGATTCTCGTATTCTAGAAATGTTATATAAATGATAGCATACCACATGTGATGTTTTGTGTCTGGTTTCTCTTATTTACCACAGTGTTTTCAAGGTTATATATACTATAGCATAATTCAGTTCTTCATTACTTTTTATGGATGAACGACAGTCCATTGTGTAAATGTGCATGTGTATAGGCAGACATATACATGTCTGTATATATATAACATATTTTGTATAAATCTTTCTCTGTAGCTTTCGAGTTTTTTTTGGTCTTGAGTATCAGAGGTGTACATACCAGACCAAAACTATAAATGCTTTTAATTAAAAACCCCAAAATATTTATTTTTTTGGCAGCAATACCCGATTATTTTATCACACCTAGTTAGATATGCTATTATTTTTCAAAAAAAAAGGTGTCAAATAATAAATTAAAATGCCTTATCTTAATTCGCACCTCGATTTTGAACAGGTCATAATGGGTAATTGTTTACTAATTATATTTCTGAATTTGTACATGATTTTCTATCTGGGTTTTAAATAAAGCCTGAGTTAAGGGATCATGCTGTGATAATGTACTAATTCTAAAATATATTTAACTATCATTCATCAGCTGATGGACATTTAGGTTGTTTCCATTTTTTGGTTACTGTGAATAGTTCTGTTATGAACATTTGTGTACAAGCTTTTGTTTATGTCTTATTTTTTAGAGAGAGAGTGCATGAGTGGGGAAGAGGGGCAGAGGGGGAGAGAGAGAGAATCTGAAGCAGTCTTCCTGCTCATCGTGGAGCCCAAGATGGGGGGTTGATCCCACGACTCTGGGATCACGACTTGAGCCAAAGTCAAGAATCAGATGCTCAACCGCCGGAACCATCCAGGTGCACCACAAGCTTTTGTTTAGATGTAAATTTTAATAATTGTTTCACTATGTTATTTCGAGTTATTTTTAAATAATTCCTTTGGCAGTTACCAAATCCTCAATTATCAAAATCTTTTCAGATTTATACCAATTCCAGTGAGACATGGATATATTGCTCCTAATAACTTAATTCTATTTGTCCCTTTTTTTGCTATTATTCTTATACATTTAATAGCTATGTATATAACAACCATGGTAATTACTACTTTACAATTTTCTTTTAAAAAAGCTGAGGGGAAAATAGAAGAAGTATGTTTAGACTAAGTGTTCAATTAATCTTATTTATCATTTCTGTTTCTCTTAATTTGACCTATTCAGTCTAATATAGCTTTGCTTCTGCCCATTTTCTTCATGCTCTATCGATAAATACATTTCTATATAAGTCCAAAAGTACATTTATGTTGTATTAATATATAATTGTATATATAAGACATTTATAATTATATATAGTTATGTCATATGCAATATATATACAATTGCATACACATTGTTTTGCACAGTTGATCTTAAAATCAGTTAAAAAGAAGGGAAATATACATTTATGCTGTTTTTCATAATTGCTTAATTACCTTTTCTTTTTTTCTTTTTTTAACGTTTATTTGTTTTTTGATAGAGACAGAGCGTGAGTGGGGGAGGTGCAGAGAGCGAGAGGCACACAAAATCCAATGCAGGCTCCAGGCTCTGAGCTGTCAGCACAGAGCCTGGCGTGGGGCTCCAACTCACAGACTGTGAGATCATGACCTGAGCTGAAGTTGGACGCTTAATCGACTGAGCCACCCAGGCGCCCCAATAATTGCTTAATTACCTTTAACAGTGTTCACAGTGCTCTTCCCCCCCCCCCGCCGGGGGATTGGAAGTGTTTGTGGTCACTGCTTTCAACCTGAAACATTTCCTTTTGTATTTCTTGTAAGATGGGTCTTCTAGCAACACATTCTTTCAGTTTTTATCTGGAAGGTCTTCACTCACCTTCTTTTCTGAAAGATAAGTTTGCTGATATAGTATTCTTGATGGCAGTTTTTTCTTTGAGTACTTTAGATACATTGCCCTGTTGTCTTCTGGCTTCCATTATTTCTGATGATAAATCAGCTGTTAATCTTATTAGCATTCCCTTGTAAGTGACAAGTTATTTTTCTCTTTCTTAACATTTTCTCCTTATCTTTGGCTTTCAGCATTTTTACTATGGCTTCTCCGTGTGTTGTTATATTTGACTATCTTGAAGTTTATTGAGGTTCTTGGATGTATACCATGTTTTTCATCAAATATTTTTTTTCTGCTCCATTCTCATTCTGGCATTCCCGTAAAGTGTGTGTCATTATGTGTATGTCATTGTATTTAATAGTATCCCACATTTCCCTGAGAATTTTTTTTATTCATTTATCCCCCCTCTGTTGTTTGAAATGCATAATCTCTCTTTAAGTTCACTAATTTTTTTTTTTCAGTTCACATGAACTATTGAGCCACTCCAACGCATTTTTACTTCAGTTATTTTGCTTAACTCTAGAATTGGCATTTGGTTCTTTAAACAATGATTTACATCTGTGAATATTCTTTATTTTATGCAATATTGTCATCATGCCTTATGTGATTCCTTAATCATGGTTTCCTTTAATTCTCTGAACATATTTACAGTAGATACTTTCAAGTCTCTGTTAAATTTGGCACGTGATTGCTCTCACAGGCATTTTCTGTGGTCTGCTTCTCTTCTTATGTATTGGTCACATTTCACTGTTTCTTTGTATGTCACATATTAAAAAACAGAAACAAAAACATTTTAGATGATACATTATAGCAACTTTGAGGGCTGCCCCCTTCCCCAACCTTTCCAGGGATTGTTATTGCTGTTTGCTTGTTCAGTGACTTCCTGGATTATTGTAGTGAAATCTATTTTCCCTGAAGTGTGAAGTCTTTACTGTCCTTACTCAGAGGGTACAGCCTTGGGAATTCACAGTCACCTGGAGAGAATAATGGTTTTAGCAGGGCTGTTGCTAGGTCTTTCTCTTACCTCTCTGTTAAACTGCCGCTATTGGTATCAGACACAGCTGTTAGTTTTCACTGATTGCCTACTGATTGCTCTATTGTTCTTGACAATGACCTAGGGTACCTTTCTCTGAGGTATGATACATTAAATTCAGATCACTCTGCAAAGGTCAGTGTTTGAGGTCAGTTCTGATCCCAGGAGTACTCTTCCTAGCTGCCTGTGCTCTTGATTCTCTGTAGTAAACTAGCTCACTTAGAGATTTTCGCTTGTTGATCTAATGGAGCCGCCAGCCTCCCTTCTCTTAAATGTTTACCGCCAGGGGCACCTGGGTGGCTTGGTCAGTTAAATGTCGGACTTCAGCTTAGGTCATGATCTCACTCACGATTTCTGAGCTCCAGCCCCACATGCCTGCTTGGGATCCTCTGTCTCCCTCTCTCTCTGCCTGTCCCCTACTTCTCTCTCAAAAATAAATAAACATTAAAAAAAACATTTTTTTGGGCGCCTGGGTGGCTCAGTAAGTTGAGCGTCCGACTTCAGCTCAGGTCATGATCTCGTGGTCTGTGAGTTCAAGCCCTGCGTTGGGCTCTGTGCTGACAGCATAGAGCCTGGAGCCTGTTTCAAATTCTGTGTCTCCCTCTCTGTTCCTCTCCCGCTCATACTCTGTCTCTCTCTCTCCTTCAAAAACAAACATTAAAAAAATTTTTTAAATTTGTTTTTTAATGCTAACTACCAAAATTGCCATTATTTTTTAAAGCACTTGTAGGCTCAAATTTCCCCACATTCTGTTTTATATAAAGTCTATTCCTTTCTTTGCAGAGAACTTCAGAGCTCTCTGTTGTTAAGTCTTGCCTTTCCCCTACGGAAAAATCCCTTGAGTTTTTTCTCCAGAGCTGGGATAGTAACAGGGACCCATGTCTCTGGGAGTGTCCCTCCTGCTTTACAAGCAGGGGAATGGGTTGGGATACTATCCTATCATCTTTGCAATTTACCTGTCCCAGTTTTGAACCTTCCCCATGCAAATGATCTGGGAAAATCTAAGCATTTGACATTCTTGGCATGACATGACTAGGGTAGAGTCTCTGTCTTTTGAACAGGGAATAGGTAGATGGTGGAAGGGGGACCTTGTCCTTGAAGCTGCGCTTGCTTGGAATTTAGACTTGCCAGCACATTGTCAGGAGAACGACACATAGCTTGGGGAAGCTATGGGGAAATGGAGCCTCATTTCTCGATCATCCCCACCCTATATTAGAGCTTATTTAATGTTGAGCCAATGAGGGGGAAGTAGGGATAGAATGGGTCATGGTTTAGGTGCTGCTGAATTCCACAGTCCTTAGTCTTCAGAGATGTAGTAAATTTCCTTGAATAAATACTTTTTTCATTTGCTGGATGTCTAAGGAGCTCTTCACACTGTCACCCCAAAAGTCATACTACTCTGAAATATTGTAATTTCTTTCTTTTCACTATATGAGAATTATTTTTCTCTATCATTTAAAATTTATTTACAATGGAATCTAGATATCTTCCTAGTGTTAATATTACTTCTTCCTCTATAAATGACACAAAGAAGCCATGAAAAATATGTAGCACTATTAAATAAAATTATAGTTATTAGAAATATAGAATAATCACCCTTTTCCTGGAACAGCATGATGTGTTTTTATATAAGCAGGCATAGAAATAAACATTTTGATTTGTATTCTTTGAAATAAATATCTTGCTAAACACCAGACACCAGAAGCTTTTTTTAACATTTTTTTTTTTTTTTTGGCCAATATGTGAAGCAGTTTTATGATATATATGATTTAGGAGACTATTCAAGACTATGATTTTCACAATATTTAGAATGGTTGATTTATATATGGTGTTTTGAGAGAATCAACTGACAGTTTCTCATAATGAAACATGAAGTTCCTTTTTAAATAGGCCTTTAGAAATGCGAAACTTGGGGCGCCTGGGTGGCTTGGTCGGTTAAGCGTCCGACTTCGGCTCAGGTCATGATCTCGCGGCCCGTGAGTTCAAGCCCCGCGTCGGGCTCTGTGCTGACCGCTCAGAGCCTGGAGCCTGTTTCAGATTCTGTGTCTCCCTCTCTCTCTGCCCCTCCCTTGTTCATGCTCTGTCTCTGTCTCAAAAATAAATAAACGTTAAAAAAAATTATAAAAAAAAAAAAAAAAAAAAAAAAGAAATGCGAAACTTCTTGTTGTTAACAATTTAATGTACAACTATCTCTAGTTATTTAAAACCTGAATGTCTGATTTCCTCACCCTGCAATGTTGCCTTTTATAGAGACACCAAATCTAATGTGCACATTTTCATTTTCTTTTACAGAGCCTGCTTGTTGACTCATTAAGAGTATAAAATATCTGTAGAGAATTACCCATAAAGTCCCTGGATAAAAGCTTTGCAAATAACAGTTGATATACCTTACGAAGAAGTCTATCAGTGTGAAGGTATATAAAACTTAAATGTCAAAAGGAAAGTTTCCTTGTAAAGAGAATAGAAGCTATTTTGAAAACCTATTTAGTTAGGCCTTGGCATCTTTGCTTTAATGATTTTGAAGGGCAAAGAAAAAGTCATGTGATTTGATATCCATTATCATACATTAGAAGTCACTCAAAAGTTTTGGCCATGTGTTGTGAATGAGAGTAAAAATAAACCTAGTCGTTATGTCATACCTCGATTTTATATATTGGCTATAATGTAAATTAATCTTTAATTTGATTCATCCAAAACTAATCCCAAACAAGCCACAAATTCAAGTTAGATTTAATTATTTTAATTACTTATATATTCACTTCACAAGTATGTATTGAATACATATCATATATTAGGCAGTTATTTTAACTCCTTGTTGTAAAAAAATTAAACTCTCATTATTTAAACTTACTCAACTTCTATATGTACTTCACATAGTTCTATTCATACACTTGGCCAGACTTTCCTAAATCCATATCAGCTGAATATAATAAGTAGGTAGAGTAATTATGCTTGTTAAGAATATTTGAAATAGCTACCTAGTTGACTAGGATCTCGTCAACTGGTCTCAATACTGGTCCTAATACTACATTCCTGAGAAATGGTTTTAGATTTACCCGGGTTTTTCAGGTACTCTGATGGATGTGCCATCCAGATTTTCTCTCAGAAATGCAGGATCTCTTTTTCCCACGTTTAAAGGGTTTTAAAAGATAGTTTTCAGCTTCAGCTCTTTTTCAGGACAGTCTTGATTGGAGAACACTGCCTTGCCCAAAATCATGCCTCATTTCAGGACAGACTATGTCCAATGACTGATCAATGAGAAGATACAGAGGCGTGGTCTTATCTCTAGCTCAAAACAACTCCGAGGCCATTCCAACCTCAAAGCACTACATCTTCCATTGGGATTACATCATGGCTTTACGTCACACTCTGTCCCACCATTTCTCCTTACCTTCCCTACATGCTAACCTCATCTTAGAGTCCACTTCCTGGAAACCAACTGGAGGCAGATATCAAAGTTTGATCAAGTGGACAGAGTCTAGGGCCACATTTTACATAATGAGAAAAGCCCCTAGCTATGAAAGACAATGAAATACAGAGGGGTTGTTGTGAACTAAGACACTATGAAAAGTGCTTTCTTCTGGAAGTGGCTTTCCAAATGTTGGATACCACAGATGAGTCCAATTTCACAAAACATTTTGAGGTTAACACTTTTTAAAAAGAATTTCTGCAAAGTTATCATTATTTCCTACTATTGCCACCTTTCAGAAAACCAAAAAATTTGATCCCCCAAAATGGTAGAAATATATTGTCTAAGAAGGTGATAAAAATTAACTACATGAACCCAATTATCATGTCACATTTATTAAAAATTTAATTCTTTTTACTATTAGTACAAAACAGAAAACACTCTACTGTGAAATTCTACAAGTTTAGAATCTATCCCTGCCTAATATTTAAAATTGCTGCTCTTTCTTATCATCGGCATTGTCATCAAAATTATTACATTTTAAAAATATCATTTTTCCACATACCAATATCAGAAAATAGGTTGTTGTTCTCTAGCTTTGCAATAATACTTCCAGACAAGTATTCCAATTCATGTTAAAACTACTACTCCTTTGAGCATTATACTACCCTCTTCTTCATGTATTATTTAAAGCTATTATGATCATCTTCTACATTTACTGTAGGCTTTTGTATGTGGATCACACACTTGAGATTTGTACAACATCACTTCATTATTCAGAGGGCCTTTCGCATCATTACACAAAGCATTCTCTCTACAAGGCCAGATCCTAACCTGAACTGGTCAAGCTCAGAATTTTAAAATATAATTTCTTCTCTGACCATGACTTACTGGGTTTTTTTTTCAGCAAATTGACTCCTTTTTTCCCCTCCACTTTATCTCATCAAATTTCCCAAACCTTGCTATCTGACTTCTATAAACTATCAGATGCCTTCCCACCTCTCATCCTTCCGTAACCTTTCCAAATCTCATGTCAAGTATCTGAACACCTGTTTCAGTAATCCAGATTCCTCTAAACATATTATTGTGCCACTTTCATTCATCAAAACCATGCTGAATAGAAGCTATGGTCTGTATTCTTGCTCAGATTCTTGGCTAAGCAAGTGTTGAGATGAATATCATGTCAGTGATAATATGATAGTCAGAAAGCTTGACTGGGACCTCAACATACCTAGTACATGCTTTTACTGATCTTTGTTAGCTCTCTCTCATTATTCTAAACTTTCATGACTTTCCCATGTATTCTACCTCAATTTCCTCCTCTCTGATTCTTCCTGGATAAGTTCCCTTCCTCTTGAGAAAAAAAAAACAATCAAACAAAAATGTTTGGACGCATTAGTGACAATCTCACTCCTCTTACATACATCTGAAAGCATATCTGTTCCATAGTCATTATTCTTTTCCCCATCAGTCTTAAGGATCAGTTTTTCTTGTTCTGTTTGAGGTAAACACCTTTACACATTACCTTAATTTCCTTTCACTCCCACGAGTGACTTGCTGACTCAATAGTTTCCTCTTTCAAGTATTTTATCTTGAATCTCCTTTATCTTTATAGGCAACTTTTCATCAATGCATAGATATGTTTTAATATTTTCGTATTAAACAAGCAAATCAACAAAAACAACATTCTCTCCCTTCTGCTACTTACACTAACAGCTGAGTATTTTTCCCTCCCCTTTCTATGGAAATTAATCCAACAGTCTTCACTTATTCTATGTACTTCTTTATCTTCCATGTACTTCTCTAAGTCTCCTTAATACTGTGTTTGCTTTCTACATGACACAGAAGCTCTTTTTACTGTAACCACTGATGACATTTAATTGATATGTTTGATTGATATTTTTCTTGGGGAAAGGTCACGCTGTTTTTGAGGCTTCTGGATGTATTCTTCAGAGTGGCTTTCTTAAATTCCATGTCTTATTATTAATTGGAAAAATGGGAAAGCAAAAATCTCTAATTAGCTCTCTTGCAGCTATGATTTTGGTTGTGAAATGGGGTTTTCCACTAGGATGCACTCAAGGAAGATTAGGACAGAGGAAGTGGAGAACTGTTTCCTGTGGCCTGTGGCTATCACTGCTGATCAACAGGATTTGGAAAAGGGCGGATTGTCTCACATCTTGCTGTCAAGAAATGACATCAGCCACAAAACTCTTGATCTAATTTTCTAAACCATGGAGTGATCTGGGGTTTGTGTACCCATTCTCTAGCATTCCGATTGTGAAAGTTCTTTGGAGAGGCACCAGCGTCTCCTGTTTTCTTTATAGTTCTAGTGATGGCTTTGAAGACACTATCTCTTTTTGTGTTCCGTATCATTGGGGAACACCTAGACTGGAAACTGAACCTTTCAGATTTCTGACAATTTTATAAAAAACCCATGATTGGGTTAAATACCTTTCTGCTTACAAAACCAATGATATATTCTGAAATATTTTAAAACAGGAAACAAAAAATCAGTGAACTTAAAAAAATATACATATATCTCATTTTTCCTAGATCTTTTAAAGTGCAAATGTAGACAGGCCAAATATCTTAAAAATATAATCTGTCATTCTAGCTAAAACTAGGGGTGCCTGGGTAGCTCAGACGGTTGAGTTTCCCACTCTTGTATTTGGCTCAGGTGATCCCAGGGTCATGGAATGGAGTCCTCTGTGGGTGGGGCTCTGTGCTTAGTGTGGAGTCTGTTTAAGATGCTCTCTCTCTCTTGCTCTGCCCATCTCCCCTGCTTGTGCTTTCTCTAAAATCACAACAATCAAACCAAAAAATTTAAAAAATATATATATATTTTTTTTATGAGGGAGGAGATAAAGGTATAGGAGTCCTCTTGCACAGGAATAGTTTGACATGGTCTAGACACATGAGGACAGGTTTCTGGTGGGTCCTGAAGGAGACAAATTAACTTATCTGGCTTCATGGTGAAAGAACCACATGACCTCTTAGTCCTGAAAATCTATCTGGTGCGTTGTGATAACAATACGAGATTCTCAGGAAATTATAATTCCTTTTGGAAAGCTGAGTGATTCCTTTCTTTAGTGTATTGAAATTCTAGAACAGAATTAATCTACATGTTAAAGTACATGTTAAAGGCTTCTCAGAAAAGTCCAACCACACTTTGCTATTGTAGCCTAAAACCACATCTTTAGAAACTTAAGAGTAATTTCCTAGACCAACAGGAAGCCTCTCAAATGGGGGAATCATTACAATAATTGATAAGGTAAATTGAATTAAGGATGAATAATGCAGTTATAGGACCATCAGGCACCCTAGGGAATAATTGCTCTTAACAATATCTATTGTGCAATTCCTTTATATCTGTGAGCAGCTTTAGGTACATTTTCTATTTAATCTGGATACAAGCCCAATGATATTTGTACTATTTTTGCAATATTAAATAATATACATATATTTAATTTAATATTTAACTAAATTTTTAAAAAAACCTGATATATCATGGGAGTGATGATAGCAGGGTATGTTAGTTTCTTAGGACTGCCATAAGAAATTGCCACAAACTTGGAAGAATGAAAATAGCAGAAATTCATTCTAAGTTCTGGAGGCCACAAGTCCAAAATCAAGGTGTTGGTAGGGTTATTTTCTTCTGAAGGCTCTAAGGAAGACTCTCCCAGTTTCTGGTGACTGCCGGCCATCCTAGGCATGGCTGTCAGACCTCTGTGTCTCTGTGTCTTACCCTGTTCTTATAAGGATAATTGTCACCGGATGGAGGGTCCTCACAAATCAAGGATGATTTCATCTTGAGATAATCACAACGGCGAAGTTTCTTTTTCCCAATAACATCACATTCTCAGGTACTGGGGGTTAGGACTCAGACACCTTTTTAAGGGACACAATTCAAAGGATCAAAGGACACAAATCAAAGGATATCACGATGTTGTGGAAACATGCGACGGCTCTATCTATGCATAGCTACATTCTAAAAAGACATTATAAAGAGACCAGACTAAAGGCTTAGTTTTGTCACTGCTTTTTGGTTTAATTGTTGTCAAAAATATATTACCAGGGAGAGAATCCCAGGCTCTGTCAAACTGGTGAAAACAACAAAAACAGATTCCAAAGTTCAGAGTTAATAAAACACACATGCAGGAGTTACCGCATTTGCTAATTCACTTAATTTTGTATAGAATGAAAGGGAAATTCTTGTCCATAAGAAGATTCGGTGGGTTAGGAAATAAATGATGAGATGTAAAGGTTTTCATTCATTTAGGCTCCTGTTCAGTTTTTTTGACTGCAACTCTCTCAGCAAGATACACATGTTTTACTTACTGTGTGTATTCCCGGTCTCCCTCTCACTGTCATTTTTAACACCTTTTCAAAGAGTTTACCTTGCTTAAATATTTCTCTGATTTACCAAATACTCTACAAGAAATATGTATGTTTGCACGATTTGCAAGTCATAAAGTAGCTTTTTATATTTCAAGTGAGACTGAAAGAGTCATGATGTTAGGCATGGCCACATTGTGAGGGAAACTTGATACATGACAATGATATGTGGAACACGAATGACAAGATATGAACCAAGCTTATATATTTTACACCGGTGACAACATATCAAGAGTCAAAAATGAATCCTCCTGGACTTTAGTCCACAAAAACGTCTCACTTTGAAAACTGGAATAGCATTTTTAGTTCAGTAAGAATAGGAATATATTTGTGAAATATTACTCTTTTGTAGTATATAAAATCCCAAGTTGATAGGCTTATTGTCAAATGTTTAATAGAAAAAATATTCATCGTGATAAATTGTCAAGGAATGCATAATTAATCACAGATACTTTTTCATTGAAAAAGCCAAAATCATAGTTAATTTAGAAAGCTAATTAGATACTTATAATTAATTTTTAATGTTTATTTATTTTTGACAGAGACAGAGAGAGAGAGAGAGAGACAGAGCATGAGTGGGGGAGGGGCAGAGAGAGAGGGAGGCACAGAATCCAAAGCAGGCTCCAGGCTCTGAGCTGTCAGCACAGAGCCCGACGCAGGGCTCGAACTCATGGACAGTGAGATCATGACCTGAGCCGAAGTCGAACGCTCAACCAACTGAGCCCCCCAGGCGCCCCTAGACACTTATAATTTTTGAGAAAATATGTTATAGATGCTGTAAAGGTAGGATGGCGAACTTAAAATTATGAATACCGTTAGAAACCGTATACATCTAAGCAAAGATAGTGTTTCTTAAAAAATGCTATCAGTTCCTCACCTCAACTACTGAGATGCTGATTTCTAAAAAGAAATAGGAGTGGGGACAGCCACAGAAGCCCCGCACTTTCCAGTGATATTTAGCCCAGGTGTGGACTATGCGAATTTCAAAATTTCTAAAGCAACTCTTCAATTCATATGATTCTCAAATATATATATATATATCATTGATACAGAGAACAATGAGAAAATGAGAAGTTGTTCTGGTCATATCCTTGCTACTTTAACATTCTATACCTCAAGGTCAAATCCATTATCTTGTCTTATCAATTTACCACTAGACATTTTCATTTATGTTAACTTCGCTCCACTTCAACTGCTGATGTATGCTTAAAACGTCTTTAAGCATTTTTTATCCCATACCACTCTCCCTCATTACTTTTGTATTAAAATAAATATCAACACCATTGTAAACTAGGGAAATCGTAGCGTTCTCAAAAGATAGCTATACATTTAATGAACTCATCAGCTAATTAAAACCCGCATGGGTTAACCATGTTATATGTAAAAGCCACTAGATGAGTATATGTTGAAGTTTTATAGGTGTATAAAACATAGTTCCTACTTTTTAAGGCAACACGTTTACAATTTTGGTAGTCTAAGATAGATACAAATGTTTTGCTGTCTTACTGCTCCTTATTATTTTCTAATAAACGAATATTCTATTCTTTACTAATAATTTGACCAATATTTATTGAACATCTTCTGTGTTCTGGCGCTAGGAATATGACAACGAGGCATATAATACCCCTGATCTCCTACAATTAAAATCTAACAAGGAAGTAGACATGTGGATCAAATAAATAAATATTAACTAATAAAATCACATTTCAGTGCTGGGCAAGGACTGAAGATGATCACTTTCCTATACTGTACACTGACATAGTTTTAAAAAGTTTGCTCATTTGCCAACTTGTCAGATAGATGGAGATCCTTTGAGTATTCTTTCTACACCCAACGCAAAGGCTACCTGTAGAGCCTGATAGGTTTCCTGAGGAACACCTTTTTTTACTAGGTCAATTGCATTGGATCTAGTTGGTGCAGAGTGTAATACTCATAAATTATTACCGTGTTCAATTGGATTGGCACTTAATAAGCCTAATTCTCCATATCTTAATACAGAATTAATGGGAAGGTAAGTTGCAATAATTTTAAAAAAGACTTCTTAGAATTACACTACTATATCTTTGGGAAAAACAACAATCCAGACACCATTTTGCAATGTGATCGGTCTTAAAAAGAATCAGGTTGCACACAGGTAGGAAGCAAAAGACCTAGTGTACAAAGCTGAGGTAAAACAGTGTCTGGAACACGATGTACAATCATTTCTTGAAGCTGTTTGCCCTAAAAGACAATGACAAATGGAAAGAAATTCAGAGAAGACAGAGAAGGAGATTAAAACATTAAATATGAATAAGCTGTTAAGGTCAGATTAGTGCTTACCAACTGTTTGGTAGAGGAGAACAGAGGAATGGTTCAGAGACATTGGCACTGAAGGAAAATATTTTAATTTTCTTTCCATCAAAATGGCTAAACAGCCGGTCACCTGGGTGCTCAGTCAGTTGAGGGTCCAATGCTTGATTTGGGCTCATGTCATGATCCCACCGTTGTGAGATTGAGCCTCATGTCGGGCTCCGTGCTGAGCATGGAGCCTGTTTGAGATCCTCTCTCTCTCCCCCTCTGCCCCTCTCCCCTGCTCGTGCTCTCTCTCCAAAGAAAAAAAAGGCTAAAGATAAAAAATATTTCCTAACATACACACGCAAAATCATTACATATTCCCATTATTTTGTTTCTGTTGAATTTCCTTATATTAACTGACTTCTTTATCTATCTCTTCTTTGTTTTTTTCCCCAAACTTCTAGTATTTCTATGTTCAACGTATATATTTATCTCAAATAGCTTGTAAGACTTTTTTCTTTAAAGCGTAGTAAAATTATTTACTTTTAAGTTTTAAAGAAAATGCATGTTCAATGGAAACCAGCTAAATTAAGGAGGGGAGGGGTGATATTACAATGCTACAATGAATTCTGAGAGAAACAACTTGAACAGAGGTCCCAGTATGGTATATTAGAATTCTCCGACCATTGAAACCCTCACGAATTATTGACAAGAAAGCTGAATTAGAGTTTTGATAAAGTTGCCTAGAACTAGGTGACATGATTTGCTGCTCTGCCCTGTGCCTGCACAACTGGAGATCTCAAAATCATTAATCAAATAGTTTATTCACAACAGGGTCATACTCCCTGAGATCCATACAGTTTTACATAAATACTTTATAATAATATCATTTCTTTTCTTGTAAATAAGTTTTTACTATTTTTGGTAATGCAAAACATAGAAAACAAGAAAATTAGAATTTTGTGTTGTAAAGCTAATATAGTGATTCTAATGAGGGGTATACTTTCTGTTCCCAAATTTGTTCTGTAAAAAAAAATCCAGAAGCTTTTATGTTTATCAAATGTGTCAATGGACTTACAAATTTTTTTAAAAACAGTGGTCTATATAACACAATGGAAGGAATCTTGAAGAGCTAGAAAGGATCAAAGTAGATTTAGAGTCTCTAGAAAAAAGAAGCCAGACAAATGCTTAGTCCCAGGGTTAGGGGTTCAATTAGTATGATCAGGGAGAAGGGCATGCTCAATAAAATACACTGATTTGCCTACTTTTCTTCTTGAGGCTAAACTGAAGCGGGAGAAAATGAGACTCAGTTTGCATTGGCCCATGTGGATGAGGGTAGAGAGAATATGACAGCAACAAACCTTAAAAGTGGATAGTAGAGGACAAGTGTTAACTGACTTGTCAGGAGAAATCTTAAACCGACTCCGGAACCCCAGGAGAAGGCCTGAAGCAAGCAAATTAATAAATGCACTGTCTTTCCAGAAGACTTGCGAATTGGGAGAAGTCAGTATTTGTAAACTTGAGGTTGGAGGTGAGGCTATCTATAAAGGAGAAGACAGATTCTAACTGTTTTTGCCAAAGAGAATCTTGATTCCTTTCTCCATCCTGTGTAGATAGGTAACTACCCTTCAACCTAGAATAACAGGAAGATTTGCTTTGTAAGGAAGTGTAACGAGAGAGACTCTGGATTTGCAGGCATTAGATACAGCTGAAGAAGAGGATTATGTTCTTAAGACAAGGGGGCTAAGTGAATATACAACTCAAGGTGCACTGTAGTCGACATGTCTCACAGCATGCTGACATCTGGGTTCAAAGCCTCTGGTGGAGAGAAGGGAGGACACGATTCTCTTCCGTAAAATGAGGACAGAAGAAAGAAACACCTACAGAAAATGACAGATTAGTTTTGATCGGCATAAAACTCCCAACGCTAGATCTACATAGTGAAAAGTGCCGTCCATTCAACGAAACAAAGAAATCACAGGAACAGAAGCAAACACCTAAAGATAGATTATATAATATTACCTTTTTCAGGTAAAAGAAGATATATACCTGCTTTGGAAAATCATTTGGTGATTTCTGTTAAAGCTAAATGTACAACCACCCGTGACCCAGTAAATCCACTCTTAGATATACACCTAAGAGAAATGAATGCAAACATAAGAGTTTTGGCAATACTGAGTGCTGAAATGGATGTGAATCAGTGGAAATCCATCTATACTGCTGGTTGTATTATAAACCCGTACAAGTGTTCTGGCAAAAAATTAGCACTATTTTGAAGTTGAACATTCTCATGCCTTCAGCAATTATTCCTTATCTAGGCAAACACCTCAAATACTTTATATAACCTCTTAACAGATATTTTCCAGATATGTAAGAATTTTCATAGCAGTTACCCACTGTAGGAAAACAAGAGAAAAACAACTCAATGCCCATCAACAAAAAGATCAGTGAATCAGCTGTCATATATTCACATGATAGACTCTCATAATCAATGAGAGTGAGTATATTACAACTCTAAGTATCAATGCAGTATTGAGTGGAAAAGCAAATATCAGAATAGTGCATACAATATAACACTATTTTTTGTAAAGTTTAAAAAACAATGAAAAATATTGTTCCTGAGTGAAAATAAATTAGAACAACATTTTATTTGGTTTTATTTTATTTTGTTTTTTTTTTCTTTGAGAGAGAGAATGCAAATGGGGGAGGGAGAGAGAGAAGGAGAGAGAGAATCTTAAGCAGGGTCAACACCCAGCACAGAACCTGAGGCAGAACTGTGAGATCATGACCTGAACCGAAATCAAGAGTTGGACGCTTACCCAACTGAGCCATCTAGGTGCCCCAGAACAAAATTTGGAAAGCAAAGTAATTACAACACAAACGTTAAGAGAATAATTCTCTCTGGGGAGAAACAGGGGAAAAGACAAAGAAAGAGCCCATCAGTAGATGGAATGATACATGTAATATTACTATGTATGATAGAGAGTTCATTAGAATTTAATTATTAGTATTATATATATAGTATGTATAATATTACCTAACTTTAAAAATTAAAGAAAATAGTACCAGTGGGGAAAAAAAAGATTAAAGAGTGAGAATATGCCAATGGACTGACACACATCTCTAAGGTATATTCTTGAGTGAAAAGGGCAAGGTCTAGAATATTATCATTTATTCATATTTTTAGAAAAATATAGGATTACATATTTTTAAAAGTTTCAAAGTGTAAAAGTTTTAAAATCTGGAAGGGTACAAAAACTGTTAAAGATGTATGGTTCCAGGATGGAGACTGATCATTTAGGGGGTAGTCTGTAAGTCGGGAGACTATATTCTTTGCTCTCTTACCTATTAAAATGAAGGAAAATTGGAGACAGATAATAAAGGGACAGATGTCCTCTGAAATCCAGTGTTTTCAGAAGAGAGAAGGAAGAGAAAGAGGGGAATAAATAGAAATGGAGGAGAGGGAGAGAAAGACAGGAAGAGAGAGAAGGAGAAATTCCAGAAAAAGCAGACAAGTATCACAAGAATTCAAACACCAGCAACAGAACAGAAATCAATGCTTTTGGAAAATCAGACCCGACTGAAGAAAATTTTAAGGATTCTGAAGTCCAAGAAAGTAAATGTAGCAAGATATTCAATTCAGTTTCAAGAAAATAACAGCAGGGGTGGGGGAACTTTGTACTTGCTTTAAGGACCAAAAAAACCCTTCCCCCTTTACTAAAGAAAAAAAAAAAAAAGAAACACTGATTACTGTTTTCTTGGCATCTGAGACAGGACAGAATCACCTCTTCTATTGACTTGTGGTTCCAATAACATTCTTCCATGGCTTATTGTAATGAAATCTGGGGTATATCGATAACTTTAGTTTTATGTTCAGTAACTGGATACTTCTCTGAGTAAACAGCCATCTTCATTTGGAAAAAAAAAATAGCAAGAATTAAACTATGTTTAGTTCTTTTGTAATCTCTGAGGCCCACAAGCATAGGTTTGGGTTTCGTTCCACTGACTGAGGTACACTTTTACTTATCACTTTCCCAGAACACCTCAGAAGCAGTTTGTAAATGTCTCAGAACCATATAGACAGCTTTTACTGCCAAACGTGATCATTTTGTCTGCATTGCTAAAAAGTGTCAACTTATAGCTAGTGTCCACTAAGCAATGCTCTTTCTATTTTATTCCACTGCATGAAATAAAAATATGTTCGGGTGAGGTGACTATGAAGGAGGTGAAAGAAGTTCTTCCTCCTTTCAGTAGATGGTTAAATCTACTGAGATACCTGAATCTTCTATGACTCAAGTGTGTAACCAAGTAAAAGTGTAGTTATAAGGAGGGGGCCAGAGAGATGCTGCTCAGAATAGCCCCTGTTGACTTTTTAAATGACATTGAGTAGAGCAGACACACATTTCTACAATTGGGAGACTCTAAGTAATAAGAGAGGCAATGGGACCTGGTGGTTTTTCGAGAGTGGGCTCCAGAACCTGGTTATGTGGGTTCCCCTCCCAACCTCATGGCTACTCTGTGGCCTTGGTCAAGTTATTCAACCTTCTTATTCTTCATATTCTTCTCTGTAAAATGGAAATAGTAGGGATTTTGAGAGGATTAAATGGAATAATGTATATAAAACGCTTAGTACGGGACTTACAAAAAAGTGCGTAGTATACTGGCATTTGCTATTATCATCAGTAGCAGTAACAGTTAAAACTTACATTATTGGGGTGCTTGGGTGGTTTAGTTGGCTAAGTATCTAACTCTTGGTTTTGGCTCAGGTCATGATCTCAGGGTTCGTGGGATTGAGCCCCACGTCAGGCTCTGTGCTGGCAGCATGGAGCCTGCTTGGATTCTCTCTCCCTCTCTCTCTGCTTCTCCTCCCACTCATGCTGCCTCTGTCTCTCTCAAAATAAGTAAACTTAAAAAAAATTAAAATTTATCATTATTATCATTCCTATACACTGTAAGAAAAATAGATGAACTGGTTAAAATGTATATAAGTAATTTACCTTTGTCACCTTGGTATTGATAATACAGGGAAAATTTATGACTGAGACTTATTTAAAAATTTTTGGCATTTCACTTTGTTGATTTTATACATGCTCATAGCACTCAATACATTGATTTGTTCGTTCCCACATTTTTAAATCATACAGTCACAAGTAACTTGTCTCCGCCCAGAGACAAGCAGATGCCATATGCAATTGAGTATCCTGTCCCAGGGTTTTAGGAGACAATTTATTGGTGATTGTGCTGAGCAAGTGTTTTGCACTGAGCTGACCTGCACAGTGATACTAAGTCGTTATTTAATCTTCTAGAGGCATCATCAGATAGAAACAACCCCCTAAAGCATGAGGTTCACTCTGTTACCTTAGTGGGGATGCAAAATGTGTAGGGAAGACACCCCAGTATTTATATAAAAGTGTGGAATAATATGGATTGTAATGAATGAGAAGAGATAAATATGACTGGAAGTGCCCAGGGGAGGGTTAATGAAGGAACTGGGGGGGTATGAACCGATCTCTGGAGAAAGGAGTAACCGGTGGAGATAAGACTGGGTGTGGAGAGTGGGTATGAAATAGTGTGGCAAGTTGCAAATAAATCTAGCATTTTGTGAGACTAATGAGCAAATTAGCTTTGGTGGACTTTGCATTGAAATTCCCAGGAGGATACTATTGGACTCAAAATAATAGGAGAGGTGAAAATAGTTCTGTGATAGAGATAAATAAGCCAAAATAATTTCAGTCTTTTTCTCTTCAAATATAGTTGACTCTTGAACAATGGAGTTTTGGCCTGTTCAGGTCCACTTATATGTGGATTTTTAAAAATAAATACAGTACTGTAAATGTATTTTCTCTTCCTTATTCTCTTAACATATTTTCTCTAGCTTACTTTATTGTAAGAATACAGTACATAACATATACAAAATATATGTTAACTGTTTATGTCATTGGTAGGGCTTCTGATTAACTGTTGGCTATTAGTAATTAAGTTTGGGGGACATGAAAAGTTACATGAAAATTTTCGACTAAGCAGGAGGTGGGCACCTCTCATCCCCCATTATTCAAGGGTGAACTATATTCCCCTATGCTCCTCTCCTTTATTCTTTTCTTAGCCAGAGTCATCTTCCAGAAATTCCACTTGAACTATAGCAGAATTATACTTCTGACCATTCTTGACCTTCTTTCCATATTCCACTGCTATTCCCAAACAGAGAATAAAGATCAATGATAGTGCTTTTGTGTCCCCAGTGTACAGAAGTGTGCCTCTGCACGGTAGGATCCTAAATATATTTTAAAGGAAATTATTGAATGGAGCCCAACATTGAGGAAGGAAACACTGGACACATAATCTCAAGATAATGGAACTTATCATTAGTTTGCATTATAACCCAGGACTGTGATGGAAACAGATGGTCCTTTAACTCAATAACATTCAGTTGGAGGAAGTCATCTAAAGAATGTGACCCTGGTGACCTGAGAGCTGGAGCCTGGCAATCAGAGGCTCCTTACCCGCTTTCCTGTCCTTGGAATGTATGTCTGTCCACCATTCCATAATCAGAGCCATTCTTAGGGTCATGGCTTTGAAAGAGAGACAGACAGAAACAGAGAGGGACAGAGAGAGACTTTGGCCACGAGGCACAGAGATCTACTCATCTCACGGCTGCCCAAGACAAGCTTCATATGCAAGCTCCCTTGTTTGTTAGACCTGCCCCTTCTTATGTGGAGTGGACTTTCTTAGGTCTCTCCTTGCCATCTGAGGATGGAGGGTCAGTTTGTAAACCAATAGATTATAGTTATGCAAAGAGGGGAAAATGAACAGTGTGACAGAACTGAGGAGACCATAAGTCTATTTCCCCGTTTGAACAATGTGCCTAAATGTATAGATAATTTTCAGAGAAAATCACACTGACACTTATAGTGAGGAATTCATCAGTGTCTTATATCCATCCCATCTCAATTCCCCGACCTGAGATCCACAGCGTGTGCTCCTTCTAACCAGCTGAAAAAAAATTTGGTATGTAATAGTTTACACTGTGAACAACATACACCAGAGGACAGGTACAAATGAAGCTTCTGACTTCTGAGAACAGAGAAGCTACAAAAGGAGTAAGGGTGATTCCTGCCCTACAGCAGTCCTTGCCGGCCACCAGCGGTGACTAAAGAAACACTATGTTCGGCACATAAAAAGACACACTGTGTAGGTAATGAGCAAGGTCACTATTCTTTGCTTAACCTATCTCATGTATTAAAAAAGTAACCTAAGCATAACAATTCAGTTATGTACAACAAAAAGCCATTTTTAGCACAACTCCATTTTTGTTTTTTATATTTCTTAATTTATCCTATTGCAAAAATATCTGCCAGTACTATAGGCTCGAAAAATATTTTTTTCCAGGTGTATTAATCAGTACTCAAATTTGAAATAAAAGAATGGCTCTTATCAAGAATATTGGCAGAGAGCTCTAAGTTTGCTTGTATATGTTTATCCACTGGGATCAACAAAATAGGTCAGCTTTACTGCTCATCTGGGTAAACTCATGATAGATGACATTATAAGAGAGATATTTATCACTCTAGATGATGAGATCTTTGTTTCAGAAAAATTATTCCATTATACTCTATAAGTGGACCTTAAAAGAAAAACCACAACGATTGTCATCTATAAACGCATCCTATATTCTAATAAGAGAATTGTTTGGCTTTTATTCCTGAGAAGTTTTGGTTAGATTTATCAGAAGTAGAACAGTGAAGTCAAATCCCTGCCCTGAGGACATAAGCAGAAAACAGCCAGTTTATCAGGAAAAGGCATAAACACAGACATGAGGGATTTAATTGAGAACAGTGGCAGTAAATAAGAAGAAAACTTAAAAACCTAGGAGATGGTCCAGAGAAGGTTAAGAATAAATAAGCAGTTAAAATTTGTCCATTTTAGTTTTCCTGGCCAAATTCTCTGCTTCCTCACTTGGAAGAGAGTGTCAAGTAAAAATTATATTAATATGTTGGGCCAGCTTGATTTATTATTATTCAGAGATTTACCTTCTTCTCCATGAGGTCTCCTTCCTCATGAAAGATTATTTCCTCACCACTTTGAGGTCTGGTTTTTTCCAACCATTTTCTTCCAGATCTTCTCTTCTATCTTCCATGAGACCTGCATGGGCCCAGGTGGGGGCTATTCCTTCAGCCTCAGCCCCAGAATGACAGTAGCAAAGAATGACAGGAGCAAAGACAGAGCCTACATGCATGGCCATGTAGTGTGAGTGACAAACGTGTCGCGTCACTGTAAGCTGCTGAAATGTTGGTGCCAACTGTTACTACCTCGTTATTAGGCTGCACTAAATAGGATCATAAACAAGGTAGAAAAGAGTACTTTAGTAACATTTGGAAATGGAAATTTAAAGTAAAGCATGATTCAGGTATCTAGTAATTATATTTCCTATCTGAAACTTAGGTTTAGCTGAAACTTAGGTTTAGCTGAACAAGTGTGGTAAAAATGTACACCTTTGCATATAAGCAAGCGGCTTTTGTGTCCTTGAGGCCGAGTACTCTGAGTAAACCCACAGTTCTTCCCTAATGTTTGACTTTTAACTGAAGCATAATATGTGTGACTTGTGATTTTGATCTCTTATGCTAACGTCTTTACTTAGTTCATTTTCATGTGGTCCTAAAATTTTAAATGAATCTCCAGTATTATAAGTCACATTTTTATCATATGTGTGTGTTAAATCCAATATGCTTTGACTTTCAAAATTGCCTTCTTTAGATTGTTTTACATATAAATTCCTAGAGAAAATGGATGTGCACGTGTAATATTCCATTGAGACAAACAGCTCTTAGCACACTATCCATTTTGAAGAGATGCTAAATAAAAAAATGAAGAGCATTGTCATGCAAAAATTTATTTACATAGTTCATATTTTATTGTATCTTATAATAATGTTGTTTTATTTCTACATGTTACTTGAATGCTTTATTTCTTGGAGAATTACAACCATATAACTTGGTAATACTATGTATTTGAGTAGTATGCAAAAAAGAGAAAAGTTGCTAATAATGATCGACTTGCCTCTTTTACCTCTTGGGAATTGAAAATATAACTTCTATTATGGCTAAATATATTTCTTCTATGGTTGAATAAGCGTGAGTCTTCCCTAAGAATCCACAAAGTGTGGGCATGGGAGAAAGTGCTTACTGACAATGCTCCCAAGGGCTTGGAAGTAATTGTCTGTATGATAGAAAAATATGTGAATCTGACTCAGCTTTAGGAAACGCTTTGCAAACAACTAATATTACCAATAGAAAGCCTATACTATCAAGAGTGGTCTCATTCAGTGAGAGCTTTATGTCCGGAAAAATAATGCCAATCGTATCCTAAGTGGATTTCACCAAAGACATTTGTTATTATTGTCCTCTAGGTGCTGGTAGAATATTAATCTTTCACATGACATGAAACTAGCCACATATCTGTGAATAAAATGCAGAGGTCCTTTATGACCTTTTTATACTGATGTCAGATACTGGGAGTGGATCCAGGCTAGATTCCCCTTAAAGTGCATCATGTGTTTTAGAAAGACATGTCAAAATTATGAACAACTGTAATTTCAGTACTGGAAGGACCATCCATAATATCATTTCCCTTAGTCTAGATAGCAAAATTAATGTGATGCTTAAAAGCAATATTTATTTACTCAACTAGCATTGTCTGCTCAGTTTTAAAACCATAAGTGGCTCTTGAGCTTTTCCGCCCACTGATTTTCAGTTCAACTGACATTTTAATTGATAATCAAATCCTATGTCTTTCCTTTGATGGTATTTATGTAATGGAAATCAACAGAAAACAACTTAAAAACAGCTTTAGAAAGGTAATGGGACTTAATGATAACTTATGTGGCAAATCCGACTTTGACTCAGAGGGCAAGAATATCTATGGGAGATATTTTATTGCAATTAAACAACAACAAATATCCTTCTTTCACCTTTTGAGGAGAATATGGGGAGGAAGACAATCTCCCCGACATACTTTCACACTAAAACTCAGTGTTATAAAAGCCTCTGAGTTATACATTGTTCAGTGTGTTAATTTGATTTAACTTATGTGCTCAAAAAGCTTTACCTCCTCTCATCAACCAAACCCAGTCTTCCTCCGATGCTCCAACCCCACGTTGATCAATGTCCCATCAATTCTCTCATACAGAGGCCCTGCACCTCCAAACCTCACCACGGCATAGCTTTTGGAAAAGAGAATCAACATTCTCCTTGCTCTCTGCTACACTTTGTTTTACCTACTGTTGCCTGATGATTGGCTCCCCCCTACTTGTAGTTTAGGATTTTCATACCCCTTTATTATACTTTTTCTAATCTTTCAATTGCTAAGGTATATGTTATCATAACAACAAGGAACACCCAGAAGAGATGCCAGCATTTCTTCCCTCCATTTTCCAGGACTACTCTTTCCAGCTGAATCTGGCCCAGTCTTTGAATTATTCTTTTATTCTCAATACAGTGAGTGGTCCAGGCAACCGATATTAATTACTGTGAATTTGCATACAAGAACTTTCGGTCCCTCTTAACACCTTCTTGATTAATTTCAGCTCAAATCTGAATACTCACCCTGATCTCCTGTCACCATAATTGGGGAATTAAATATTTATGTGTTAACTCTTTAATCACTCCTGCGCATAATTTTTGTTTGCTTGTTTTATCTCTTCAGCTCCAATGGATTTCCATGTAATTCTATTTTTGTCCTCACTGAGATAGCTACATTTGGTATCTAATCATCAGTAGGAATTACTGTCTTTAAGATCTTAACCTCTGAAATGCCTCTCTGTCCATACTCTGTATCCCTTAATTTTATGAAACATTTGCATACAGTACCCTTTACCTTCAATATTCCTCTCAATGACCTCCTTTTCATATTTCCCACACTCCGTAAGTACCTTCTTTACTTACCTCATCATCCTTCAATCCAGTTTGAACCTTAATGGGAATCTCAGTCTGCTCTCCTACTGACATTCTATCATGTCCAACAGGCAATTCTCAGTTCTCAACCATGAGTTAACATTTATTTATGTAGGTCATTGCACATCTCTGTCCACTCAACCTTTGAAGAGACTGCATGCACTACATGCTTCAGCTATTCGACATATGCAGTTTATAAAGAGGTCTATGATTCCTT
Source organism: Panthera pardus (assembly GCF_024362965.1). Classification (NCBI taxonomy): domain Eukaryota; kingdom Metazoa; phylum Chordata; class Mammalia; order Carnivora; family Felidae; genus Panthera; species Panthera pardus. The sequence goes on along the minus strand of NW_026526688.1, from coordinate 24,960,204 downwards.
CATTTTCTGTATCATGGGTTTTTCTTCCTGATACCTTCGTAATCTCCTCCTCTAAAATACTATCTTCTCTATGGCTTTGAGGACTTGAATCTTTTAGGATGTTATGCTTGAACAGAGGCCTGCATGATAACAAGGAGTCAACCTGGCAAAAATCTGGAGGGAGAGTACTCTAAGCAAAGCAAAGAGTTTAAAGTCTTTGATTCAGAAAATAGTTTTGTGTGTTGGAGAAACACAATGTGTGGCTAGAGTATACTGTGTGAGGTGGTAAATGGGAGGTAAGTTCTGAGAAGTAGGAAGGGTTATGTAGAGCTCTCTAGTCCATGGTAAGGATTTTGGATTTTATTCTAAGAGTTACAGGTTATCTCAATCTTGGTATTACTAAAATTTGAGGTCACATAACAGATTTTTAGGACATTTAACATCATACTCCTCTTCTACACGCTAGATGACAATAGCATTTCCCCCTCACTGTGACAATAAAACATGTCTCCAAACATTGACACATTTCCCTTCAGAGACAAAATTACTATCCAGGAAAGCCATGGTTGCAAAGAGTGGAGGGAATTGAATTGTGTGTTTAAAAGTTGTCAATCTGGCTTTTTTTTTTTTTCTGGAGAATGTGCTATAAGAAGATTGGAAGCAGACACAGTACAGAGGCAACATCTGTCCTCCAGGGGAGAAGGTGGTGTGATGGACTATAGTGCTTTTTATGAAGATTATTAAAGTCAAATTATGTTTGAAGGTGTTCCTAGAATTTGGTCATATGATTACTGAAAGGTAGAGAAAGCATCCACTTACCAATTAAGGATGTGAGTATGAAGTTGTGTAGAAATAACTGGAGCTCAGAGGAGAGTTAAAGACTGAATTTACTAAGACAAAAAAGTTGCAGTCATCAGCATTTGTATTGTAATTGTTGAATTTACAGATGATGACCAGTGACTAATGGCCCTTTCTTTCTCTCTCAAGTTGAAGTGATTAAAATATCAGTAGAGGACTCCTTCCTCACAGCACAAACAAAATTTGACTCCAAAGGGACCAAACACCTAAATGTAAGAGATCAGGATATAAACTTCATAGAAGAAAACTTAAGTGTACATCTTTATGGCCTTGGATTAAATGATGACTTCTTAGACAAGGCATAAAAACTACAAGCAACAGAACAAAACAATATATAAGTCAATCAGACTTCATCTAAAATAAAATCTTGTGTACCTGAAAGTGCACTATCAAGGAAGTGAAAACACAGCGCACAGAATGGGAGAAAATGATGGTCAATTCTACACCAGATATCTAAAATTAGAAAAATTATTACAGCTTAAAAAACACAAATAAGACAAATTAAAAATGGGCAAAGGATTTGAACAGCTATGTTTCCAGAGAAGATACAAAAATATCTTCATGTGAATAATCACATTAAAAGATGCTAGTACTTATGCATAGGGGCGCTTGTACCCCAATGTTCATAGCAGCACTCTCAACAATAGCCAAATTATGGAAAGAGCCTAAATGTCCGTCAACTGATGAATGGATAAAGAAATTGTGGTTTATATACACAATGGAATACTACGTGGCAATGAGAAAGAATGAAATACGGCCCTTTGTAGCAACATGGATGGAACTGGAGAGTGTGATGCTAAGTGCAATAAGCCATACAGAAAAAGACAGATACCATATGGTTTCACTCTTACGTGGATCCTGAGAAACTTAACAGAAACCCATGGGGGAGGGGAAGGAAAAAAAAAAAAAGAGGTTAGAGTGGGAGAGAGCCAAAGCATAAGAGACTGTTAAAAACTGAGAACAAACTGAGGGTTGATGGGGGGTGGGAGGGAGGGGAGGGTGGGTGATGGGTATTGAGGAGGGCACCTTTTGGGATGAGCACTGGGTGTTGTATGGAAACCAATTTGACAATAAATTTCATATATTAAAAATAAAATAAAATAAAATAAAATAAAATATGCTCAACATCATTAGGGAAATAGAAGTCAAATCATGATGAAATACCACTTCATGCCCCCTAGAATGGCTATAATACAAAAGATGGAGAACAACAATATTGGTGTGGATGTGGAAAAATTAGAACCCCCAAATATTGCTGGTGGGAATGTAAAATGTTACAGCCATTTTGGAAAAGTTTTGTAGTTTCTCAAAGAGTTAAAGAGAGTTACCGCATGGCCTGAAAATTCCACTTAGATATATGCTCAAGATAACTGAAAAAATATGTCCATGAAAAAAAACTTGTACACAGATATTCACAGCATTATTCATAAAATCCAAACAATGGAAACAAATATCCATCAACTGATGAATGGACTAACAAAATGAAAATTTTGCAATGAAATATTATTCAACATAAAAAGGAATGAAGTACAGATTTATCTACAACCTGGATGAACCTTGAATACACTATGTTAAGTAAAAGAAGCTGGGCCTAAAAGGTCACATAGTGTATGATTCTATTTTTATGAAATGTCCAAAATAGGCATATCCATAGAGGAAGACAGTAGATTAGTAACTAACAGGGGGTAGAGGAGAAGGCAGAAGGAGGAGGATGAGAGCTAATGGGTATAGAATTTTCTTTTTGGGATGATGAAAATGTTCTAAAATTCTGTAGTGGTGATTGTTGTACAACTCTATAATACACAAAAGCCCACTAAACATATGGTATTTCATTTATCTCAAAAAAAGTGCACAGACATACACACACAGATTTGGTAAACCTGTTATTTGCCTAAGACATTCTTTTCTCCCCCACCCCCCCCAAAAATACACACACACACACATATATACATATACAGAAAAACACACACGCACACACACATATATATATATATATAGAGAGAGAGAGAGAGAGAGAGAGAGAGAGAAAGTGGAGTTCAAAATAGTAATTATAGATAAAGCTGAAAAGAAGTGTGCTAATTACATATGTGGGCACAATACGCTTCTAATCTTTACCTCTGAATTAAACAGATTTACCCAAGCAGTCATAGGCAGAATTGTTACTGGGACATTTCCCTCAGAGATGCATTGTGGGAAATCAAATCTGAGAGCATCTTCCCCACAGGTAGGCTGAATAAAACAGAAGTCCTGAAGGAGCTCAGCCAAGCAAAGCAGGTTTCTTCTTGCAAATGCACCAATTACATAAGAAGTAGAAAGAGAGGGGCAGAAATGTGAACCCTACTTTGGTCCTTTCTTGTGGAAACATGAATTCAGGGGAACGGAGTCCTTTATGGACACATAAAGAACAGATCTGAGAGGATATGAGTTCTGTTTTGTGCACATCGGATTTGTGACCATGAAACTTCTCCAGTGAAGGTGTTGATAGAAAGATGAGTATATGGTTCTAATGTTATAGCTCCATGTGACCCTCTTAAAATCTGCCTTAGAAAATGACAGGAGAGGGTAACAAATGAGTCTCTCAAAAGTTGACTTTTCCAGTCCACCAAGTCAGGCCCATAGCCACCATGAGAGTAGTTTAACGGAAACAGCAATCCTCTGCTTAAAAGGATGGATAGGTCAATTTCGAAAGCGCAAATTCATGATGGATGCCTACTAGAAGTTTTAATAGTTCTTATTCTATGGAGTTTATGGCGTTCCTAACATTTGTAGTTTTAGGTATGGAGACCTTTAATTTTTGTTTTGTTTCGTCTTTTTGGCAGTGGGAAGAATCCTTCTATATAAATGTATTGGCTTGGGAATGAGAACAGAAATTAAAAGTCATGATGCCTAAAAATTTTTCCTAAAAATGTTTATTTGTGCATTTGTAGAACCAATAGGCATCATTTTATTACCATAAAAAGGAGGAATAAATAAAAATCATTTCAGATGTGGTCTACCTTTCCTAGGGATTATATTGAGTGGACTGTTTTATTATGATAAGCTAAATAATCCAAAAGCTTCCACACATTGAGAAACTTAATGGGTTGTGGAAGAAAGGTGTCCTGGGAGCTGAAATAAAAACATGGATATAAAAGCGGATAGACACTATGTCCTCACGTTCATAAGAAAATTATCCAATTCATTGAATACTGATTGCCATTTTATTATCTGAATCGATACCAGTGCAGTTAATGTGGCATTTAGAAATCATAAAAATAAAGATGGGATAATTGTTCCCCTAAACAGAAGCCTTGCATGGGTATTTTAAACCTAAGGTAATGAAACCACACTGAAATTTTGAGAAAGGTGGACGCAACATATTCTGCGAACATGTAACCAACTCTAAAAGTTTCCTTTGCTTTTCTATAGACTTCACTTACAATTTAATCAAAAGGTTAGCTACTGCCAAGCCCGAAGGGATCAAGAGTTTAACAAATTATTTTTCTCTTTTGGTAAATACTTAAGAGATTATTTACAACTAAATAAAACATTGAATATTCTATTACCATTCTGTATCTTAATTGCATTAAAAATTAAAAGATTTTAAACTTATATTTCTCAGGTACAACAGATTCAAAGTATTTTAGAGGTAGAAATAATCATACAGACCAGCTAACATAATTATCTCATATTATGGGTGGAGATGCCAAGGTTTACAAATGTTAAATAATCACAGTTACATTTTAACTAGAGCTGGAGCGAAGACTGTAATGGCTCCTGAGCCCGGCTCCAGAATTCCTTTTAAAAAACCATGTTGCCTCCAAAATTTTGTGGCAGGATGTTTTAAACAATTAACATGTTAAAGTCATCAATGAGACATTTGCTTTTTTAGGTTAGGGTGTTGCACACCTCTTTGCATTATTCAATATGCAACTTCACAAAAAGTTTTTTTTTAAAGCTTAGACTGAGGTCTAAGTGCATGTGTATAGGTTGATAAATTTCCATATACTGACTACTCTTGAGTGATCTACCACAAAATCAATGAAAGATTCTTTGTGGTTCAGCACTTGGAATCTCCTTTACATATAATTGGTCAACCTCTCTCCTTCTCTACTTGCCTCTTTATTTTTATTATTTCTAAATTTAAAAAAAATATTTATTTATTTTTGAGAGACAGAGACAGAGCATGAATGGGGGAGGAGCAGAGAGAGACACAGAATCCAAAGCAAGCTCTGGGCTCTGAGCTGTCAGCGCAGAGCATGACGCAGGGCTCAAACCCATGAACTGTTAGATCATGACCTGAGCCTAAGTCAGATGCTTAACCAACTGAGCCACCCAGGTGCCCCACTACTTGCCTCTTTAACGTATAGATTGGCTTGATCTGTTTTTGTGCATTGTATATAATGATATTTTGTTATATATAGGGCATACACTCTTCTGTTTATTGGACTTATTTTGCTCAAAATTACGTTTGGGAAATGTACCCATTACATAGTTGCAAATCATTCATTTTCATTATTGTATAAAATTTTATTGTATGAATATATCATAATTTACCTATGCATGCTACTATTGGTTGCATTTGGTTATTCTCTAACTTTTGCTCTTGACTAATACTGGTGCTATAAATCTTCCAGTAATTGACTCGTGGTGAACATGTGTATACACTCCTACTGGAAATATAACCAGGAATAAAACTGCTTGGTTATAGAAATGAATGTTTTCAAATGCCAGTTTTTCTAAGTGGTTTTAGAAATTTATATTGGTACTAATAGTATTTGAGAAATTCCATTGCTCTATTTCCTTATGAAAAACAGATATTATGCTCTTTTTCATTTTAAATAGTTTTTGGAGACAATATTATCTCATGTTGCATGCAAGCCCATATGCATTTGCATTCTCCCTTTCCCATCACATCCTATTTTCTATGAATTGATCTCTTATATGTGATAAGAAGCATGTTTTAAACATACAGTTTAGAGTTTCAACAAATGTAATAATCTATGAAACTGTCACCTCAATTAACATATAGAACGTTTCTGTCACCCGAGCAAGTTTCCATTTGTCCTTGTGTATTCAATTTTCTCTGCCCCAGGGGCAGTCACCACTCTCATATTTACTACTATAATAAATTATTTCTGTCTGTTCTTTAACTGTGAGTGAACGGACTCATACCATTTATACTTTTTTGAATCTGGCTTCTTTTACTAAATGCATTCTGTCAATTCATGCATGTTGTTACATGTGACAGTGATTTGCTTTGATTACTGAGTAGTATTGTGTTGTATGACTCCTGCATTATTTGTATTTATACATCCAATTGGCATTTGAGGGACATTTGGGTTGTTTCTAGTCTGGGGTTATGATGAAGAGAGCTACAATGTACACTGTTGTATAACAATTTTGGTTGTATATTTCTGCAGAAGTAGAGTAGGGTTATATTTAATTTATAAGACATCTTTTTCTAAAGTGGGTCTACTATTTTATATTCCCACTCAAAACACCACAGTGCCAATTGCTTCACCGACTGTTCAACATCAATGACAAGGTTTGGTATTATCAATCTGTTCAAATTTAACCATGCTTGTGGTTTTGAATTTTTTTGTTGCTGCATTTTTAACATTTTTATTTACCGGTTAGTTAATGATGTCATCTTTTCATATGCTTATTAGATGGCCATTCATGTGTCTTTGTAAAGTATCTGTTAAAGTCTTTGACCCACCTTACTAATTGAATTACTTCCCCTTTTATTATTCAATTGTATACATTCTTTATATATTCTAGGTACAAGACAACAACACTATTTTATATATATAACATATATAACATGTATTAGATATATATGTATATATAATTATAATCTCAAATATTTTCTTCTACTCTTCTACTCCATGTCCTACTTTTTCGTTTTTTAAGATATAATATGATGAACAAAAATTTTTAATTTTGAGAATTCTAACTTACGAATATTTTTATGGCCAGTGTCTTTTGTGTATTTCTAAAAGATCTTGGTCTATCTAAAAAATGGCAAAGATTTTTTTTTTCTCAAAAATTTAAAGTTTTAACTTTTGTTCTATGTTATCCATCTCAAATTAATTTGTGTATGTGTTGTGAGGTAAGGGTCATAATTAATTTCTTTTCCATATGGATATCCAGTTTTTATGTTTTTTTTTTTTTAACTAGTTTTTTCTTATTGAATTTCCTTGGCACTTTTCTCAAAAATTTATTCACCATATCTGTTTTGTCTACTATAGCTTATAGCTTTAAGTTTGGAGAATATCCTTTTTTTCAAGATTGATTTATCCTTATTTTTCAAGATTGATTTGTCATTGAATCTGATTTTTTTTATTTTACATATATTTTTTTAGAATCAGCTTATAAATGTCTCAGTTAATAATTAATAATTGATTTTTTAAAATATTTCATATTCTAATCCAGGAACTTGGCATAGATCTCCATTTATTTATAACTTTTCAAATTTCATTCTTGAAATTTTAGTTTTTAATTTTTCAATGTTAATATTTAATTTGCATTAGCTAAGAAAATCCCATCAGGATTTATTAAGGAATTCTACCTAATTCGGTATATATAAACCGTGATTTCAACTAGCTGGGCTATTTTTGAGAAAGTATACTTTCTCTGATCTTAAAAGAAAATAAAAGTGCAGTTCTATCATCAGTGCATGCATTTATAAGAGTCATTCATGACAATAGAACATTTTCTTTGTCTCAAGTTTGTTAGACTTTCATATTTTCTTTATAAACATATTTTTCTTTACAATTTTACCACATATGAATTATTATGTTTATATTGAGATCATTGAACAGAAAATACTTAAGAAGATAAAACAAAATGTACATCAATATTAGTGTGGTACTAAAGTCTCTGTTCTTATTTTTTTTTAATGGTCTACAACAGAAAAGAAGAGAGGGCAAGATAAGAAGGTAGTTAAGGGAAGCGGGGGGCGGGGCGGGGGGGGGGGAAGAAAGAAATGCATGTTGATCTGTGTTTGTGGCTGAGATGACTGTGTTACTGAGATTATTGTGTTACGGTGTTCTCTTCAATATAGTGCATTGAATATTTGCAGTACACTGATTTTTCTTCTTAACAACTCTACTTTTAGATATACCTACCAATAAATGTGTTCAAAATATATCTCAATGAAAGGGAAAATACCTAATTTTCAAATGATATTTTGAAACAGTTATTGAAGTCCTTTGTGTGGATTTTCACTATTAAGGAACTTAAATGTTTAACATCACTCTTGATACTTTACTTCTATTATATTATTTTTATGATGACAAATACTATAAATTTTAGACTCCATCATGAGTTACTTAGATTTTTGTAGCCAATTCCTTAGGTGATGATAAACAATTATGTTTTTTGCAGCAATTAAAAATTAATCTTATTCCGAGATATTTTTCCAATCACATTATTTTAACTTGAGATAAATATTGATGTATAGTGGTTTTTTAAATTTTGGCTAGACTATATGACACATTATGCCTTTATGTATATTTGTGTGTATGTTTGTGTGCATGAGGCTATAAGAAACTGGTCATGTGAATGTGAGAAAATGAACTTACATTTAAGCAAGAGAAAGAAATTAACATATTAGTCTACTCTAATTTACATTATGTTTTTATTGTTTTATTATCTTTTTTTACATTGTGCTTTTTGTTGGCATCAATAAATACATGTCAAAATTTAAACTTTGTTTAAAATAAAAACTGACACAACAAAACAGAATGATCAGTTCATCAGTATGCCACAAGTGGGGGTAGGGATAGAGAGGGAGGTACAGAAGATCTGAAGCGGGCTATGTACTCAGATTAGCCAGCCTGATTTGGGGCTTGAACTCATGAACTGAGAGATCATGACCTGAGCCAAAGTTGGACACTTCAAATGACTGAGCCACCCAGGTACCCCTGATTGTGGTTACTTTGGAAAAGAAAATTGCAATTCAGATGATAGAACTGATAGGACAGGGCAAGTAGAGGCATGTACAGGTCATTCAATGCACCAACAATAAATCAAGGAGGAATAATTAGAAACAGGTTTGAGAGAAAGAATCATGATGAACTCTTTGGCGAATTAACTTCTTAGAACAAATTAGAATCCATACAAAAGGAAATGCGTGCAATTTGGTCATGAGCAGTGACTACTTAGTAATGCAAAATGTGTTTGTAAATCAATATATAATATGCCAGCATAACATATTTAAAGTCAGCTTTCCTGTAGAGAAGATACTCCCCTAAAGGGGAGTTTCCACAGAAAACAATTGAAAAGATCAATAAGATCCAAGATTAAAGAAAAATCAAATAAAAGCATGTTTTTGAAAACAAACTACCCAGAAAGATGGCAGAGTAATCTGATTTGAGTTGCTAAGTTTGATTTAGTTTAACTGAGTTCAGTTTAACTGAGTCAGTTTAACCCCTCTCTAAATGTGTTAATCATCAATTTCTGAAAATAATTCATTTATTGACTAAGAAGGGCTCTTATTCCTCCAACATTGAGCCATGTGTACTGTTATGACATTCTAACAAGAAAATTCTTCTTTGACTCAGTATACACATTGCTACATATTCCATGCAACCAATGTTCTGCTATTGTAAGAAATTCTGACTGATGTAGAGGAGAAAAGAAAACAGAGTTGTTCAAAGGAGAACTAACAGCCAGAATAACCAAGGAAGCAGAGGGCTTTGTGTGAGGGAAATCAGAAAGGTAAAGTATTCAATAAGAGATCACAGAGAATAACCCATACCGCCCAGGCCTCTTCTACCAAGAGATATGTTTTGAAAGCATATCAATAATAACCAGAAGAAACCTAAGTATCCATTGATAGATAAATGGATATATATACACATATACACACAGTGGAATATTACTCAGCCATAAAAAATAATGAAATTCTGCCATTTGCAATGATATGGATATACCTAGAGGGTTTATGCTAAGTGACATAAGTCAGAGAAAGACAAATACCATGTGATTTCACATATATGTGGAATCTAAAAAACAAAAAAAGTGAACAAACAAAACAAAACAAAACAGACCCATGATACAGAGAATAAACTGGTGGTTGCCAGAGGGAAGTGGAGTACAGGACAGGTAAAATAGATAAAGGAGACTAAGAAATACAAATTTCTAGTTATCGAATAGGTAAGTCATGCAGATATAATGTACAGCATAGGGAATAATATTGTACTAACTTTGTATGGTGACAGATGGTAACTAGACCTATTGTGGGGATCATTTCATAATGTATAAAAATATCAATGGGGCACCTGGATGGCTTGGTCGGTTAAGCAGCCGACTTCAGCTCAGGTCATGATCTCACGGTCCGTGAGTTTGAGCCCCACGCCGGGCTGTGTGCTGACAGCTCAGAGCCTGGAGCCTGTTTCAGATTCTGTGTCTCCCTCTCTCTCTGCTCCTCCCCTGTTCATACTCTGTCTCTCTCTGTCTCAAAAATGAATAAACGTTAAAAAAAATTAAAAGAAATATGTCAAGTCACTGTCTTTTATACCTGAAATTAACATATGTCAATTATAATCCAATAAAAAATAACCAGAATAAAATACTTCACTGTGTACATTTCTGCCTTTTCGACAGGACCTTTAGCCTACCTCAAATTCATCCTAAATTGCTCTAGGGGCCCGCAAGTGAAAAGGAAAGCCAGTAAGAGCAGATAAAGAGGGCCAGCAAGATGTCCAAGGCTGGATACTCCCCTTGCATGCTTATGGCTTCTGTAATCTTGCTTGCCTCTTACATCAGCCAGCAGCCAGGAGCCAGAAACTTAACTATACTAGTCCTGCCCACCCAGAAGCACATATATACAAAAGATTGGTAAAACCTGAGCCGGATGCTCAGCCTTTGGAGAAGACTCTGCTGGGCCAGCACCACTGCAGAATAAACAGTCTTTTCTGATTCTCCGAGTGCGTGTTACTTACCTCTTCCTGCATGCCAAATATTTGCTATAATGAAAGGAGTTTATTTGTGCTCTGGAACTAGTCTTCTTAGCTGTCATATAATAGGCACCATTTTCTCTTGTTACAGATCTCACTAGTACTTTCATGGTAAATGATCAACATATGCACAAAAGAAGGTATTTTATCTTCTGCCTTATAGAAATTTTATTTATCTAGTGGCATCTGCTATAAATCTTAGTATACAACGCTGAATACTAATGATAAAAAGACCACTAATCTGGACTATAATGTTTCCAGCTTGGAGTATATAATCACTAAGTTTGGAGTCTAACTACCACTTTTTCCACTCCACTAAATATGATTTCTATTAGTTTGAGATAGAAATCCTTTTTTGTATTTAAAAATATTTTTAATATTTATTTTAAGAAAGAGAGAGACAGGGCATGAGCAGGGGAGGGGCAGAGAGAGAGGGAGACACAGAATCTGAAGCAGGCTCCAGGCTCTGAGCTGTCAGCACAGAGCTCACAGCGGGGCTTGAACCCACGAACCATGAGATCATGACGTGAGCCGAAGTTGGACGCTTAACTGACTGAGCCACCCAGGTGCTCCGAGATAGAAATTCTTTATCACATCAAGGGTATATCCTTCTTTTCTCAATTTATGTACGCAAATTAGATGTTAATTTTTAAAATGTCACATTTTTAATGAATATTTAATCAGTGTGTGTGTGTGCGTGTGTGTGTGTGTGTGTGTATCAGCTAAAATTCAAAGCATTTGTGTACAGTAATAAACAAAAAGCACAGAAGTCCCTGTTCCTACAATACTAACACGGTGGTAGAATAAAAACCAAGACTTAAATACAATATACAGTAGGTTAAAAGGAAAATGTATATACTAAAAATTCAACAAGGAAAGAAAACAATGTTTGAAAGGGTAAATTGGAAGTCTGAAATCACGAAATCACCAGTGACATGGTGATATTATAGTAAAACCTGAGGTGAAAAAGGGTGACTAAGGGAAATTTGATCAAAGAATATTCCAAATAGCGGGAAGAGAAAATAGAAGGCATGGAGGGAGTCTTAGATCTGGCATGTTCAAGAAGGCTAGTGGACTTAGGCTGAGAAGGGGGAGGAGGTGGAGTAGGCGAGGTAAGGGAACAAAAGCAGAGCCAAGCCCTGGGAGACCATAGAAAACACAAGAAGCTTGGATTTTACTCTGCATGAGATATAACACTATTACAAGGTTTTGAACAGCTGAGTGACACATTTTTACTTACATTTCAACAAGATCACTGAATACTTGAGAATAGATCATAGAAATGAAAAACTATAAGCAGAGAAACCAGTTAAGAGGTGTTTACACGAATCCAGGTAAAGGATAATGATGAATTGGTATGTGGATACTGCAGCCAAGTAGGTAAGAAGTGATTGGACCTATGTTAGGTTATGAATTCCATCTTTTTTATTTTTTGAGAGACAGGGAGCAAGAGCAGGGAGGGGCAGAGAGAGAGGGAGAGAGAGAATCCCCAGCAGGCTCCGCACTGTCAGCACAGAGCCCAATGCAGGGTTTGAACCATGAACTATGAGCTCGTGACTTGAGCTGAAATCAAGAGTTGATTGATCAACCAACCGAGCCACCCAGGAACCCCACATTATGAATTTTATCTTGACGTGAATTTTGCAATGAAATTCTTCAAGAAAGTTAAGTGATTTTCTGCTGTATCTTTTTTTTTTTTTAGTAACATTTTTTCCTCTCAAAACTCATTTTATGCTGCTAAATAATCTTCCAGTGTTCGTACGTTGCAAGAGAAGAATAAAGCCACCCTGGCTGATTACTTCTTACATGAATATACTGTGTGTGTGTGTGTGTGTGTGTGTGTGTGTGTGTGTGTGTGTGTGTGTGTGATCTTTTTCCCAGACACAATTCTTATAAGGCTTTTTTCTTACTCAAGTTTGATTTTTCTTAGGATTAAACTAGAACAATAGTTTTCCCAGAAAATTGAATCATTTGGTTTGAAAACTTGTCTTTTGTCAACCCCAAACTGTGGGAGGCCAGATCCTGGTGCCAGGCTGAGACGGGGTCGAGCAACGGCTCCCTGTTGACTCAGCCAACCCGGTGGTTCCCCCTCCCATTCCCCCATTCGCAAAGGCATATGAAAGCCTTGTCAAGGCTGAGAAAGTTAATTCCTGAAGCCTGTGGTCTGTGGGTGTTGGCAGTAATGTTACCCCCCTTTTCTACCCCGGGTCAAATAGAAACAAACATGGGAACTGTGTTTTGCTAGCAACCTATCAACAAGGTCTTGTTGTGACCCGTTTAGAAAGTTCACAAGGTACACAGAACTAAATGTTTTGGCTGGCAGCGATCATGTGAAACCTGTTTATTCTTAGAATGACCTGATCCATAAGAGTCTTATATTATAAAAGATTGTGTACAGCAACAATAAAGCCGTCACTTGGGCCATCAGCCCAGGGGACCCTCCTGTTCCCAAACTGGCTTCTCTTCTCTCTTTTTTTTTCTTACATTCCCCTACCCTCAGGACCCTGATCTCGGTGTTTGTTGCGCGGGTCGCAACGCCAAACATATTTTATCTTCCTGCATCTGTTGTTTTTAGATGTATTTTGGAACTTGTATCTATTCTCCTTTTAAAAGATATTTTCTTCATATTTTAATTTCTGCTCCTTTTGATTATTCTCTGGATTTTTCCAAGTTTTTCTTTTAATTCACCTGTTTGGTTTTCTGTTCCTGTCATTATGTTGTTTTCTGCTTCTACTATGTACCTTTCTCTAATTTTTATTATGGACATAACTGATGTAGCTTACAACAGTAAAACACAAATGTCCAGTTTAATGAATAATTAGGGAGTGCTACTAATATGGTCACATAGTAGATATTTCTTGAATGAAGGAATAAGTGATTGAAATAGGTGAATCTGTTTTTCAGTGTCTAGTTTCCTGGGTGTTAGTTGGGGCACCAATAGAAATCCAACCAGCAAGCTGCCCACGCTGTTCCACTTCCAGACCACCTTATCAGGACAGTGGGTATGTGAAGTTACTTCATCCATGATTCTTTCTGTGGATTTTTAATGTGGGGAACTTGAACAGGTAAGACGTGAATATGTACCTATATGACTTATAACCTATGATGATGTTAAGTAAGTGAGAGAATCTATGGGTCTGGAGAATACCAAAGCTCTCTCAAGTATGCATTTTACGTAATGCTTGGATTTGCCATTTTCTGGGGGTATGGAGCTTCCTGGACTATGTATGAGTCTCCTCGGTCTAAGTATTATTTAATTCACTTACGTGTATTAGTGCAGACGTTAGGGAGTCTAATTCCATCTGGCTGAATTTTTAGTGTTGTTGACTCCTCTTACTTTAGAGATCAAGAGAACCATCCAGGGTTCTGTTTGTTTCCTCTTTCTTGATTCTTCCCTTCTTTCTGTAAGTTTGTGACAGAACTAGCGACTTCTTTTGAATTTACTAATATATCTGCTTGTATTTCTACTCACTAAATTTGACACATAGATGCTTCCAGTAAATTCTCCCATCCCTCAAGGTCAGTATTTCTCACACCACAGAATAAATGCATGAAGAATAGCAGAGATGTTTACTCCTTCTGATTAAACTTCTTTCAACACAGTACACTCTATTTATGACTATTTGTCCTAAGTTATGTTTAACACTGTTGAAGAATATAAATATGGTGGAAATGGACATTTAAACGGCCAGCATCGTTATTTTACAGGGCCCTCCCACTTTCTAATGCTTAAGACCTCTACAGATCGCCCCAAATAGAAAATAAGCATAAGAGCCCTGATGTAACTAATGTAAAATCACATTTTGTTTCCACAGACAAGCCATTCGTCAAAATCTCTGTTCAGGTTAAACGTCTTTCAAAAATTCAACAAAGAATACAGCATGAAAATTGACTCTTAATAACACCTGTTAAGGGAAAAAGAGAGAAGGGTATTTTACACCAGAGCAGTGAGAGGAGAAGCTGGGAGTGTGACTAAAGGGAGTATGAAAAATTCTTGTGTTTATGCCAACACTGATTTCACACTCCATAGCTGCCAATTCTATTTTAAATTATTGGGTCTCTGCTGTTAAAAAAATATATGGAAAGTAGCATGAATACTGCAGTCTTCCACGCTGTCAGGAGTTGATATATCTGTGATATATACCACCCCTGAGTGATACTAGAAATTGTCCTTGGAGTAGAGCTGAATGAGCAGGTGAGATGTTGACAAAATAGGGCTAAAGTATAATTATTACAAAATTAAGACTGAGCTGGAGAAACACGATGCTTTGCATTATTTTGAAACGTTTTATGAATATGGATATCTTAACATTTTCCTATAAAACACCCTAAAAATTTAACAATTCTTGACTACTTTTCTTGTCACATTCTATGGAAATTCACATTCCTATGGATCATAGAGAACACATTAGCAGATAAACTGGTCAAATACTATCTTTCTAGAATATCTAAAATATCAGAGCCAGTTGTCTTTTTCTTTCTCTCTTTTCTTTATACACATTTTGCATATATATAAATAAGTGATATAGAGACTATCAAACTCATAACTCCAATGTTTCTTTAATGGAAGCAGCCGTTTTTGGAGTGGTACACGTAATAAGTATATTTGACCTTTTAAAAAATATTTTTTAATGTTTTTTGAGGGGGGGGGAAGGAGTGGGGGAGGGCAGAGAGAGAGGGAGACACAGAATTCCGAAGCAGGCTCCAGCCTCTGAGCTGTCAGCACAGAGCCTGACATGGGGCTTGAACTCACGACCCGTGAGATCATGACCTGAGCTGAAATCAGATGCTTAACTGACTGAGCCACCCAGGCACCCCTAAGTATATTTGATGTTTAATCACACGCTTCTGATGGTTTGCATTTTCATAGTGTAAACATGTTCATATAATACTTTTGGAGCTTATAAAGCTAATGAGCTGCAAACACATGTTACCTTTCTGGAAAAGGGTGGATGAGTCTGAGGCAGAATCATGGGCACAGAGGGTGGATCCATGGGCCACAGAGGATTATTCCCAAGGCTTGAAACCTAATAGAGTTATCCCTGTTAGATTCTGAAACTGCTGGAGACTGATGATTCCATTGTTCCTTGCATCTTCTCCGTTTTTGAAAGAGAGTATCTCTAACTATTATTCTATGCCTATTTCACACTTTTATTTGGGAAGTAAATAACTTATTTTCCACCTTCACTGATTCATTGATGGAGAGAAAATTTTCCCTAGGATGCAATATACCCAGAAACCACCTACCTAATTTAAGTGGTTTAGATAATGAGGTTTGGAGCTTTTGAGCTAATGATACTTACATTAGGTTTTGGACTTGACCTGATACTATAATGTATCCCAATTAATCGGGACTTCAGGATGGGGCAAATGTATCCTTTATATGAAATGGATGTGAATGCTAGAGGGCCAGAAAGCAGATGGTGGCAGGGTGAACAATGGCCTTTCCAGTGGCCCAAAAATGTCCAAGTCCTAATCCATGGTAGCTGTGAATACGTTACCTTCTGTGGTAAAAGGGACTTGCAGATATGATTGAGGATTTTGAAATGGGAAGTCTTTTGGGATCATTTGAGTAGACTCACTGTAATTATAAGAGTCCTTAAAATCACATGATTGCCTCTTAGTTTAGTCAAGGAGGAAAAGGTTGGGCTATATCAAACACCATATATATATATATAAATATATAAATAAATATATAAATATATAAATATATAAATGTATATATACATATATGTGTGTGTGTATATGTATATATATATATACACACACACATACATATATGTATATATACATATAATAGAGTAGTTCATGACTAGGCTCCAGGAAACATCTACCTTTAGAGGAAACTCAACTGGATTTCCAGATATATTTTCATTGTCTTTTTAAATTTTCCTTAATAATACAGTTCTCACTTTGGGGCTTTTTACAGGAACTAATATAACCATTTTATATCTGGTAATTTCCTGTGTTGCATTTAGCTTGTGAATCTTATTTAGAGGCTTAAATGCAACTACCCAGCCTTTGGCAAGTCATATGATCAGACAACTTATCCTCTAACATATGACCAGGAGGGAAACTCCAGGCCAAAAACAGACATATCATCTAGGCAACCTCTTCATCAACAAAATTTTGGCGATGGTATAGATGTACATAGTTTGGATTAATGTCCTACCTCCTGACTTTGGCCTTGGACAAAAGAGGGGACTAGAAAAGGAAAAAGTTTAAAATAGCTCATGACTGCTCTCAACAGGAAGCTGGCCTGGCTTTAATAGTTAGGATTTAGTTTTCTCCTTGGACATAAATGATTTCACACAACACCAACAGTAGACAAGGTTATTCTAACCAGGATAAAGCAACGAGAAAATAAAGCCACTCAATGATCATGCCTGAGCACAGGAAAAAAAAAAAAAGAACTCTGTGCAAGCCATGATTATACCCAAACATTGCCCACCCTCCTCAACTTGGCTAGCTATGTAATGTTTGCTACTTTACCAGTTTACAGCTCCCCTTTAATTGAATTCTAAATAAAAGATATTGAGATACTACATCACGGAATTAACCCTGCTTACTGAAAACACCCAATCCAGAGTAGGATGACCTCGCTTACTTGAAACCTTCCCCAAATTACCTGACATAAATCCAAATCCTAGAAGTTAATCTCTCCCAAATCCCTGTGCTGACAGTCCCCATGTTTCTCCATCATGCGTGGTCTGTCTTGTTGCAACAAGTACCCAAAACCTCAACTTCATTTAATGATGGTTATTCCTGATCGTCTTGGGATGGCACTCATATAACACCGTCAAGCTTCAAGGACATCAAAGAATCAAAGTTTAATTCTCATTTATATTATATCTGTTGCAAATTGACAGGGAAGTTCTATGTTACGTTGCCCTCAATCTGGGAAAAATGATAAACCTACCACGATCTTCAACGTCAGTGGTTGATGTAGAAGAAGGAAAGAGGAGGTACTGAATTGTGCATTGGCTCACATCAAGTTTCTGCTTGTAAGAATATGCATTACTTCTGTACACATTTCATTGGCTAAAGCTAATCCCATAGCCATACCTAACATCAAGGAGATGGAGTAGGAAATCCCACCATCTGCTGGGAGAAGAATCTAAAATATTTAGTAGATTGAACTCATAGTTATCATAGGCTTGCTTTTTGCAGGGGAAAAAAACAGTCAAGCTGTGCTGGGTAGAAGGGTTTCTCAGGCATGGTGCTGTTTCATTTCAGCCCAGGGTCTTACTTATACATATGTTCTGTTTATTATTATTCTTTAGAGCACATACACATTTCTTATATTTTGTTGTATGTATGCTATATTTTATAATAAAAATAATGAGATACAGACATAAAACTTAAATATGTAACCTGGAAATAATAAATGGAATACTGAACTGGTGATTTTATTACAGAGTTTGGCGTCCTTATTTGTCTACACCATCATTTATGTTATGAAAACGTCAACCAATGCATTGAAAAGTATCTAAACAATTCTTAAAAAGCAGAATCATATTATTTGGGAATATTAACTATACATTAAAGTCTGACAATACATTAAATTTTCTTAAATTTGGCTCTACTAACTAAACCTATTAGTTTCCAACTACCAACCTTTTGTGAGAAAAATGAGAAAAAAGACAAAGATACGGAAAATAAAAAGTAAGAATTACCCAACTACTACGAATTCCATAAAGAAAAAGGGGATATTATAAATCACCAAATAAGTGATATGAGAAACTTCCCCAGAATGGAAAAAAAATATCAATCTTTAGATTGTAATGATTTGCTAAATCGGTACCATAAGTGAAGAAAAACCCATATTAAGCCATATAACTTTAAAGTTTCCTCAACATCAGGGTAAGGAAAATATAGTAAAACCTTTAAGAGAGAAAAAATAAGAAAAATATGTTACAGGCAACTCATACATGGAAGCCAAAATTCTTAATAAAAGCAAATTGAACATAACACACTATTCTCAGAAATCGACCTAAGAACAGTTTAGTCTCTTTCTTTAGGGAAACTAACAAGAGGACGGTAAGTAAGACAAACTATAACACTACAACACTCACTGCTTCAACTGGTCTTGGGGTGGTGTCTTTTTGAGGTCCCAGGACTGGTTCCAGTTGCTAGAAGTTTAGATAAGTGGCAGCAGTATTAGTGGGTGTAGCCTTGATGAGTGAGCCCATGCTGTTGAGCCCATGCCTATCCTCCATCCACACCATTACACCATGGCTGCTCCATTTAAGAGCAACTGGCCAATGCTGGCCACGACTGAAGACAGAGGCTGGCTGATATCAACTGACCAAGTCATTTTGTCTACTGAATTATTTAATGCCTCCTTTGTGGTGGATTCTTGCCGGTGAGTGTTAAAATGCAATTACAAGATCTTCCCCTGGTGCTTACTCTCATAAATCTAATCATATGCAGTTTATACAGTTCTATCTGGTCACAGAAGAAGGTTGAAAGTAATGGAGAGCATATTGGAAATGGTAAATGAAAAATAGCACAATTCATTCTTTTTTTTTTTCCTCTGGCATCCAGTCTTATCGTTCCTCCAGGTGAAAATGGTCTCCCTAATACAAAAGACACAAAAAGTTCTAGAAGCAACATGGAATGTGAAATACTAGCTACCACCCGAAGAAGGAAAGAAAATAAATAATTACTATAAACATAGTAATTGCTGTAGTTCTCACTTCATTGGTTAGTCGTGTGACCCAAGTTGGTAATTTCAGGTGCCTTCTGCTATAGTTTATGTCTTCCTAACCTTTATCCACATCCCATCTGAATGACATTATTATCTGGTGAAATAGCTCAAATCCTTATTCCTACAGTATTTAAGCCTTTGTTTATATTCCCACATTTTCTTGCTGACCTGAACTATTGGTCAAAGCACTACAAAGGAGAGCCACTGAATCATGAATTACTTGGGCTCCCGAAATTGCCGTCCTTTTCCCCACTGTGTTACATCAGGGCATTTTCTCCTTGAAAATCAAGGTAAGTCAGCTCAGGTAATACAATAATCCCTTCTCCATCTGTGGTATCAACAGGAGTAAACACAAACTGATCAGAGTGCAATCTCAACTTACAATTTAATGAAATCATTATGGTGGAAGTATTATTTTTTTTTTTTGAGCACAAAAATCTAAATACCCAGAGAGCCCATATTAATGGAGATGGGGAGCTAAAATCCTTCCAATAGGTTATGTTTTTAATACTGAGAAAAATCACTCTCTCAGCTCCACTCTGGCTCTTAAACACATTCATCCCATCTATGGCAGAGATTTCACTACATATTGGCCACTTATTTGAGGCATATAATAATCCTTTTGAGTGACATCTTCATTTTTTAGACCATTAAATATTGCTATCAAACATGTGCTGATGGAAGATATGGTAAGACCTATGAATTATATGCCGTCTTTGCATTGCTGGAACATATATCTTTTGTTCAAAGGATATTTTGTCTGAAATACCAGGACAATTGATAAGACATTCTATAATTACATATATGGTAGTCCTCACAGAAGAATTGTGGATATAGATAGTCATATGTTTCTGGAATATATGTGTTCCTGTGTGCACGTACAGGATGGGATGGAGTGGTTTCCTCTCATTTTGTGGAAGACTGCATTATTGCCTCAGGTATCAGATCTTTCCCTTATAAGAGGATTATATGCCAATACCTTTCACTTATGCGATTTGCCCATCCTTCTGGTAAACAGCCTATGGAGAATCCTTTCCCTATCCCCATTGTGGGGCTTAGTCACAGGGATTGTTTTGGTCAAAAGAAAACGAGCGGATGTTATTTATGCCATTTGCACACAGAAAGCAGAGGCTTTTTATGAGTTGATCCCTTTCAACCTCTTCTGACTTTCCCTTTTTTAACAAACTAGGATACACCAAATTGGTGTGCTCCTTCACCATGGGTTCCAAATCAGAATAGAAGAGGAGCCAAATGGAGCAGACCTGAGGTCAATGAATGTAACATGAACAAGAAATAGTTTTTTCTGCTGTTTTTTTTTTACTGCTTTAAGCTACTTAAAACAGTGGATGGTTTGAGATTGATTTTTACTGTAACAAAATCTACCTAATAAACACCTCCATCTTATGAGGGATCTGAGCTAATCAACATGTCACCAGGTGGCCAGTTAGTACCCCCAGGGAATAAAATGAAATTGGGAGTGAAACATTGGCATTTACTTTTGGCAGAGTGAGCACAGTAGCCAGAGCCAAATGAGCCTGGGAGAGCAAATTACTTCTTGTCCAAACCCCCATTCCCACTGTTAATACCGACTTTGTAAATAGTTCCATTGAGAAAGCACCTGGATGACTGCTCCAGCTCATTTTCGAAAGCTTTGTTCATAGTGAGAGCCCACTGGTAGGCCTTTACAGGGGTCACAACTATTTTTACACTCTTTGGTTGTTTTGAGAGCTCCATACCTCACCCCAAAATTCTTGTCACTAATCTTCCAATTTTGTTTTTTTTTTCCCCAAGACCCTGATTCATCAGCCAACCCATTAGCCATTGTCCATGAATACACACAGATCTAAATTCCAGGCTATCTCTCCTTATATATGAAAACATACTCCTTCTTCCCAAAAGTCTGCTGACCAGGGGGATTTCCCTACAGCCTTCCAATGACATTCCTGAATGGGGCTGTATCATAGGAACTATCCATTTGTTTCTTGCATACGGTGCACGTTATTCTATTAAACTAAGCCTATACATTTTCTTTCTTTTCTTTCTCTATAAAATGATCATAAGTAGAGTGATAATAGATCCTGGTTTGCCCAGAACACTCCTGATTTACACCCGCTGTCCCATCTTAATTATTAACAGCGTCACTTTTCACTCTCAAGAGAGTGTTGGTTTGGATGTTCACTATATAGTCACATTAATCGTAGATGTAGGTTGAGAGAGAAGTGGCAAGGTGGTGAAAACATGTGTATCTGAGCCTAACTCTTCTGCTGTTTATCTGTGCATTCCAGACTCGCTCAGGTCCAGTCTCATAAATTCCCTTTCCATTACAGAATGGCATACTACCATTCTCATCCAATTTTATGATCCAGTTGATTGTGTGCAGGAAGGGACGCATGATTGCCTGCTATCCCATCGTCAGATATTTTGTTCTCAGTGTGGACCCGTACCAAGTCACAAGGTGCTTTTCAGGTGGAGAGGAGTTAGTGATTGAAAGGGCCAGGGCTTATTTTCAAACCTTAGGGGTCTGTGCTAATTCACCTGTTGAGGCTTTTCAAGAGCTCTGCACAGCATCTCCATCTGCCATAGGAATGTTTGATAGTATCAGGTCTCCTCAATGAATCCAAATTGCAGGGCATCTTTGCCCTCCTTCAGTGTTTTCTTATGCCAGGTACCATTCAAAACTGGCAGGTTTATGGGTTATCCAGTAATGGGTCAGAGACGTACAAGTACGTATGAAATATGTTGTCTCACAATCCAAAGAGTGCCAACAAGCACCGACCCTCTTTCTTTATGGTGGGCAGTGAAAGGTGCAGCAACCTGTTTTCACTTTAAAGAGGACGTTGTGAGATTTTCTTTACACTACTGAGCCATGGAAACTTCCCTGAGATGGGAAGTCTCTGAAATTTTGCAATGTTTATAACCCGTTCTCTTGAATGGATGTATCTTAACTATAGCATTTTGAAGGTTTGTTAATTTCTCATAATCAGATCCAGTTAGAATTCTGTCATCAATATAAAATAACAGTAATGAGCAGAAATCTTTCGACTTTACTCTGACATAGCCCTAAGTCAGGAGAGTTAGTGTATACTGACATCACTGACTTATGAAGTTTAAAATGTTTTAGGTCAAGTTTATTGATAGGCATGGGAAAAAAAAGAAAGTTCCTGCACACAAGAGACTGTATGTGTTAATTCACTCTAATAAAGACACTAACTTCAGTGACTTAATGGTGATTGCCATCATCACCTGATTAATTTTGTAATAATCTATAGTTTTTCTCCATGACCTGCTTCTCTTTCGCACTGGCTAATAGGTGATTGAATGAGGTTGGGCAGGAATCGCTATCCCTATGTCTTTAAAATATTTGTAGTTGGTACTAATCTCTGCACATCTGTCGCAGATTGGCTTGGCTTTTCGTTTACTCTCTTGGCTTCTATCTGGTCTTTTCTATCATAACAGCCATCACTATACAGATCAAAGAACCCATGAAGGGATTCTGACAGTAATTAAGTGTACCTATTCCTACTATATGATGAGACATTGGGAAAATGTGTGTGCCATAAACCCCCTATTGCAACTAGCTCTAGAATTTTATACTTGGATACATTGCACATCCCTAGGCTGCTATTCTATTTCATTCCTGGTAACTTCTTGGTCAATTAACATTGCCAAAGACCTCTGTCCTTCAAAAATAAGATTACCATCTAACTCAGGGGCTTATTACTCTAAATGCACTCACAGATCTACGTTTCCACCTGACCTATATATCTCTACGTTCCTATTATTTCTGCCGAGATGATGGGGCCCAATTTTATTGCAGAATCCCTCATTGTTCAATCTGGCTTACTAAAAATGACCACTATAGAGCTTTGCATTCTGGTGTCCCTCTCACCAATACATTTTTTAAATAATTTGGTGAATGGAGTCTCCTTTGGGTCATTGCAGAGAGGGGAATTTTTATAGGTAAATGAGCATTTTAAATGTTTCCTTATTTATTTTTGAGAGAGAACATGAGTGGGAGAGGAGGAGGAGAGAAAGAGAGAGAGAGAGAGAGAGAGAGAGAGAGAGAGAGAGAGAGAGAGAATCCTAACAGGCTCCATGCTGTAAGCACAGAGCCCCACGAACCCACAAACCGTGAGATCATGACTGGAGCCAAAATCAAGAGTTGGATGCATAACCAACTGAGCCACCCAGGTGCCCCAGTAAATGAGCATTTTAAACATCACAGAGTTGGTCTAACGTTCATGGCAACCCAAGCCCTCAAACTCAGCCTGTGAAGTTTTGGTATTTGATCCCCAATGACTGTGGGCTATTGTTGAACTCAAGTTCAATTATCCACGATAGTTAAGGGAGGTTGGCGAGGTTTAGGAGAGTTTGGAAGTTTAAATATTTCCTACTAGCTCCATTCCCAGATACCCAATCCAATACAGTAAACCCTATTTCACAGATAAGTATGCCTATAAATATATTGTCATAATCAATATTTATATTTTATCCTTTCTACTTTATTATCTGTAGATCCCACTTATAAAATATTCTCCAAACTCCTAATGATAGAAATTAGTGACATCCTATAGCATATTTGGAATATAGACTATCTCCTCTTGAGGAATGCCATGATATTTCCAGTCTAACCTATGAATATTTAACTTTTCATGGGCATGAAGGCAAAAAGGTGAGGTGAAGGTATGCCCTGAAATGAGTCAGCAAGCTCTTCTGAGGAAACAGCCAGAGGACTGTTTTAAATTATAGTACATTAAGAGAAAATTTTTGAGTCATGGTAAGGCCAAAAGATTAGGAAATAATTATCATTAAAAAGACAGCTTATCACCCATACTTCCCAAGAGGAGGGGGTTAGCTGTGCCATGAGGGATCACATGGGGAACAACAGAGTTGTTGACACAGGCAGAGGGAAAAGGGGAATTGAGAGTGAGAATCTCTGTTGTGGTTTCCATAGGAAGGAATCGGTGAGACAGAGTAAGCATGTTTAGGATTGGCTAGTTTGAGTAGTTTCAACAGTGTCTGGGACACAGGGACTGTTACTCATCATCTGGTACTTGGATCCTGGGGGGATTAGGGCAGGTGGATAGTGGCCCAGAGTGTGAGAGCCCAAAAAGGGAGGTGAATCCGTGTGGGCTCTGGATTAGTTGGTTTATATTTGAAATGTACACTCACATTTGAATTGTTTACTATCTCTAGGAACTGGCTAACTGGGAGGCCAGTCTCTCCAGGGGCAGCAAGACTCCAGATATTAAAGCATCAGAATATAGAAAGTAAAGGACGTTGCTAATACAAAGATCAATCATAAAATCATTTATGCAGAAGGATGTTAGCCCTTCAATGTGCGTGTGCCCGTGTGTGTATGTATGTGTGTGTATGTACATGTGTATTGGGTGAGTGTGGGTGTGGAGGGAGGATATTTTTGAAGGCAAATAGTTTCAGGGGTATTTGGCTGTTTGGATTTTAGCATTGCCCACCTCTGCTCACAAGGTCCCCACCTCATGTTTCAGGGTTTATTTTCTTATTAGTGACTCATTTAGCATAAAATTCTTTCAAGATTTGATATTTGTATGGTGCTGTAATTTAGCAGTTTTTAATATACATTTATTGCAATTCTAGGAGATGAGAGCCTCTTCAAAATGGTCCTAAAGATTTTCTGATTCTTTCTTCAGTTTGTTCTTAGTTGGGCATTTAAGGACTTCAATTTGTCCTTTTCACTATTTATGGCTTTCTAGGCTTGTGAGAAAAAGCCAGCAGCTGACTCCACAGTCTTATAATCATGATCATTACTATAGTTACCAACTATGCCAGCCACTTGACCTCCATCTGAACAGCATCCTTCATCTCATGCTACCAGTGGGGATAATTTGAGTTATCATGATACCACCACATGCCACAGAATTACCATTGGCCCATTATTCCCAGCAAAGAGGTTATTTTTTTTTCTCAAATAGATGATCAGCTCAATAATAGAATCTCATTTTGATATGATTCTATAATCCTGAAAGGTGGAAAGCCCTGTCTCCTAAAGCTATTCCAAAAGCCAATTACTGGTTTAGCTGATGTCCCAGCTGGAAAAAACATGGAACATTCGCAGGGAGTAACCAGTGAAAGTTGAATAAATGGATGTTGTACTCAAGTGTGGGCAGCGTATAAAGATGCCATCGGGGATATTGCAGCACCCTGAAGTTAGCAAATGTAGGCAGCCTTTTCATACTTCGATCTCAAATGGCAGGAAGGGACAGCAGTTAGCTAACTCACGGTGGGTAGGTATTTTGAGAGGATTCTCTCACAAGAATGGCTTTATTATGGTATTTATGGTATTAGAGGAACGCAGGTGTTCAACAGTGACCCGGAAGGAAGGGAGTCTATAAAATAAAGAGCTAACTTTAATTGCTTCCTATCACGTTTCCTTTTCTGCCAGGACTTTCCATTGACTGAAACCAAACAGAAGCCCAAGGATGTGAGCAGGGAGATACAGCCCGTACAGATCAGCTTCCCATGACACAGGGGGAAAAGTCTAGGGAAGGGACCTGAGAGGACAAACAGAGAGTACCCAGCACAGGTACCAGCCCAAAAGGAGAAAGCTTAGAGCCAGCTTTAGCGTCTTGATCTTTTTCTTCTATGTCCCTAATGGGTTTGTTCCTCTTTCTATAAATATAATGGTATTAAATATTACTTGTTGATTCTATTCTTTTCTAAGAAAGTCAGTTCTTCTTTCATTCCCAAATATTTTAGTCTTCCATATCAGAGGGCTGATGTTTTATGAAATTTGTTAATATTTTCCCCTTTTTCTTATTTTTCCGTATAAGATACTTAGCTACTAAAACAATACTGAGAGGCAAAAGGCATTCCTCCCTTAACATTCATTTTTTGTAATGTTTATTTATTTTTGAGACAGAGAGGAACAGAGCATGAGCAGGGGAGGGGCAGAAAGAGAGGGAGACACAGAATCCAGGCTCTGAGCTGTCAGCACAGAGCCCCACGTGGCGTTTGAACTCAGGAACTATGACATCATGACCTGAGCTGAAGTCGGCCACTTAACAGACTGAGCCACTCAGGTGCCCCATCAATTTTTATCTAAATATATGACAAAGGAAAGGGAATAGTGTAATAAGATAGAAGGGGTATAGTGCCATTTTTTGTCCAGAAAATAATTTCTTATTCCCAAGACCAAGCCCAGGCTTTGCCTCTTTTTAGCTTTATGACCTAGATAGTTTTTCAAAAATTTTCCCTGAGTTTCATGGGCATCTGCGTGTCTCAGTTGGTTAAGCATCTGACTCTTGATTTTGGCTCAGCTCATAATCTCACAGTGGTTTGTGAGCCCCATATGGGGCTCTGTGCTGACAGTGCAGAGCCTACTTGGGACTCTGCGATTCTCTCTCTGCCCCTCCCCCTCTCTCCCTCTCCCTCTCTCAAAAATAAGTAAATAAAAATAAACATTAAAAAAATTTTCCTGAGACTCAGTTTCTCCATTATTAAAACAGGCTATAATAACCAACTTGAACAAAAAATGGTTATTATTAGAGATAAAGTAGCTAATGCTCCTGGCATGGTTTCTGGAACATATTAGGCATGAAGTAATTGGGAAGGATAGAAGTAAAAGAGAAAATATTGATTTAGGTGTCTAAAAGATGAATGAAGATCCTTGAAGAAATTTGGAAACTAATTCTTAAAACATCTTTAATAATTCTTAGAATCCTAAAAAAAGACAGATGTACTTGTGTACCTGAGATCTGATTGGAGATGTCTAACCATCAGCCATGTCTGTGAACTAAGACACAGTTCTTTTCATTTTTTTTAACTTAGAGTTATCACCAAATCCACACAGGTTTCCTTGCCATAAAGGAATTAAACTGTGAGCCCAAGAGTTGAGAAAAGTGTGTGGTCCAATACATTGGCTAGTTTGGGACTTAACAAAGTAAATTGAAAACATCAATGATTAATGGGAAATGAAGATTCCAGGCTGGACTGCAGGTATTACAAAGCAGGGACACCATTAGATTAAGGGCATTTACATTTTGAATTTCAGCCGTCCCCCAAATCAGCTTATATGCAAAGCTCCTTATACTAAAATGAGCTTAATGTCTGGTTGTAAACAGTTCTGCTGAACACCGTATATTTCAGGCTTCATGAGGATCCCTTGTTCAATTCAGATTAGCTTAGGAAAATCTCTAGTTACATTAAAATCTTGTATGGTGGATTTATTCCTTCAAATTTATACCAAGAATTTTCTAGTGCATTTTTTTTCTACCAGTGGAATTTTTTCCATCAGTGTTTAGAATGTTAAGGTGGAGGGCTACTGGTGGGCAAAAACCATTCCTTCTGCCCTGACATATATTTTTCCTATTTGACATGAATACATTTACAGCATTTTTATTACTTTTATATAGACTCATAATACTATCCACATCTTCTCCTTTAAGAATTATAGGATATACTAATATTTTAAAAATATTTTAGGAAAAATCATTTATTGGTTTGGATTGACCACCATGCTTTCTTCTTTCTTTTCAGTAACATTTTCTGAATTGCTTTTCAGATATGCAACCCTTCCCCGGGCAGTCCATGTAACTTGGTAGAAGGTGACCCTATTCACAAATCTTTCTTCCAAGGTATTCAGTACATCCCTTCAAGGTGTTCATGGTGTTTTGTTCAAGGATGGATTCATGATCCCATTGAAGTCAATTGACACATGAGTATATGTTCTCTATGCATCATTCTTGGGAATGAGCAGTTCTAATTTTTGACAAAAGTTATTTGGAGAGAATATTTTATTAGCTGGGATTGAATGAGGAAGACTATAGCTTTGGAAGATGATGGCAGCCATTCTGTGACTATGAGGGTTTCTAGCGTTAGCATGAAGTGGACATAATGAACGAGAGAAAAGAGAAATGGAAAAAAAATGTAGTGTTTGAAGACACTAAAGCCTGACTGAAGCCTTCTCAACTTCTGAACATTTTCCAGTTTTAGGTATATGTGCCCCAAATTGCCAGCCTTCCAATGCTCATATATGTATACCATTTTATGACTTGGGCCCGTTGCTTGCAATAGAGAAACTTCTAACTAATGTAAGCATTGATCCATTTTAGTACATTTAAAAAAAATTTATTTGTTTAAACTACATTTCCATCCAGTTGTCATGTGCCATTATGAAGGCTCAGAGCATCCTGTAGAGCTTTCTATATATACAGAGACTTCAAAATTTTTCCACTTTTAAAGTTTTCATAGAATATTGTCTTGATTTGATTTAGATATATGAATGTATTTTAGTTACATTTCTGAAAAACTTTAACTGTGTTTTTGCTTCCCTATTTACTCAGAACTGGCACAGAGTTTAGCAAAAATGTTAATAAAAATAATGTTAAAAATAATTAAATATTATAAAAATGTATACAGAACTGGAAAATTATTTCAATTAACTTACATATTTTTCATTTGGGTAGGATAAAAAAGTTTATTCAGATTTCTCATATTATTGAAAATTTTGGCAATATTATTTATCATTAAACAGTAAAAAGGCACTTTAACACACACACAAATACAAAATTTACTTCTTACTCATGTTACAATCAGTTCATTGATTTATAACTTGTTCATAAAAATTAAAATTATGTGCATAGCAGCATTTGACACACCAACTAACTTGCTATTAAATATATATTAGAAATTTAGTTTCTTTTGTTAAAAAATAATTCCACTTACCAATATTTTCCTTTAAACAGGAGAGTTGTTGTTCCCATGATGTCAACGTCTAGATTGGACTAACATCATCAAAAGAATATTTATCATTTTATGCAGTCTGAAAATATGCAGAATTAAACATGATTAAATCAAAGCACTAAGCATTTGGAAGAAGAACTTATCTAGATGTTTGAGGCAAACATTTACCATATAAATTGGTAAATCCATTTACCATATAAATTGGTAAAAAAAAATCTCTTTTACTTAAATACTCTCATACTGAAACATTTTTTTTTTTCTCAATAAATATTGTATTGAATAAAACAACTCACAGGGAACAAGTAGGTTTTTATGGAGCTATCTAACATTTGTGTCTAAAAAACCAAAAACACTGCTGGATTTGGGTAAAATGAGAGGTAAAGCTAGAGCAGCAATTTTACAAATAATGTGTTTGTAAAGCAAACATGTTCAATGATAGTTGCTATTGCATTGATATAAATGGAGAACATGTGCAGTTTTAATCCATTCCGTTGGCCAGTAAAGTCTGTACCTGATCCAATCATGGAAACAAACGTGAGGAAGCAAGGGATACTTTTGTTACTGACAACACACCATGCGGGATGTACAATTCGACGACTGAATAAATGAAGAACAGAGACGTCGACTAAATTTGCCTCAAGTTGCAAAGTTTGAATTTGGGATTCAAAACCCAGTATTCAGACTTAAATTCCATTTTGTTCATTAATAGATTTAACTCAATAATTACCCTCACCATCATAACAATAACAGTAGTTACATATGTGTGTGTGTGTATATATAGACACACACACACACACAAATATACATATATACATATATACAAATATACATACACATACACGTGTATACTTTTAAAAAATACCCCCTAGATAACTGGCTGGCCTTAGTTTACTAGCAATCATTCATTAGACAGTAAAGATCATTCTTTTCTTTTCTTTTTTAATCTTTATTTATTTTTGAGAGAGAGAGACAGAGCGTGAGCAGGGGAGGAAGAGAGAGAGAAGGAGACACAGAATCCAAAGCCGGCTCCAGGCTCTGAGCTGTCAGCACAGAGCCCGATGCGGGGCATGAACCCACAAACTGCGAGATCTGAAGTCGGTCGCTCAACCGGCTGAGCCACCCAGGCTCCCCAGACAGTAGAGATAATTCAATGACAAATACAAAGCTCATCAATCTGAGTGCTTTTGTTGCCATATTTATCAAAATTTAGTTCTATTATATAAGTGTTTTTTTTTTTTTTTTTTAACGAATTGAATCTCCAAATGAAAAGAAAGAACTTCAAAGTTTTAGTTCAGTATCTGGTGCTTTGAGACTTGATCCACAAGGAGCACCCCTGAATGAAGGTAGACATGAGCACCAATGTTGTCTCTGCCTAAATCCTCCGTGACTTTAGAACTGCTTTCTTCCCATAGCTAAGATAGAGATGTCTCTGAAAAGTGAGTATGTGCTCAGAAATATTGACTAAAAAGCACTGTCAAATTCCCAGTTGAAACTCTTTGGAGGGCAAACACCAAAACAACAATATAACTCAAAAAGCGTCCAGGAACCTTTTTAAAATATAGTAGTTACTGACGTTTGCGATAATGGTATTTTAAAGGAGTCAACAGGCAAATCAGACTACAGAAAAATTTTCCCCTCGGAAATCACTGCTTTCACTTTCTTTTCACTGAAAAAAGTCTCTAAAAACAACCTGTCAAAATGCTGGATATATTTTTCTCA
Organism: Panthera pardus; assembly: GCF_024362965.1. Lineage (NCBI taxonomy): Eukaryota > Metazoa > Chordata > Mammalia > Carnivora > Felidae > Panthera > Panthera pardus. The sequence goes on along the minus strand of NW_026526688.1, from coordinate 24,929,271 downwards.
TTACTTTATAAATAGACAATTTCTATCCAACCACAAGTGTTTTCAAAGCCATTAATGAGCAAATTGTTAACTAAACAATAAGATGGGGACGCACAGCGCTTGTGATGAAAGATTTTCCATAATTAATTAGGCTGAAAGGACAGAGTTCTGATTGCCCCCGCCCTCTTCTTTCCTCTTAGTGGATACTCACATCCACTGCTAGAATGCAATTTCAATCTTTGACAATTAGAGCAATCATCAAATATAGATGATAGTGTTGCATTAATGACAATTTTAGTATTATTTCATAGAAACACATTTACCATTCGAATCAAGTAAGTTGTATATTGTAAATTCCCCTACTTTCTCAGGAATAGACAGTCAAAATAAACTTGTGGTCTAGGTAATAATCTTCTTTTCCAGAAGTTATAGCTCACAAGCACCCTTTTCTCTGAATAATTAATCAAAACCTGAAATGAAACATTTTTTGACTGTCCCTTTTTTCAATTTTGATTTTTCTCTTGTTTTTACTATTGTATATATAAAAACAGATTTAAGAGCTAATCTAGATACAGTCAACTAAGTGAAATATGAAAAAAAAATTAACTCACTGTTTTGACTGGATTGAATAGTTTGAGACTGATGGGTAAGTTTAAGATGATGGAAGTGCCCAGCTAGCTCAGTCAGTGGAGCCTGATCCTCTTAAGAAGACAAAGTGCTTGACCTTGTACCCTGTAGACAAAGAAAGTTCTTCCGTTTTATAGCTAAGCTTTGATATCTGCATAAATATTTACATTCACATCATGGACAGTGGCAATGCTACCATTTCTATAATTCACTTTGTGGGCAGTATACGTGAAATCCAGAAATGTCGGTAGGGTCAATGCTACATGATAACTGCAGTCAAGAAACAGGCTTGTGAGTACATTTATTGTAACTGTCAGGGGTTCCCAAAATTGACTTTGGAACCATTCAGAGGGAAGACTAAGGTTTGACATTGACTGTAGTGTGGTCCATGACCAGAAGACAGTGTAACAACACCATCATTTATATCACCTTTAATATTTGTCAAAAATCTGCAAAATGGAATACATGTCTGTGACGGTTAATGTTATGGGCAAACTCAGCTAGGCTGTGGTGCCAGTGTTTTGGTCAAATGCTAGTCTAAATGTTATTGTGAAGGTATTTTGTATATGAGATTAACACCTACAATCAGTTGGTCATAGGGAAAGGAGAGAACCTTCAATGATAACATTAGGTCTCATCCAATCAGATGAAGGCTCTAAGAATAAAAACTGAGATTACCTGGCAAAGAAGGAATTCTGCCTCAAAACTCCAAGATAGCCTTCTGGCCTTCCTGAAAGATTTTAGATTCAAGATGGCAATATCAACTCTTGCCTGAAGTTCCAACTTCTTCTAGCCTACCCTATGGATTTTGGACTTGCCAATCCCCATAATTACTTGATCCGATTTCTTAAATATCTTTATTTTTATTATTAATATATATGATATATAATATTATACATATACATATATATCATATATATACACACATATAGAGAGAGATAAAGATACATATAGACACATCTATGTCTATATGCACACATATGCACACATATGCACATCTATTGTCCTACTGGTTCACTGGGACTCAGGAAGAATTTATTTGTCCAAATTATCAAATTATCTCTCTAAAATATCTTCTTATAACTCATAGGGGTGCTTATAAGTGTTAAAATATTTTATTATGATGTCGATTCAAAACTGGGTTGTGTGTTCATTACATGCACTAAACATCTCAGTGACAATACTACATTCTCATCAATTAACTAGTCTAATATTGCTTTTGTCAAAATTGTTTTGGCATATCATTTTAAAAGGATAGGCCAGCCCTAGATGAGGAATTTCATTTAATGAAATTCATACTTATTGAAGACATACCATATTATAACCAGTATAAAAGGCTGTAACATGAAGATCACTGCCATTAAGAGGCTCTTGTTTCTTTCCAGGAGAGAATTTGAAGGCCTACCAAGAAAAGAAAAGAAAACAAATAAATACAAGAAATTCCTGGATCTGAGAAAATGAAGTCATTTATTTTTCTTCAATTTGAAGGCAATGTAATCTGCAATCATTTTTTTTTTAATTTTTTAATATGAAATTTATTGTCAAATTGGTTTCCATACGACACCCAGTGCTCATCCCAACAGGTGCCCTCCTCAATGCCCATCACCCACTTTTCCCTCCCCGCACCCCCATCAACCCTCAGTTTATTCTTAGTATTTAAGAGTCTCTTATGGTTTGGCTCCCTCCCTCTCTTTTTTTTTCCTTCCCCTCCCCCATGGTCTTCTGTTAAGTTTCTCGGGATCCACATAAGAGTGAAAACATATGGTATCTGTCTTTCTCTGTATGACTTATTTCACTTAGCATAACACTCTCCAGTTCCATCCACGTTGCTACAAAAGGCCATATTTCATTCTTCCCCATTGCCAAGTAGTATTCCATTGTGTACATAAACCACAATTTCTTTATCCATTCATCAGTTGATGGACATTTAGGCTCCTTCCATAGTTTGGCTATTGTTGAAAGACACATGCAAAGATGCTCAACGTCACTCCTCATCAGGGAAATAAAATCAAAACCACACTGAGATACCACCTCACGCCAGTCAGAGGCTAAAATGAACAAATCAGGAGACTAGATGCTGGAGAGAATGTGGAGAAACGGGAACCCTCTTGCCCTGTTGGTGGGAATGCAAACTGGAGCAGCCACTCTGGAAAACAGTGTGGAGGTTCCTCAAAAAATTAAAAATAGATCTACCCTATGACCCAGCAATAGCACTGCTAGGAATTTACCCAAGAGATACAGGAGTGCTGATGCATAGGGGCACTTGTATCCCAATGTTTATTGCAATAATTTCTGTATCGTGTTCTCAATTTAACAAAGTACGTTCTCTATGACAAAATGGACAATTATTTAACAGCTCCTTGAGACAAGGGTAAAATTTCTAGACCTATTTCCAGAGATAGAGAAGACCTTGCTGTAAGAGAATTTATATGGCATAAGTCAGTTTGGGTCTTCAGCAGAGGAGATGTGAAAATAAAAATAACACTGTGAGTCAAGCTGGGAGTAACACCAGCTTACAAATATATAAACTAAGCTGTTTTGAAGTGCAAGTCAGAGTTTGGGTGAGGTCTTAGGATATCAACAGAGACAACATTTATTAGAGTAAATTAGATGTAATAAATTAGATATAATAAGTAAATTGGAATAAATTAGAGTAATTTAGATAAACCTTCTAGTGACTCATGAATTCTGGCATACAAAACATGTAACTAGTTTTCTCTATAAGAGTCTATTTTTTTTGCCCTAGTCATTTATAGTGGCAGGAAAAGACTTCCAGGACATGACCTTGAAAATGTAACTGCTAGGGGCGCCTGGGTGGCTCGGTCGGTTGAGCGTCTGACTTCGGCTCAGGTCACGATCTCGTGGCCCGTGAGTTCGAGCCCCACGTCGGGCTCTGGGCTGATGGCTCAGAGCCTGGAGCCTGTTTCAGATTCTGTGTCTCCCTCTCTCTCTGCCCCTCCCCCGTTCATGCTCTGTCTCTCTCTGTCTCAAAAATAAATAAACATTAAAAAAAAAATTAAAAAAAAAAAAAGAAAATGTAACTGCTAGAGATAAGGAGTACAGAGTAAAGACATACTGATGGGCCCTGCCATTTAACACATGGAAGGAAACTCCTTCCCTTACGTGCCCTTCCTGTCCCATCCTGTCTTTTCTTGCCTTCTATTCTTTTTCCAGCTTTACTGAAATATATTTGATAACCAAAAATTATATATATTTAAAGTATACAACATGACATTTTGACTTATGTATACATTGTGAAATAATTATGATAATCAAGCTAATTAATAAATCCATCACCTCACATAGTTACCATTGTGTGTGTGTGTGTGTGTGTGTGAGAGAGAGAGAGAGAGAGAGAGAGCGCGCGCTTAAGATATACTCTTTTAGCAAAATTCAAGTACATAATACAGTATTATCAACTATAGTTACCATGCTGTATATTAGATCTCTAGAACTTCTTCATTCTGCGAACTGAACCTTTGCACCCTTTGGCCAACACCTTGCCATTTTCCCACCACCCAGTCCCTGGCAACCACCAGTCTCCTCTCTGGTTCTATAAGTTTGACTTTTTCAGATTCTCATATAAATTAGATCACACAGTATTCATCTTTCTCTGTCTGGCTGATATCATTTAACATAATGTCCTTCAGTCTCATCCATGTTGTCACAAATGATAGGATCGCCTTCTTTTTAAAGGCTGAATAATATTCAAATATATAATTAATATATACCTAATATTATTTATCCCTTAACCTCTCAGTGGATGCCTGATTGCTTTCATATCTTGGCTATTGTGAATAATGTTGCAACGAATGTGAGAGTGCAGGTATCTCTTTAAACTCTAGATTTCATTTCCTTCAGAAAGATCCCTGTATGTGAAATTTGCTGGATTGTAAGATAGTCATTTTTTTAATTTTTTGAGAAATCTCTATACTGTTTTCCATAGTGGCTGACAACTTTACCATTCCCACAAACAGTGCACAAGTCTTCCCTTTTCTCCACGTTTTTGCTAACATTGTTATCTTTTTTTGTTTTGTTTTGCTTGGATAACAGCCATCCCAACAGAAGGGAGGTGGTATCTCATTGTGGTTTTTATTTGGGTTTTGCTGAAGATAAGTGATGTTGAGCACCTTTTCATATACTTGGAAACTTATATGTCTTCTTTGGAAAATGTCTATTCAATTCCTTTGCTCACTTTTTAATCAGGTTATTACTTTTTTGCTGGTGGGATGTCAGAAATCCTTATATACGCTAGCACACAGCAGCTTTCCCCTGCTTTCATCTAGGAGGTTTATAGTTTCAGGTCTTACATTTCAGTTGTTTAATTCAGTTTTATTCATTTTGAGTTGATTTCTGGATATGGTGTAAAATTAGGGTCCAATTTAATTCTTTTGTATGTGGATGTCCACTTTTCCTGAAACCATTTATTAAAAAGGCTATAATTTATCCCTTGTATATTCTTGGCACCCTTGTTGAAGATCAGTTGACTGTATATGCATGGGCTTATTTTGGGGCTCTGTATTGTGTTCCATTGGTCTATACCATACTGCTTTGATTCTTGTAGCTTTGTAACATATTTTGAAATCAGGAGGTATGATGCCTCTAGCTTTGTTATTCTTACTCAAAATTGCTTTGACTATTCTAATTCTTTTCTGGTTCTATATGAATTTTGCTATTGTTTTTTCTATTTTTGTAAAAATACCACCAGTATTTTTAAAGAGATTGCATTGAACCTGTAGATTGCTTTGGATAGTGTGAACGTGTTAACATTACTTCTTCCAATCCATAATCACAGGATGTCTTTATACCCCATGAATTTTTATCTTCATTTTCATTCAAGCACTGTGCTAATTTAAAGACACTGTGTGATCTTAATCTCATGAACAGATATAATTGTAGCTATTTCACTAGTAAGGCATTGAAGGGAGCACTAAATTACTTTGAAAACATCTCCCCACTCTTCTACTTCATCCACCATTGTACCTAGATACTCATGACATATAATATGGTCATATAATTGGGCTTCCTGTTTTTGTTCTTCACCTCCTAGAGCCCTCTGTTTCTAAACAGCAACCATCTTCAAATAATCATATTAGAATCAAACACTTGGAAAAATATATTTATGATTAGAAAACTTTATTTACTAGAACCAAATTTATCTATTTTATTATCTGTAGACTCGGTAAGTGCCACTTTTGTTTTTTATGTTTTGTTTTCTTTTTTTGAGAGAGAGAGACAGAGAACGAGTGGTGGAGGGGCAGAGGGAGAGAGAGACACAGAATCCAAAACAGGCTCCAGGCTCCGAGCTGTCAGCACAGAGCCCAATATGGGGCTTGAATCCACGAACCATGAGATCATGACCTGAGCTGAAGTTGGATACTTAACCAACTGAGCCACCCAGGTGTCCCATAAATACCGCTTTTAAATAATCCAGTAGTAAAGGTTACCATATTTACTAAAATTATACTGAACCAATTACATATTGGAACATTTTTTAATAGGGAATGATAGTGGAATAGAATTATCTACTATTTAATTTTGTTATAAAGACAGTACAAAGCATAGACATTTCAGTAGTCTTTTTTTTTTGTTTTGTTATGTACACCCCTTTAAGTAATCAATGTAATTTCTGCAGTGTGTTGTATAAACCAACATATGTTAGGGATACCCTACATAGAATTTAAATCCTCTAAGACTAATTTTGAAATGAGTCTCAGTTAATTTTTCTTTTGGTTATATCTATAATCATTCTTCAAAAATATTTGTTTTAAATGTATTCTACCATATTATAGACATTTCCTCTGAAAGTTTAACACAGCCTTACTATTCAGTCAATGAACACATCGAAGTTTACTTGTCCTACTCAGCCATATAGTATATTTAAGTATTATGACTATATTTATAAAGAAATTTGATGTTTATATTTTAAAGTTTTGAGCAAATTTCTAGTGAAAAAATATCTTCCAAATTACTCAGACTCCTGCTAAGGAAGGATATGCACAGTAGCAATTAGGACAGTTAATCAGTTGGATTTGTCATCTAAAGGGGAAAAATCATTAGCAAGACGCTGGGTGGCCAGTGACAGTTTAAATACTTATAAATCACAAAATTGTCAGCTCCTTCATTTAAAAGGGAGAGGCCTTTTTCAATTTAACTTTCTTATTTATGTCACTTTGCCAAAAACCTTAAACATGGAATCCTGTCATGCAGAAAACTTGAGAACTTTGGTAAAAGTTAACAAGCAAATTATCCTAGAAAAAGTCACAAAACTCGTGTCTGCACATTACATCAGAACCTCATCAGACCTTAATAATCATCATGTAAATTCCCACCTACTAGAGGCCAGCTATTAAACACTTACTGTGCATTTATAATTGACTAGGTCTATTTTTCAGAATTGAATGAGAAATAGATCCTGTCATCAAGTGGTTGACATACCAGTGTCCAAAAATATCCCTTGAAACATAACAATGTTCAAAATGCCACAAAATTAATGTATCTATTCTCTCAGATGGCTCAAATGGACAAAACCATGGCTGTGCTAAAAAATAAAAAAAAAAAAGCCAATTATGTCTGTTGTTTGAGAATCAACACTAGTCTCAAAACCACCTTTAAGTTGACCTTAACTAGGAAAGTATCTGGAAGATCTCTAGTGAAAATATTATGTATACTGTTTTTAACATTAATTTTATATCCATTGGAAGCCTAGGCTCATCAGTAACTGTCTTTGAATTAAATTTTTTTTTCATTCAGTTTTCAAAGTTCTCTTCTGCATATTTATCAGGTTAATCACATAGTTGAGCCAACTCAGGACACTCTATTGTGTCCTAAGGGTTCCTAAACTTTCTAAGGTAGATGTAAACTCCATGTGCAAAACTTATTCTTTTCTTCACAATTTTCTTTATAATAAAACAGAATGCAAAAGTCACTGGGGTCCATAAGATCCAAATTAGCATGTAGATTTTATTCTAATAATCATTGTGGCCTTGTCATCATTGAATTAACTATGATTAATTCCTCAATTTCTGAACTGTGTTAATACACACACGCAGGACCAATTTGATTTGCGCAATTTACTTAAATGGTGCTTAAAAATAAATAGTCAGCAATGAGTATAAAATTGCCACCATTGCAACTCTTCAAAGGAGCCTTTAAAATTAATTACTCAAGTGATGTCACTTGAGTAATTATTTATCAAATACTTGCAGAGAGTTTACTATGCTTTTGACAAAAGAGCTAAGAGTCAGCAAAGCTTTGATCAAATAGGTAATACTTAGTTAATAATCTCTTAACTATATTAATGGTACTTCATAGACTCTTAGAATTGGGATATAGCTTAGGTAGTCATTAAATTCATCCAAATTACATGTGTAGTGGAAGGAGTGGAATTTCTTATTGAGAATATAACTCTTTTGCCTTAGTATTTAGATGCGTATGAAAATCAATGAGATAAAGGAACAAGAGTCCTGAGAAAGAGTTCAGAGAGAAAGCAGAGACAATGTCAAGACACATATTTATGGTCCAAGTAACCTGGACCAGAAGAAGAAAGAGAAAAGAATGGAGTTGTGTTTGTGTCTTAACCAAGATCGTATGTGAGAATTTTAGAGATAGGTGGAAGTTAGAAGGTCCAAATAAAGACTTTTTTTTTCTCTAAAATCTTTGTAAAACTTTAAAAGCCCTATGTTGAAAGTACAAGGCACCCCTGCTTTGTTGCCTTTGTAACACATGCTATAAAAACTGAAGGCGATGAGTACTTAGCATATTACCAGATAACATAAAGGGACAATGCACGGGGGAATAAGACCGTTCTCCATTTGAAATGTAGAAAGATCAGGGAGAAAATCAGCAACTTTAGAAGCAAAGGAAAAGGCAATGGGAACATTGAGTACACGGATCTTAAGTATACAACTTGACGATTTTTCATAAACTGAATACACTTGGGGAAACCATCACCCAGATTAAGAAAAAGTAATCTTTTTTGTCCTTGTTGATACAAGACTCTCCCCACCAAAGATAGCCAATAACCCAACTTCTAAAAACTTAGATCGGTTTTGTGTGTTTTTGTTCTCTATATACATGCTAATCCATCAGACGCAGTCTTGCAGCGAATGCTTGTTTTACTCTGTTTGGGCTGCTGTAAACAAAATACCATAAATTAGGTAGTTTAGAGACAACACACATTTATTGCTCATGCTTCTGGAGGCTGGAAAGTTCAACCTTATGGTATTGGAAGACTGGTGTCTGGTGAGGAAGCTTGCTTCCTAGCTAGCTGTCTTTTCTCTATGACCTCAACTTAGGTCAAGGGGCAAGGGAGTTCCCTCAGAGCTCTTTTATGAGGGCACTCTTTCCTTTCATGAGGGCTCTCATGAGCTAATCACCTCCCAAAGGTTTCACCTGCTAATATTATCACACTGGGCATTAGGTTTTCAACGTATGAATTTTGGAGGAAAATAAACATTCAATCTATAGTAATGCTCTTTTGTGTATAATTTATCTCTTCAGCACTTACGACATTTTTCCATAAGAGGCATCTAAGCGTACTGTATTCTCACTGAATTATGCCTGATACAAATTTCAGCACAAGATGGGTTAATTTGAAAATGAATTAACTTTGTTTTTACTTTCCATTGTTAGAAAAAATATAGTTAGCGAACAAAGCCGTGATTCAAAGATATAAATGTTTAGGATGAAGCTGGAACATGTGTGTCTGTTAAAAGTAAGAGTGGATTTAAAGAAAAACATTTCTTAAATATTACTGCAGGTTGTACATAGCAATGGCAAAAATTATGAGTTATTCTTGATGGATGGCATATGTCAAACAGTGATTATGGCATGAGCCTATTTCATACCATTCCCAGAAAAAAGAAGGAATAGAGTGTTATAATCAATTGGATCAGTTGAGGATATCCTCTCAGAGCAAAATATTTGAGTCATGAGTCATCTGTTAGATTAACCGGTTGTCAATTTCTCTGCTGAATCTCTTGAGGTTACCTAACTCAATGTGATCATTACAAGGAATCCAGTAGTTTTACCATTTATTTACCTAATTTTTTTTTAGTTATTCTCCATGGATCAGAAAGAGAATTGTAAAGTTCCTTCTTAGAAAAGAAAGGGCATAACCACTGAGTTTGAAAAATCCTGCCAAAGTTGATCACCAAGTGGCAAAAAAAACCCCCAAAAACCCAAAAAAAACAAAAACCAAAAACCAAAAAACCACAATTGTTGAATGTATTCTAATGTTTTAGACCAAAGAGCTAAAGATAAAGCTGGTCTGGCTAATTTCATCGGTTTGGATGAACTTAATCATAATTTGTTGTAATATATTGGTTTAGATCCTTGGAAAAATATTAATATTCTGCAAAACTGATGATTAAAGCTCAGATTCATAGTTCTTTTTCATTCAATGAAGTTGAGATGTTGGGACTTCCATGCCACACTACAGCAGAAGGAGTCCAAAGTCTCAGAAATATGAGAATGTTCAAGTTCAGCTACTATGTGCAACCTATTAGCCATATGCTAATCATAGGCTTCAAGAGGCCCCTCTTTGAGGGCATTCTTTTTACTAAGGAATGAAGACACACGTTAGTGAAGGGAGCACTAACATCATAGAAATGCTCTAAGAGATATTACCATGGAATTGAGCTAATGATTTCAATAGAATAATTGGATCCTGGAATAGTGGTGTTTAATCTTCAGAGACAGAGTGGGTGCAATTACTATAATGACATGGGGCGGAGTAGTATGAAACGATATGTTTTGATCTACAGGGATCTATTGTCACAGCTAGTTGATTAATAGGCTTCCACCCCTAATGAATAGATAGTGTATGGAATAACTGCTTCATCAATATAGAGAACTTATTTTTCCAGAGATCGGAAAACTGATTCTTAATATAGTAGTTATTCATGACTATTTATCTAGTTCTCAGCTTAGTCCATTCACAGACCTGTTACCCCTTTATTGAGGAGGGGTAAGATCCTTATGAAGAAGAAACTTGAAAATTGACCACGTTGTATACTACAGTTTCCTTTAAACCTTTCCCAGGAAACCTGCTTTCATTTAATGAGTTGAAGGTATCCTGAAGAAAGGAGAATATGTAGGCATTCGAGAGCTTATTAGATACTGGCTAAAGACTGACACTAAATCCTGGAGGCCCACAACTCCACCACTGTCTTAAGGTTAGATTTGAAGGATAGGAGGCTATGGAAATCTGGTGATAAGTGGAAATATGGTCCAGTCTGTTTCACAGCTCGAATTAAAAATTGTGGTTATTCCCCAGTTCCTGAATGCATACTTGTAATAAATGAACTTAGCAATTGGTTGAATCCACAGAGTGGTTTCCTGACATATAGAATCCAAGACTATTCATAGGAAGCAGCACATGGGAATCTGTATAACTGGCATCCTCAAATAATAATCCAAGAGGACAATTTAATCCCATGCAGAAATTAGAGCCACCATCAGAGGCTTGAGAGATAAAGATGAGTGGTTTATATCATATTCTTGATTAACTCACCTATTTGGCTTGTGCAAAAACCAGGTGGTTCTTGGAAATGCTGGAGTAAATAAGCTATATTCCCTGGTACCAAATATATATATATAATATCATATATTATTTAATATATAATAATTATATATATTATGTAATATAATATATATTATATATTAGTATAATTAATAAGTAATAAATATATATAATATATATGTCTATGTATCCATATCTCTAAATATATGTATATATATGTGTATGTGTGTGTGTATTCTGAATGTATATATTCAGAAGTGTTTCACCTTCATGTGGCAAAAGAGACCTTCAATGTCTTATTTTATGGCTATAAGGTGCTCTCCTACATTCTAATGCTGAGGGTCTTTAAACATATGTCCCACAGAACGTTGCCACGAGTCCATTACATTAATGATATTTTGTTCATTTGATCTGCTGATGGAAATGGAATAGGGACCCCTGATGATTCAATAAGATATAAGTGTGCTAGAGGGTAGAAGAAAAACCCTATGAGATAAAGCTGTCCTATAAAGAAGTTGCTATCATCAGTGATCTCATATATGTGGGTATATATTCTCTAAAGTTAGAAACATTAGCTGTAGTTTTCAACAACTACCATGAAGAAAGAGGCAATATGTTTTGCGTAACTATTTCGATTTTGAAGACAACACATACCCAATCTGGGTGTGCTGATCTAACCCATATACTGGAGAACTTAGGAGGCCCTCAGTTTTTTGTGGGATACAGGAGAAGAGAGGACTTAACATAAGGTCATGTGTGGTGTAAGCTGCCTTAAGGTCTGGGTCTTATGGTTGAACATCAAGTGCCTTTTGAAGTATCTGTGGCAGATGGGGGTCAGTATGGAACCTCTACAGGGAAATTGCAATGCAGATCCTTGAGAGTTTGAACAAGCTATGATAATCTCTTCTGCCTACAACTATTCTCTATTCAAAAAGACACTCCTGGCTTGCTACTGGGCCCCTCACCATGGTACACCAAGTCACTTGGCAACCACAGCTTGCCAAATAATCCAGTAATTTTTCAATCCATCGAATCATAATGCTATTGTATGCAGCAGCATTCCATTGTTAATGGGAATTCTGTGTACAAGATCAGGACTCAGCAGGTGCAGAAGACAAAGGTAAATAGCATAGCATGTGGTCCATTTACTCTATTTCCTTCCACTGCTTTACTGTCACTTCTCCAACCTCCTACCTACGGAATCATGATCTGTTTTCAAATACACAAGAGGACACAATCAACCAATTAACAGATGAGGAATTCACGGAGGCCTGGTTAGCCAGTGGGTCTTGTATGGTGTGCAGCCATCACACATAGGAAGTAGAAGGCTACATTTTAGCTTCATGCAGGGATAATCCTGTCAGACAGAAATCTTTCCAGTTGGCAGTGATTTGAGCCATAAATTTGTTCCCCTTTTTGGAAAGATCCAATTCCACACTAATTTCTGAGCAATGTTTAGTGGACTGGCTGGCTGGTCAAGAACTTAGAAAGAACAAGTTGGTAGACTGCTGGCAGGGAAATTGGGGGTGGTGGGAATTATGTGGATTGACCTATCAAAATAGGAACAAAGTGCAGATAGTTGCATCATATGCAAACTCCCTAAAGAGCATCTGTTACAGACGAGGATCACAATGATCAGGTAGACCAGAAGACCTATCTGTGGTCTTGTCCTTTGTGTACTTGTGAATCTATTTTCAGATGCCTGCCGTTTGCTCAGTCAACCCATATACCAAGTGGCTATGTTGGCAAGGATGGGGACTAGGCATAAACTGAAAAACATGGACTTTTCCTCATCAGAGCTAATCAATTTTGTGCCCATAGGACCAATAAAAAAAGGATAATGCTGAGCCAATGTGGCACCATTTTCCAGTGGACTAACCAGCCACTCAGTTGAAGACAGGTTACACAAAATGTTGTCTTTTGTGAAAGGAATAGCTTGTTCTCACATAAATAGAGAATTATTCTAGATACAGACTGACCATTGCTTCCTACAGTACTTCTTCCAGTGCTACAGTTCATACACTTATAGAATGCCTATTCCTTGCCATTTAGTCAATACAACATTGATTCTAATTAAGAAATTCATTTTAACACTTACAAAGGGTGCCAGAGATCATGCTACAGTGGAGAGAAAAGGGCCCTCTCACTATAATACCTAATAATCCATTCACAATATTTTTCTTCCTATCCACACAAATCTGCATTCAGTTGAATTGGCAATCTTTGTATCCATAGAGAGATGTCTAAGCCAAGGATCAGAACCATGATTCCATTAAACTGGAAGATAAGACTGCCACTTGGCCATTTTGAACTCTTCTTCTACAGAAGTGATAAGCAAATGAGAGGATTAATATTTAAGCTGTAGTAATTTGTCATATCAAGGGAAAACTGGATTATTTTTAAAAAAGCAGAGAAGGAGGACTATGCTTGGACCTGGGGGCTTCCTAAGAAACTTCTTTGTATTGCCATGTCTAATGATAACGTCCATGAGAAACCAGGGCAACTAAATAAGGTCAGGACCAATATGGACATGTGTTATGTAGAAGTAAATTTTGGCATTGGCCAACCAAGTACAGAACCCAAACTGACCAAGATAGTGGGTAAAGGGAATCAGGAATTCAATAGACGAGGAAGGGAATTGACTACTGACCCTGATCTTATAACTAGCTAAAAAGATAGGGACTACAGCAGTTATCTCTTATGTCAAATGATTCATTTTTTCTCATTTTTGAAAACTTTATAGGGCTAATGCTATAATTTAGGATCCATGGAGGATTTGATCAAGTGGACATCAGCCTCTGGTGTTATGGTGATAGACGGTGTTATGTGATTTTCGATTGGTCAAAAATGGATGCTAAGTTGCAAAATGTGTGAAGTATTGGCTAATCTCCATCTGTCACTTCCCCCTTCCCCACAGACCTATTTTCTGCTGTTCTTTTGTCTAATTCTGTGTTTTAAGGCATAGAATCGTGTGGACTGCATTACCCGGGTTTTCTTGCCTGCTGGCTTCATGTTGGATTCAACCAATTGAGGTCAGCAGCAAAAGATTGTAGAAAATGGAACTAAGTGTACTTCTCCACATCCTTCCTCAGTTCTGGTAGTGGGTGCCACAGAAGTCACAGTCCTGGTAGTGACTGCCTTTATAACTATAGGCTCTGTTGAGCATCCCCTCTTCCACTATCCAGCTGACTCTCAGAAGCCTAGTGGTGGTGATAGCTTCATGCTGTTGCCAGTTCCTGGGTTCAGTAACATCTCTGCTTGGTTACTTTAAACTTTCCCACTCCTTTTATTAAATTCTCTTAGTGATCCTGAGCGTGCCTTTTATTTTCTGCTGAGATAATCCCTGTCTATAGAGTGACTTTAACAATCGTCAAACATGTTTCCTCAGATATGTGTATTAAAATTGTTTTTAGAGACTCACTTTGTAAAAGAGATCAAGAAGTAATGGCTAGAAGAGCGAGGGTGGTGGTCTTGATGTGTGCTTCTGGGAAAGCATTCATTTGCCTGCCAATTTGCAATCTCCTTGGCAAGCTCTTGCTTGAATCACATCCAAGGGGAATGAGTGAAATTTTCTCAATTATATGTTGGTTTGAGGTTGTACATGGATAGATTTTACAGCGATACTGGACTGTTTTACTAACTACTGCTTTGATCTACGTGAGACTGGTTAACTTAAGTCCTGTGCTACTACGGAGGTTACCTGGGTTACCATCCCCATTTCCCCCGCTTCATTGCCCTCATCATTCCATGGGGGAAATTGATAGATCCTAAGGTACCAACTTGTTGTAAGGATTACATGTGATGAGGCACGCAAAACATTCAAGACAGTGTTTTGCTCTTAATAAGTGATCATTAAATAGGAGCTACTGTTACTCCACTCGTTCACCTGCACTCCATAGACAAGAGTACAGTTTTATTGACTTTATTCCCCACTCAGCCTTATCTTCAAAAATCTAGGAAAAGGCTGTACATGAATTTAAGAGGTAATAGCAGCAATGAGTTCCCCAACATGACTTTTCAGGTACTCTCTTATATTGTGTTCTTCTATTAACTAGCATTTTAAAAGTCCCTAATTATGGGTCTTATGCCATTGGAGAGCATGAATGGCAACATAACCATCTAACTTTCACAAAGCTTAGTTTATGATTATGCTACATTTCCTTTTAATTTCCTCCAATGTTTTCTCATTAGAATCCCTCGTATGATTAAGCTTAATTTTCCTTCTCGTTTACCTCCTGAGATCGCATCATCATTCAAATTAAACCTTACAGCAACATATTTAATTGAAATTTCAGTACCTAACAGTACCAAATATTTCTGTAAAAGAGAAACTATTTCAAACATCTTATTTAACCCACATTCATGCTATGTCTTTTTATCTCTTTCAAAGTGAAAACTTAGGAGGGAAATCCATTACCTCAAAATGAAAAATGAATTATAATTTGGCATTACGTATCACTGAATTTGAATTACAGGACCTATTCACATACTACAGAGCTCTGAAATGAGAAAGATGTTTGAAACAACAAGGGACCTATGTCAAATAACCGCAGGAAAGTTGATTGCTCTGAATGACTTCAATAAAGCACGTTAATTAAAACCTGCACTCAAGCCTCCTCAGCAGTTTGGCAGTTGACAAAAGCACTCCAAAACAGTTTGAGCAGATTATGTGTTTCATGTTAGGGAGCAATTGAAAAGTCAGTAATGCCTCAATCATTTAAGGTAGAAAAGGCACAATCTAAATGGGCCTGCAGAAAGGTAGATGAAATAAAGTATAGGCATTGTGATGTTCTTTTCTCTACAGCCTGATAAAGTCTAGCCTATACTGATATAGTTATAAAGCAGGCCATATCAAAGGGAGATTTATTCTAGATTTCATTTCCATCACTTAGGACAGAAGAGTATGGAACGAAAGAACTTGCACAGAAGTTATTACTAAGTTAAAACAAAACACCCTATTTGCCTAGCATTGTTGGGGAGTGCAGTTAGAGACTCCTTAACTGAAGGTTAACTCAATAGTGGAATAAACAGAATGAAGAGACTTATAAATAATTGGCTTATTTGCATATTTTGCATATTCTACACGTTGCTGCAGACCCTTAAAGTAACTTCAATTTACTATGTAAAACTATAGGTGTCAAATTCTTTTAGGATTGCACAGTTGACTGAGGTATTACAGCACTGTTTGGATGTCCTACTGTATTTTATAATGATTTGGGATTACTTGAGCCTAACATACATAATATTTTCCAGTTTCTTGAATTTTTAATTAGTAATGGGAAAAGTCAGTGGGCCATCAAGTTAAAACTCAGTAGAGAAAATTTGTTGAAATTGAAACTTTCCATAAAAAATAGATTTCGTAGAGGTCAACTTAACAATCTGCTATTAGTATTTTGATATGAATTACTAGACATACAACAGAATAAGATAATAAATGCCTTTCCTTACTTTATTGGAGTTTGAGCAGAGAGTATTAAAATAGCTGCCAGATCACCTATTTAAGACATATATAGTGAGCAATCAATTATGGGACCCTCATGCTTACTACTCATCTCCAGAGTATGTCATAGAAATAATTTTTTAGAAGGCTAAGGAAGTTAATAGTGAGGATCCTGTTGCAAGGTATTGTCAGGATGCTATTCATTAATCCCCAGTAATGTCTCTATTTCCCAAAGTAGCAACCTCAGTAATGCACACATATATTTGATTTTATTTTCTCTGTGTTATATTCCCTAAACTTCCTCTCCTGTTTCCTGGAATAAACTACAATTGACTATGCCCATAAGAAGACATAGTATTTCTTGCTATTTGTTTTACCTTAAGTGTTTTTTTTTTTTTTTAATGTTATCACCTCACACCTGTCAGAATGGCTAAAATCAAAACTCAAGACGACAAGTGCTGTTGAGGATGTGGAGAAAAAAGAACTCTCATGTATTGTTGATGAAAACATAAATTGGTATACCCACTGTGGAAGACAGTATGGAGGTTCCTCAAAAAATTAAAAAATAGAACTACTTTATGATCCAGTAATCATACTACTGGATATTTACCCTAAGAATATAAAAACATTAATTTGAAGGGATATATGCATCCCTATGTTTATTGCAACATTACGTACAATAGAGAAACAATAGAAACAGACCAAGTGTCCATTGATAGATGAATGGCTAAAGAAGATGTGATATATATATTTTGGATCCATATATATTTGGCCATGAAAAAGACTGAAATTTTCTGATTTGCAACAATATGAATGGATCTACAGAGTATAATTCTAAGCAAAATAAGCCAGTCAGAGAAAGACAAATACTGTATTATTTCACTCTTGAGTGGAATTTAAGAAACAAAACAAAGGAACAAAGAAAAGAGACAAACCAAAAAACAGATTCTTAACTATATAAGAGGACAGATGCTTACCAGAGGAGAGGTGGGTGGGAGATGGGTGAAATAAGTGAAGGGGATTAAGAGTACACTGGTGATGAGCACTAAGTAATATATTAAATTGTTGAATCATGGGGCGCCTGGGTGGCTCAGTCGGTTAAGAGTCCGACTTCAGCTCAGGTCACGATCTCGCGGTCCGTGAGTTCGACCCCGCGTCAGGCTCTGGGCTGATGGCTCAGAGCCTGAAGCCTGCTTCCCATTCTGTGTCCCCCTCTCTCTCTGCCTCTCCCTGTTCATGCTCTCTGTCTCAAAAATAAATAGATGTAAAAAAAATTAAAAAAAAAATAAACAAAAAATAAATTGTTGAATCATTATAGTGTATCCCTGAAACTAACACCGTATCCTTACTATAATGGAATTAAATACAATTTTTAAAAATTTACAAATGCTATCGTCATTGTAGAAGTGCTACAAATTTCTCAGATTTATTCCTAACTATTTACATTTGAGGCTTATATTATTATTTTTGCTCAGTTGCAATAAAGTTTAATTATGAAACATTTCAAACAAGCACAAAAGAAGACTGAAAAACGTAACTAACCTCTATCTGTCTGCCACTCATTTGTCAAAATCATATGGCTGTTTTCCTTTCTCTGAATTGTTTTAAAGAAAATTCCAGATATTGTGCCATCTCTAAAAATATGCACATTTTTATATAACCAAAATGCTATTATCACATCAAAAAATTAGCAACACCTAAAATAACTGATATCATTTATTCCCTAAATATTCAGATTTCCTCAGTAATTTAAAAAATGTTATTATCTGTTGTGTGAATCAAGATCCAAACAAGATCAATCCTTTGGATGAGAGAATTATGTCACTTTATCTTCCTTTACTCTGAATAGTGCTCACAACTTAATTTTTCTAATTCATATTTTTTTATTTGTTGAAGAAACCAGGCCAACTGTCCTATAGGATGGTCCACAGTTTGGATGTATTCACCTCCTAGTGCTATTTTTTGTATTCCTCTTTTCTCTGTCTTATAATCTTCAAATTATTTCTAAAGGTTTGATTAGATTCAATTCAAAATTTTTTGCAAGAATACTCAATAGGAAGGAGGTCCTGTGTACTTCATACATATAACAGACATACATACATATTAAGGTACTCAATATCTGGTGGTAGCATTCTTAGTGATGTTGACACAGATCAGTAGTTGCAGGTGGTGAAATCCTAGCCCTTCATCATAAAATTCCCATTAATGTCTTCTGATGGTTTCATCCACTGATAAAAATTTGCCTAAATCAATTATTTCTAGTGGTGTGCTGGAGCCAACATCCATTATCTCATAAGCGCCAATTATGCACATTTCTTTGCAACTCCCTGTTCAAAGACTTCATGTTGATGGCTTGAAATTGACCGTGATGTGAGTATTTACACAAAAATCAGCAAATCCTACAAATCAGAGCTTTTCTTTTTAGAGAGTCACTTGTTCAACACATCCTTAATCATTTCATAGATTAAAAATCGTGGCTTTATAATTCTGCCATTAACTCTACATTCACAAACTAAAATTCTTTTGTAAAGAATGTTTTGTCAACTATGACTTTTTGGTAACCCCGAAAAATAATGCTGTGTTATTGGTCTGTCAGTGTAGAGATACTCATTGCCTTTTGGGGCTAAGCCTGGTTAAGAAAAAAGCCTTTGTTCCTCTGCCTGTACAGGCTTCTATTTTGAATCTCTCTCTTTCTCTCTCCAACTCTCAGGATTAATGTAACACATTCAGTTATTATAATAACTGATATGCATAGATTTACTCATGCCATATTAGAATTAAACCATGCTTTCGCATTGATTTCTGCACTCTTCCTGCCTTTGGTTGAATTGAGTTTGTTTCATTTTTTTCTCTTGTTCCTCTTGAAATTCAACCTGTTTCAGTTGTTTTAGTGGTGACCTTCATATTTTTAACACCTAAACGTAAAATTATATTTTATCTATCTTCTTTGAATGCTTATACTCAAAATATTTCACATTGGTATACCTGGGCATAGAAAAGTCAGAAATGACAGATACCAGGCATAAATAACCAGGAGAACCTGTCTGGTCTATATGAAATAAACATAAACCTACTTTTCTTCACCAGGTAAACACCTTAGCATGCTTTCACTTTGTTCATTTCTGTCACATCATCTTATTACAGGAACATCTGTGATTTTATGCAATGGTTGATATTTTAAATTATTATTTAACAAGGTAATGGACTATAAATTTTTTAAGCCAGTGTTCTGTTCCTCTTGTATCATCCTGACTCTATTTTTGTTCTCTTTATTCAAGATTGTTTAGGCACTTTTATTGTATTACAATTTTGAAATTGGCTTGATCACCACAAAATAAATTAGAATTTGATTAGGATTGCAATAAATTTAAAATAAATTTTGGGAGCACTCTCAACGCTTCAGTATTTTCTTCAATCCATGAATTGTAACACTTCCTCCTCTTCCTCTTAGAAAAAAAAAAGATTTAGATATTTAATAATTTATCTCCATAATGTTTTAGTTTTCTGTGTAGCAGTCTTGCACATCATTAAATTAATTCCAAAGTATTTTATGGTTGTTTTGCTGTTATAAATGGAATTTAAAATGCTTATTTTTAAATTTTGCTTACATATATATGTATATGTATATACATACATATATCTGCATACGCACATTATAGACCATTGCTAAATGTTCTTATTCATTCTAATATAATCTTTAGCTTTTAGATTTTCTACATGCATAATATTGTCTTCAACTAAGGACAGCTTTACTTCTCCATTTCAATCTTTAACATTTTATCCTTACCTATGGTAGTGCAGTGTTTATAATAGTGGTTATAGCAGACATTATTTTTTGTTCTATATCTCAGGGAAAAAAAAATTTCTGTTAGGTATAATATTTTCTATAGATTTAGCATAGAAGGTTTTTTTTTTTTAAATCAGGATGAAGAAGTTTTCTTCGATTTCTAGTTTTTTGAGATTTTTTTTATGAGTGATGGGTAAATTTTATCTCTTAGCTTTCTCTACCTCTATTTGATATGATAATAAGATTTCTTCCTTTATCCTGTTATTATGAGGAATTACATTGATTGATTTTCTAAAATAATTTTTTTTACATTTATTTTTTAGAGACAGTGAGACACAGCACAAGCAGGGGAGAGGCAGAGAGATAAGGAGACACAGAATCTGAAGCAGGCTCCAGACTAGGAGCAAGTGTTCCTCGCAGAGTTTGATGCAGGGCCCAAACCCACGAACTGTGAGATCACGACATGAGACAAAGTTGGTCACTCAACCAACTGAGCCACCCAGGTGCCCCTACATTGATTGATTTTCTAAGTGAAATACTATCCTTACATACCAGGAAACAATATCCTTGGTCATAAATATGTTTTTTTTATATATGGTAGATCCAGTTAATATATTTAGAAGTTTGGTGCTTATGAAAGAAATAACCTTGTAATTTTCCTTTTTATAATATTATTTATCACTTAGATTATTCTAGCCTCATAAAAAAGTACTTGTTCAATATACCCACTTAATCTCCAATTGTGAATTTGTCTACTTGTAGGTCTGCCATTTTGTACTTTTTACATATTGAAGCTATTATGTATTTAACCATGTTCAAATTACAATAATTGTATCTTCCCAATAGAATGAACATCCTATCATTATAAAATATATTTTTTTAAAGTCTGTTTATTTATAATTATGGTAGGTATATAAGCTCTATTCTGGGTATATATTGTATATTTTTTATCATTTTACTTCCAACTTGCTATGGACTGAATAATACGCCACTACCCCCAGTTTATATATTGAAGCCCTACTTGACAATGTGATGGTATTAGAAGCTGGGGTCTTTGGAAGATAATTAGGTTTAGATGAGGTCATGAAGGTTGATGCCCTAATAAGAAGAGGAACCAGAGAGCTTACACTCTCTGCCATGGGAGGATCTAGTTATTTGCAAGCCCGGAAGAGAATCCTCACTGGAATCCAACCATGTGGTGCCCAAATCTCAGGTTTTTAGTCTCTAGAACTATGAGAAAATAATATTCTGTTGTTTAGACCACCCAGTCAATGGTATTCTATTATGGCAGCTTAGCTGCTAAGACACAGTCTTTCAGCATACCCAAAAAATGTAAGGATTATCTCTTGTAAGTAACTCTTGGTTAACTATCATTTCTTTATCAACCAAATATTTGCTTTTTAAAAAAAATATTTTTATTTATTTTTTTAGCATTTACTCATTTCACAAAATCTGAAGAAGGCTCCAAGCTCTCAGCACAGAGCCCAACATGGAGTTCTAACCCAGGAACCTTGAAATCATGACCTGAGCCGAAGTTGAATGCTTAACCAACTGAGCCATGCAGGCGCAGACTGGACTATGTCTTCCACCACACCAAAGAATAAACTAAAGAAGACTAATACATGGATCTAAGAAATAGACTCTAGTATGAAGAGAAGAAAAGGGAATTTTTTTCTAGATGAAGAAAGTTCCCAAGGCAACAGCTGACCTACAGACTTAAAGAAGAAGAAAGGAATTGATAGAAATATAGTATACTTCTATAGGGAGTAAACTTAAATTTCTGATGAAGAATTTGGGGAACTAGAAATAGGTACACAAAAAATCAAGTGAACACAATTTAATTATTGTCTACAATAAGTGGGAGTGGGAGTAAAAGAAATAAAATGTAATTATAGCACATACCACATCAATTTTGGCTGAATAATAGTCAATGTAAAAAATAAATCATATTATTGACTTAACCAAAATTATATCCAGATAATTTGTGAGAGGAGAATTATGGTTATTTAAGATAGCTAAATCCTCATTTTTATCATAAAATGAATAAATGATACCTAAAACTGAAAATTAAAAAAAAAATCAGTTATCTAGTTCATGTAAGTAAATGAGTATTGGAGAATAAGAATCAGAATTGGAAGGAATGGGACCTCATGCTACTGTCTTCCACATATCCTCATAGAACTTTCTGGCCTCTTACACCATACAAATCTGTTACCTAGATTAAGCAATAATTTAAAAAGGAATAATAATAGATTTTTGCAGAGAAATGTAAGAAGACACTAAGTATGTGAAATGACTATAATGGATTGTTCTTTGCTAAGAAAATTCATTTTTCCCTTCCTCTCAGAAAGTTCTAGAAGTTACAACAGTCTCTGAATCACAGGATGCAATACAAATCAATATTGGTGTACATGTGGATTTTTGCTTCACAGTTTGAATCACAGAGCCCACAAGAGAACAAATAAATTCCCCCCCCAAAAAAGAATACCTTTAAAAATTATACAAAGAGATTCTTTAGAGCATTTTTGCTATAAAATGCAAACATTTGAGCTGTAAAACACCTTCACTAGAACTTATAAATATCTTTTAACAATTCTGTCACAAAAATCAGACAATTCAGTTATTCTCAAATTTCTCAAACTTGAAAGTTTTAAACATTCAGAAAGCTTTTGTCTTTTTTCATTCATTAGGATTTTGTCCAAATAAAGAGGTAATTTATACTTTTGTTATCTGTTTATTCCTTCAAGTTTAAAGTATTAGGTTTTATTTCAAGTCTCATACTTTTTAAAATTTTAAACCTTCATTGAGAAACCTGAGAAAATCAATCTAGTATTCAACCCAGTAGACAATTACCTCAATATTTTGTAGCTACCCTAGAGAAAATATACTAATAAAGCTATTTTTATTAACAAAGTAAAACTTGAACTAGAATTTGTAAAATATATATATATATATTTATCAATTTCAGGCACCTGGTATATCTCAATAAGAATCCTTTTACAATTTGTAACCTCCAAATAAATGTTTAATTTAGCCAAAACACTTCAGGGATTCTATATATTCTAGCCTTTTACAGAACTAAGAATAAAGCACTGAATAACTTTAATCATTTAAAATGAATTAAAATGTTCTCTTTACTATAAAATCACAAAAAGATATTAAGGTACATGCATACAGACTGGAAAGGAAAAATAGATCTGTCATTGTTCATAGATGACACGATTGTCTATACTGAAAACCTTTTGAAAGAAATGACCAAAAACCACCTGGAACCAAGAAGCAATATGACAAGGTTGCCGGACAAAAAACTAATATAAAATAGTCAATGATTTTCCTATATACTGGTAATGAACCAGTGGAATTGAAATTAAAAACACAATACCATTTATATTAATGACTCCCAAAATAAAATGGTTAGGTAGAGGTCTAACAAAATATGTATAAGGAAAATCACAAAAGTCTAATGAAAGAAATCAAAGAAGTAAACAAATGGAGAGAGATACTCTATGCTAATGGATAAAAAGACTCAAACTGTCAAGATGTCTATTCTTCCCAACTTGATCTATATATTCAATACAGTCACAAGCAAAATCCCAGTAAGTTATTTTGTGGATATCAATAAAACTCATTCTAAAGTTTATATAGACATCCACAAGACCCAGAATAGCCAAAACAATATTAAAGAAGAACAAAGTCAGAGAACCGACACTAACCAAATTCAAGATTTGCAATAAAGCTATAATAATGCTGCAGTAAAGCAGTATTGGTGAAAAAATAAACAATGGATCAATGGAATAGAATAGTGAGTTCAGAAATAGATGATCTTATCTTGGGTATGGTGATGAATTTTTACACATAACACCAAAGCACAATCCATATAAGAAATAATTGATTAGCTAGACCTCATTGAAATTAAAATTTTCTGCTTTGCAAAAGATAATGTCAAGAGAATTAAGAGACAAGTGACAGACTGGGAAAAAATATTTTCAAGAGACACATTTGATAAAGCACTGCTAAGATATCCAAAGAAGTCTTAAAACTCAACAATACGGAAACAAACAGCCAGATTATAAAACAGATCAGAGACCTTATCCATGCCTCACTTAAGTAGGTATACAGATAACAAAATGCTCTCCACCATAAGTCATCAGCATAATGCAAAGGAAAACCACAGTGATATACCCCTACACATCTATAGGAATTACCAAAATCAAGAGCACTGATAATACCGAATAACGGTGAGGATATGGAGAAACAGGAACCTTTCATTCTTTGCTGGTGGGAATGCAAAATGGTACAGCCCCTTTGGAAGATAGTTTGGCAATCTCTTACAAAAGTAAATGTATTTTTATCATGTGATCTAGCAACCATGCTCCTTGAGAATTACCCAAAGGAGGTGATAGCTTGTGCCCACACACAAACATGCACCTAAATGGTATAGTAGCTTTATTCACGATTGCCAAAAATTGGAAGCAATCAAGTAGGTAAAGAGAGGTGCACCCAGACAATGGGGTATTATTGCACACTAAAATGAAATGATCAAGCCATGAAGAGACACAGAAGAATCTTAAATGCATAAAGTGAAAGAAACCAATCAGAAAAGGTTACATACTATGTTTCCCACTATATTACATTCTGAAAAAGGCAAAACTTTGAAGACAGTAAAAAGATCAGTGGTCGTGAGGGGGTTGGAGAAGCAGAGGAGGGATGAATGGTTGAGCACAGGATTTTTAGGAAAGTATAAATACACTGTATGATGCCACTATGATAAATACATATCATTGTATATTTGTCCAGATCCACAGAGTGCACAACATCAAGATAAACTGTAACAGAAACTATGGGCTTTGGGTGATTATGATGAATTAGCATAGGTACGAATAATCAATGTAACAGAGTATCATCTGGTAGGGGATGTTGATATTAGGAGAGACTACACGTTTGTGGGGGGTCAAAGACATGAGCAGTCTTTTTTTTTTAATGTTTATTTTTGGGGGAGAGAGAGAGACAGAGCATGAGCAGGGGAGGGGCAGAGAAAGAGGGAGACACAGAATCGGAAGCAGGCTCCAGGCTCTGAGCTGTCAGCATAGAGCCCGATGCGGGGCTCGAACCCACAGACCGCGAGATCATGACCTGAGCCAAAGTCAGATGCTCAACCGACTGAGCCACCCAGGCACCCCGAGACATGAGCAGTCTTACAACAATGCATGCAAAGTTTATTTGACTCCAAATGTCATTCATAAACAATATTTAAATATGCATACATTTAAAACCGTCTTCATTTTAAAAAGCGATTTACTTTGCAGGGAATATATGCATTGGTCTATAGAATCTGTATTTACTTGAAGAACTCAATTGCCTTGCCGGTACTTATTCTTCTGGGAATGTCACTAGCAAATAAAGCAGCCTGGTGCCATTGGCTTTGTTTAGAGATGCCAAGGTGAGGCTGCAAGAGGTCGTGTAATTTTTTTTCAATTTTGAAAGAAAGTGCTCATGAAACAGACTTATGTTCTTCTTTCTGAAGTCACTATTAACTCTCTAGTAAACTATGATATTTAGCGATAATATGTTAGTGAAAATTTTAGAGCTGACATAAGACAACTGTCTGAATCCAAACTCTGCTCAGCAAGATGACAGCAAGATAGTGTAGTAGGTTCTAATTGCATATACATTAGCCACAATATGAAATACTGTAAAACTATCTGAGAGCAATCATAAATATGTATTTTCTAAGAAGTACAAAGCATTTGAAATAAGAGTAAGGGCTGTTGAATTTTTGTTGAAGGGAAATCGTAAAGGGGAAAAACCAAATCAATACATTTCGATATATTTATGAATACAAATATATTCAAATGCTGCTAATATAGTTCAGATGATTTAATCTTCAAGTCTCTTGATACTCTCTTTAAAATTGCTAAAGAACCTTATCATCCTGTGCAAAATTAACTATGCTTTACATTTATCACATTTCTGACTCTTACAGACAGAAGAGCTTCGTAAATATGAACACTGAGGCAGGAGTTAAGCCTAAGCACATGAAACTCTAGTGTATTTTTTCCTTAGAGATCCTGGTTGCTATTGCCTCTGACATGTACTCACTTTGGAGAAAGGTGCGGATGGTGGTTGAAAAGGGGTTATAATAAGAAGCTAAGAGAAAAGCATGTACCGTGAACACCTAAACCGTAGAGCGAATACAGACCGCCGGCTGCCTTTCACTGGTGAAGGCGTGTGACTGGAGGAAGTAAATGACTTACCTCATATAAAAGAACATAGTCAGAAGGTATCTGATGCCATGTTCTGTGCACTTCTCATACATCTGAGGTGGAAAAGAACTCGGGCCTATAAATCTATCAATCTTAACTTTCAATGGCCTAATTTCTACACTTTGCAGGGATAGGAGTTTCAGAGGAAGGAGTATCACTGGAAAGTCTAATTGGAAGGATCAATCGTGACGGCTCTCCCAAAGTGGATATAGAAATTTTCAGGATGGAAAAGCACATGCCTGGAATCAACCCCACTTGACCACGCAGCCTTATGTATGCGCATTTGGACGCAATACTCTCTCCAGCTTGGGGTCTCATCCTTCATTTACCGACACTTCGTCAATATTCAGGGGTGATCACACCACAGAATTTACAAAAGCGGCTTTCATGAGTCATTTTTAAAAGGTCCACCACACATGTGGCAGTAAAGCCCCAGAAGACAAGAGAGATGCTTACCTTTCACTTCCAGCTGCCACCCAGGGCCTCTCTCTGCTAAGGTCACAATATTCTCTCCATCTCGAGCTTATACATACCTTTCCACACACCCCTTTTGGGGGAAGTGGCGGGAAACTGTTGCAAACTATCACCATCAACTACCTGTGTTACCACGGCTAGGCTAGAAAAATAAAAACTATCAATTGGTCCTTTTGTGGGGAATCTATGAGCACAACTATCTTTATTAGTTGAGAAACAGAAACCTGACAATCAGTCTTTAGTGACAGTCATAAGAAAGCCTAAAAGTATATAATTTATTGTTTCTCCATAGTTTTTTACTTCCTAGCTTTATTCATAAGGTAATATACCTAATATTTATATTAGCTTTCAGACTTTTTTTGAATCCTAAGTGTGGCTTCATTATCATCTCTAGTGACAAAAGTGCATCCCTATGGAATGGCACGTCCTACAGTTCCTCTGTAACTTTGCTTGCTTGTTTGTTCCAATTGTTTTCTGTTAACAATTATTTGTTGACTGTATCCTGTGAACCAGGTATTGCGTGAGGCACTGAGAAACCCAAAGAGGGATCAACTTGGTGGGTGGGCCTCAGGGTGCTCAATGAGTGGTTTTAAAACTCCCGGAAAACAACTCTGTGATAGGCTCTTCTTGGTATCCAAGTGGTGTAGCTATTTTTTTTCCCCCAGTATGAAACATGAAAACTTTTTGAGGATTCTCTAAAAATGCCTTATCTTGCCTTCTGAACTTAAAAGTAGGTTCACTTCAGTTGTCAGCCTTAATATTAAAAGAGAGAACTCTGCTTATCAAAACTGAAAAGTCATATTGCTCTTAAATACCTAACTGTCCATCATAGTTATCTTGCTTCAATCTGATTAAATTCTATTCTCTGAGGATCAAAGACTGCTAATATTCCATTTTAAAAGTCAGAGATTTTATCCGGCAGCATGACTGAAAATCAAATCCTTTAAGCAACTCCTGTTGAAACATTTCAGAAAGTGTATACTTATTTAGAATAATCTCTGCATACTGGCAAGAAATTTAGGTTCTAATTTTAATGGCTCAATAAAAAGTCATAATATTAAAAACTAATACTTGTGATTTTTTTGGTCTGAAATACGATAGTAATTAATAAGGCACACACAATGGTGCACATATTTACTTTTCCAGTTAATTTGTTATTTTCAAACATTGTCTTTGTGACTTTAAGCAACGTTTTATATATACATACATATATATAAATTATATACAGATATAAATTATATACACAAAAATTTTATATATAAATAAATACACACATACACATATATGCATATGGCAATACGTACTCCTTGGGTAAAGCATCGTTTCTTTTATTCTGGAGAAAGTTGAACTTTCAGAAAGCCATATATATCTAAATATGATTTTTAATATTAAATATACTATTTTTAGAGCAGTTCTAGCTTCATATCAAAATGGAACAGAAGGCACAGAGATTTTCCTTATATCCTCTACCTCCACATATATGCAGCCGCCTACCTTCAAATTCCCACAGTAGAGAGGTGCATTTATTCTAATTGCTAAACTGAAACGACACATCATCATCACCTGGAGTCCTCAGTTCACACTGTAGTTCAATCTCAATGCTATACATTGGGATATATATATATATATATGTACAAATATGCAACGATGTGCATCTACCCTAAGAGAATCGTACAGAAGAGCTTCACCGTTCCCAAATCTTCTGTGCTTAGCCTATTCATCCCTTCCCTGTGAGCCCTGACCACCAATCCTCACCATCCTCATAGCCTTGTCCTCTTCAGGATGTCGCACAGTTGGAATCACATAGTGTGCTGCTCTCTCAGCCCGGTCTTTTCCACCTAGCAACGTGCACCGAAGGTTCCGCCATGACTTGATAGCCCACCTCTCCCTTTTGTTGAACAACCCTCCATTGTCTATACACACCACAGTCTATGCATCCATTCCCCACTGAAGGACATCGCGGTTGCCTCCATTTTCTCAAAGCAGAAGTGTTTAATTTTCATGAAGCTGAGCTGATTATGCAATAATTATACAATTACTTCTTATACAGATCTGCTTCGGTGTTGTATCTAAAAAGTCATAGTTGGGGCGCCTGGGTGGTTCAGTCGGTTAAGTGTCCGACTTCAGCTCAGGTCATGATCTCACGGTCTGTGAGTTCGAGCCCCACGTCAGGCTCTGTGCTGACAGCGCAGAACCCGGAGCCTGCTTCAGATTCTGTGTCTCCCTCTCTCTCTGACCCTCCCCCATTCATGCTGTCTCAAAAAGAAACATTAAAAAAAAAATTTAAAAAAAAGTCATACCCATACTCAAGGTCATCTAGGTTTTCTCCTATGTTACCTTCTAAGAGTTTTAGAGTTTTGCATTTTATATTTAGGCCTGTTATCTCCTTTCCGCTAATTTTTATGAAGGGTGAAAGACCAGTTCTAGATTGTTTTCTTTTTGTTTATTTGCATTTGGATATCTGGCGGTTCCAGCACCATTTGTTGAAAAAACTACCTTTGCTTCACTGTATTATCTTTGTTCCTTTGTCAAAAATCGGTTGACTGTATTTGTGTGGGTGTATTTCTGAGCTTTCTATTCTGTTCCTTTGATACATTTGCTCTTTGTATCAATACCACACTGTCTAGAATTTTGAGATTGCGTTGAATCTATAAATCAAGCTGGGAAGAACCCATATTTTGACAATATTGTGTCTTCTTCCTTATGCATGTGGAATAACTCTCCATTTAATTCTTCCTTGATTTATTAGAGTTTGAGGTTTTTCTCATAAGCCTAGTACATATTTTTTTACATTTTTACCTAAGCATTTCATTGTGGGGGGTGCTAATACAAATGATATTGTGTATATTAATTTTGTATTCTGCAGCTTTCCTATAATCATTTATTAGCTGCAGGAGCCTTACTGATTCTTTCATATTTTATTTCAGACTTTCTATACCGATGATCATGTTATCTGCTAACTTTTATTCCTTCCCAATCCGTTTATCTTTTATTTCCAGTTCCTGTCTTATTGCGTTAACTATGACTGCTAGTATTATGTTGAGAAAAACAAGTGAGAGGGAATATTCTTACCTTGTACCTGATCTTAATGAGAAAACCTTGTTTCTCACCATTAACTATGACATTAGCTATAGGTTTTTTGTAAGATGTTCATCAGGTTTAATAAGTTCTCCTCCATTCTTACTTTACTAAGAATTTTTATCATGAATAAGTGTTAAAATTTGTCAAATACTCCTAATTTCTTGATATGATCATTTTTTCTTCTTTAGCCTGTTATGTGATGAATTGTTTTAACCAACTTTCAAGTTGAACAAACTTTGCATGCCTGGGCTAACTTTCACTTGGTTGAGGTGTATGATTCTTTATATTGTTGGACTCAATTTGCTTATATTTCGTTGATGATTTTTGCATTGGTCTTCATGAGCTGTATTGGCCCATAGGTTTCTTTTTTTTTTGGAATGTTTTTTGCCTGGTTTCAGTATGAGAGTAATGCTGGCCTCATAGAAATAGTCAGAAAATATGCCCTCAGCATTTTTCTTCTGAAATTTGGTAGAATTCATCAGTGAACCCATCTGGGCTTGGTACTTTCTGTTTTAGAGACTTATCATTTAACAATTCAATTTATTTAATACATAGAAGGGCTATTCAGATTATTTCTTCAAAAAAAACTTTTTTTGAAAGAGAGGGAGGGAGGGAGAAAACACGAGTAGGGGAGGGGCAGAGAGAGAAAGGGACAGAGGATTCAAAGATGACTCGACTCGTACTCACCACAGAGAACCTGATGCTGGGCTCAAAACCCACAAACCACAAGACCGTGATCTGAGCCGAAATCTAATGTTTAGCCTACTGAGCCACCCAGTTGCGCCCAAATTCTTTCTTTTTATGTGAATTTTTAGAGACAGTGTCTTTCAAGGAATTGATTCATTTCACCTAGGTTATCCCATTTGTGGGAATAGAGTTGTTTATTTTTTTATCACCCTTGTAACGTCCCTGGAATCTGTGATGTCTCCTCTTTAATTTCTGATATTGTCTCTTTTTCTAATTAGCCTGGATACATGCTTATCAATTTTACTGGTCCTTTCAAAGAACTAGCTTTTGATCTTGCTGAATTTCGCTTTTTTTTTTTTCAATTTCATTGATTTCTGTACTAATTTTATTTCTTCTTGCTTTGGATTTAATTTCTTATTTTGGATTTAATTTCTTATTTTGGATTTAATTTCTTATTTTTTCTAGTTTCTTAAGGTGGACCCCTATTGACTTAAAATCTTCTTTCTTTTCTGATATGCATTCAATGCTATAAATCTCCCTCCAAGCCCTTTCACTGCGCCCCCCAAACTTTATTATATTTTCATTTTTACTTGAAAATGGTTTTTAATTTCCTTGAGAATTTTTTATTTGAGCTATGTGTTATCTAATCTCCAAGTATAGGGGGGATTTCCTAGTGACCTGTTATTTCTAGTTTAATTCCATTTTAGTCTGAAACATACATCATATGATTTTTATTCTTTTAAATAAGGTGTGTTTTATGTGTTCTTAGTGAATATTCTATGTGACTTTGAGAAGAATGTATTCTGCTCTCCTTAGATGAAGTAGTCTATAGATGTCAATTTGATCAGTTGACTGACTGATGGTGGTGTTGAGTTCATCTATGCCCTTACTAATTTTCTGCCTGTTGAATCTGTTTCTTACAGAGCAGTGCTGGTCTTCAGCTATAATAGCAGACTCATTCATTTCCTTTGGCAGTTCTGTTAGCTGACTCAGCTATTTTGATGTCTGATTATTGGGCTCATACACATTAAAGATTGTTATCTTCTGATTTGACCTCTTTATTATTATTTAATGTCACTCTTTATTCCTGATAGTTTTTCTTGCTCTAACATCTGCTGTGTCTGCAATTAATATATCTGCCCTTCCTTTCTTTGGTTTAATGTCAGCATGGTACGTATTTCTATAACCCTTTGCTTTTCACCTGCATGTGCTTTTATATTTAAAGATTTCTTACAGACAACAGAGTTGGGATTTATTTTTTGATTTACTGACAGTCTCTGCCTTTTAATGGGTGTCTTTGGTTATTGATGTTTAAGGTAATTACTGACATAATTGGATTAATCTTGATCACATTTTTTACTGTTTTCTGTTCACTGATCTTTTTTATTCCTATTTTCATTTTCCACACTTTGTCTGCCTTTTGTGGTTTTAGCGGAGTATTTTATAAGACTTATTTTTTCTTTCTTAGCATATAAATTATACTTAAACAAGTTTTAGTAGCTGCCCTAGAGATTGCAATATACATTTATAACTAATTCCAGTCCAAATTCAAATAATACTATGTTACTTCACAGGTAGTACACGTAGCTCATAAAACAAAGTATTCTGAAATCCTCTCTGCCACCCTTTGTATCATTGCTGTAGCTCATTTCATTTATATATAAGTGAAAACCATCAGATTGTTGATCTCATTTTAAATAAACTGTTATCTGTTCTATTAAGAATAGGAAAAATAAAAGTTTTTAGTTTCATTTATATCTTCTCTAATGGTTTTTCTTTAAGTATATCTGAGTTTCTGACCTATATCATTTTCCCCCCTCAAAAAAACTTTATATTTTTTCAAGGGAGGTTTCCTTAAAATGTTAAAGTTCATAATGTTTCTTGCAAGGGACTAATATTTTTTTGAAGAAAAAATTCTCTCAAGTTTTGTTTTTCTGAGAAAGCCTCTATTCTCCACTACTTTTTGAAGGATAATTTCATAGGATACAGAATTCTAGGTTGGTGGGTTTTTTTTTTTTTCTCAATACTTTAAAAACTTCACCCCACTCCCTTCTTACTTGCATAGTTTGCAAAGAAAAGTTAGATGTGATTATCATCTTTGCTCCTCTATATGAGGTATTTTTTTCCTTGAGATTTATCTTTGTAATTTTCTACAAATTTGAATTTTTATACAAATTTGAATACACACACACACACACACTTGGTGTTTTTCTAGGATTTTTGGATCTGTGGTTGGTGTCTGACATTAACTTGGGAAATTCTCAGTTATTATTTCAAATATTTCTCTTTCTTTTTCTTTTCTATTTTTTTTTTAAAGTTTATTTATTTTTGGGAGAAATAGGGCAGGGACAGAGAGAGAGGGAGACACAGAATCCAAAGCAGGCTCCAGGCTCTGAGCTGTCAGCACAGAGCCCGATGTGGGGCTTGAACTCACAAACCACAAGATCATGACCTGAGTGGAATCAGACGCTTAACTGACTGAGCCACCCAGACTCCTTCTAGCATCCCCATTATGCATATGTTATCCCTTTTGTAGTTGTTTCACAGTGCTTGGATGTTCTGTTCCTTTTAGTTAGTTGTTGTTTTCATTTTTTTTCTCTTTGATTTTCAGCTTTGGAAGTTTTTTGACATTTCCCCAAGTTCAGAGATTCCTTCCTCAGTTGTATTTTGTACTAATGAGCCCATCAAAATCCTTCCTTATTTTGGTTAGAATGTTTTTGATCTTCAGCATTTCTTTTTCTTTCTTAGAATTTCTCTCTCTTTGCTAACATTACCAGTCGGTTCTGGTATAGTGTCTACTTTTTGTTTTAGAGCCCTTAGCATGTCACTCATAATTGTTTTAAATTTTCAGTCTGATGATTCCAACTTTGTGGCCACATATCAGTCTGGTTTTAATGCTTGCTCTGTGTCTAGCAACTGTATTCTTTGCCTTTAAGTATGCCTTGTAATATGTATTGAAAGCCAGGCATGATGTACTGGGGAAATAAACTCCAGTAAATTGGTCTTTAGCAATGTGATTGTAAGGTGTGGGGGGAGGCGACACATTTATAATCCCATGATTAGGTCTAAGTCTCAGTAAGATTTTCTTCAGGACTGTGAACTTCACACATACTCCCCAGTGCCTTCCCCAAAACCTTCCATGTAGGATGGGATGGTAAAAGTGGAACAAAGTTAGGTATTTCCCTTCTCCAAGGTTAGGCTCTGATAAATCCCCCAAAGTTAGGCTTTGGTACAATAGTTTTTCCTTGAAGGCAAGCCTTGTTAAGAATGTTCTAGCATACTTCAAAATGGTTACTTTTCCCCTTCCTTCTTCTGGAAGCCCAGGGGGATTCCCCCCCCCCCCCAATATTTAATATAACTTGGTAGAGCTTTCTAGAAGGAGTACTCACAAACCTGGGCATCCTGACCTAACTGGACCCTCCCTGGAGTTGTTTACCTCTCAACTTGTCCATACTGAGCTTCCAGTGATTCCTCTATTACAGTTTGGATTTTCCTACCCTGGTACTCATTCCCATAGTTGTTTCTGCTTATGGGATTCTGCTCCACCAAATTGTAATTTCCTGAATCTGCCTGTTTGTCTCTCCAATTTCGCAAGCAGTGGTTGACCCTTCTCTGACAGTTCTAAGACTGGTTGTTGATTTTTTTTTCCATTTAGATTTTTATTTATTGTTAGAATGGAATGCCTTCTTGCAAGGTCTTTACATGCTAGACCTAGAACTAGAATTCTCAAGTATGATTTTGTACAAATGTGTGTATGTTTTCCAAATGTCTGAATATAAAGATCTAAATTCCCTGCCAGTTTTTATACCTCTTGAAATTTTTACTTTTATTCATTTCTTTACTCCAATGACAAAAAGAAGCTGCAACTTAACTCTGGGGAGCCTAACTTATAGGTATTATGTGTCTTCAATTGAAATTACCAGTTTCTGAGTCAAAGAGTCAGAGGAGAAGGAAGTATTATTTAGAAACACTTGAAAGAGTTTTAAATGAAAAGTAATATTCCATATCTTGCTTTCCCCGATATGTCAGATGTGGGACAAACTCCTTATTGAGTTTGTGTTTCCCAAAGACTAACTTACCTTGAACAAATGAACATTTGATTTCAGAGCATCAGCAGTTAAAAAAAATAGTATCAGATGAGAATTTGTGATCGATTCTATGGAATTCTAAAACTCTTCCAAGTGATGGCAGCATGTTTTGAGACAAATATATATACACCCCAAGTGACAACTTTGAAAAAAATAACACTGACTTTTTAAAGTATCACTAATATTACAAATATACTGAAAACATAAGAGAAAGCAGTGCAAACCTATACACCACGGACACCCAACTAATGTTAATTATGATTAACTCCCAAACAACTTAGGTAAATAAAACAGCTGTGTACTGTGATAGTCATGAAATACTTCATAATTTCTAATTTCTGCCTAGTTTTTGAACTCTCCATTTCCAATGGTGTCTTTTAATTTGGTAACACATAACTATTTACTGTAGAACCATAATTTATCCAGAGTCACAATGACAATTAGTCACATAATTGGAATGTGAGATATACTTTCAGTAATTCATCTTTAGCAGAAAATGACAGAGTAGAGTTAAATAGTAGTGATTAAAAGAATGGTGTTTATCTCTAGTGTTATATTTATGTTTCAGCTAGGACCTAAATGTCAATGTGTCACAGAAGAAAATTACCAACCTAACTTCAGTTGACCAAGAAAATGTCTACACATAGTTTGATGAACTTCAACATATGCATAAAAAGACACATTTTAACCTAAGTATGTCAGGAAGTAATTAAATATGAGAAAATATCCTGAGAGGTAAGAAGGTTCCTAGATGCCAAGTATCTGCCCTCTCTAGTCAATGGGAAACAAATGATTTCTCCTTTAGTTCTCTTCACACTGACAGGCTATGGTTGACATTGCTGGGGAAACATAAGTAAAAATAAAATCTTCACCCAAGTCAGAAAACTTCTCCAGAAGGGAGTAGAAAAAAGAAAGTCCTAATACAGAATAAACATTAAATCAGAATGAGACGTATGTCATAAGACATCCACTAAAACATTGCAAAGACAGAAAGGTATCTCGTCTTTTACTACAACCAAGCAGATACAACGTATTATGTACATATCGTCAAGATAAAAGTAACTATTCCTCTAGTGAATCAAGTTGACAGCACCATTTGTCAAGCACAGTTTATTCTAAATTCACCTGGTCATTGAAGGGACTGTCTGTATTGGCTGACTGGCTTCATCCAGAGGAAAAACAGACTTCTCATACCTTTTGACAGTGGGTAGTTTTATAAGTTGGAGCAAGGTGTTTACTGAAGTTTAGCCTCCTTCCCTCCCACTCAAAGTGGGAGATAGCACTGCTATCTCTTTGGTATTTATATTTCAAAGAGATGACTCACAGGCCCTTGAGAAAGACCTTCTGAGGTCACGAAGCTGACAAAAGCCCTATCTAGTTTTCCAAAAGATTTATGTATTTTCCTAAAGTAAATGTTCTAAGAATAAGGAGGGGAAGGAAATCTCTTCCCTTGTTTTCAAAAGGGGAGAAGTAAGCCTCTTAGTTTGCATTTGTATGTATCCTTTCAAGTAATGTTAATGTGGTCTGGGGGTGTTAGAAGTATACAGCAGATAATTTAAAATAGAACATAAATAAAACATAAAAACACTACTAATATCTATTTCCTCTATGTCCCTTTTTGTTGTGCAGGATACTCTCACAACCTTAAACTCAGGTAACATAAACTTACGTAAGAAGTAAGGGAAAGGTGAAGAAATGGTGAGGGACCGAAAATAGCAGCAGGCGTTAGCCAAGTCTTTCTTTTTAGAAATGGAAGAATTAGAACTCCATCTTCTTGTTCTAGTTCTCCTACCACAAATTCAGTCTAAGCAGGACATTACCTGTGCCACAGACTGATGCCTGATGAGGTGAGGACAGGGCAGAGAAGGAAAGGCACCTCTTGGGACTACCCCAAACAACCCTTAGCACTTTTTTCAGTACAAACAGGAGCTCCTTAAATTGTTTCGGTCATAGTGGCAGTAATTGAGAGCTCACCTGATCCATTCCCCAAAATAAAGGCTGTGGAGGGTGATTTTTCCTTCAGTGATGTCTTTCGTGTTGGAGAATATCCTGCTTTCTGGACAGATAGAATTTTACTCCCTCGCATCAAGTACTATCTACTCCAGGCTTCAGAAAACCAGAGGGGGAGAAACTCTGCCCTTCATTTACGATTACTCCAAAATGAAAAGCATCTTGGGTCCTTTAAAGGCATTGCTGAGAGTGAACACAGTACAGCAGCTAAATTCTGGCACCATTGAAATACATATAGATAATGAGGTCTCAACTGCATTTCAGCCAGTTAATTATTCATTGGATTTTTCTTGAGTGGCAACCTTCATTAGGAAATTCATGCAGCGCACCAAATACCAAAGACTACTGGTTAAAAAGGATACATGAGAGAAAACCAGCAACATCAAACAGTATTAAAATCACTTATAAAATAGATTGTTTACAAAAGACTTGTCTGAAAGCTTCCTCTGAATGAAGGGGATCCTGGGCTCTGGGCAGTTGAGTTGATAAAGAGTAGTTTGCCCAGTAGTTTCAAGTTTTCTAATCAAGAGATGCTAACTCTTTTAGCAATCAGTTCAAAGTTTGTGAGGATGCATCAGTAAAGATGCCACACATAAGTTTGAAAAGATTCAGCCCTTCTAAGGCCTTAGAAATCAGTCACTACTTTGAATTCTATTTGGTAGCAAAAGATGAGAAATGCAAAACTTCCTGGGGTGCCTGCTCCTTCAGAAGCCTTAGTATTTAAATGAAGATAGCCAAAACTCTAGCCCAGAGCTTGTTTGAGGAGTATTTGACCTCCCCCCCCCCCAAAAAAAAGGAGGTAATGTGGAGGAGTTTGGGGAGAAGGGAGAGAAGATGAAGAGAAAGGAGGTTAACCAGAACTCTTTGTTCCCAATAGGCAGGGCTTCACTTTTGCCTCTTTTTTGAGAAACTATGTATTAGTCAGAAAATAAGAAAACAGCAAAAAAGGAACTTAGAAAACAAAACTAGTCTGAGTTCATTTTATCCTGATGGATTTTTTTGTTTGTTTGGGTTATTATCCAAACCCACACTAGTCACATGTCTGCCTAAGGAAATGTTTCCAGTAGGTTAACTTCTTTCCTAGCCACTGGCTGATCCCTTTTCTCCTGAACCCTGAGAGAACCCTCTGGTTTCGGAGTAAGCGTAAAGTTTCTCATCAGAGATGCTCAGTGCATCAAAATTGTTCTTTTTTTTTCTTCCCTAAATTCTTCCCATGTTCAAAATTTGCTTGCCCTGGGCATCTCGGTAAAATATCAGTGTAAGATAAATGTCAATTGATAAACAACCCAACTCCATTTTTTTAAACCTTTACCTATAACTCTACGCCTCACTGAGACATGAACATAGAGCCTCTATGTTGTGAGGGAGGAGCACTGAAACTCCATGTGTTTTCCATCTGAATTCCTCTGTGATGCCCTGGTTACTCCATGGAAACCTAGGGTTCCAGGAACTCAGTTTGAAAACCATGATCAAGTCAGTCAGACTCACATCCCGAATCTTCTGACCCATTTTTGTTGTTGTTGTTGAATATACCTGTAGTCAAAGAGCCTGTGACATCATAAATGATAATTTTTAAAAGGTTAATTCAGCAGAACCCCACACATATGCAAGCTTCCTTCCATGCCTGAGTCCTCTCTTCCTCGCTGAGTTCTCAGAGCCTTTCCTGTTAGTACTTCTCTCCTTTAAAAAACTTTAATTTCAGTATAGTTGACAATGTTCTTGTTAGGTATTTAAAATATACCAACTTACGTTTTATTGATCATTATCTCTTAATTTTGCCCTGCTGCTCTAGACTAATAGCCTCTAGGAGAACAGCCACTGTATTTTATACGTGTTCAAACCCAACATGTAGAGAAGCATCTAGCATTTACTAAACTCTCTGGGTTTGTCTCTATTGGTAGTGATGATTAGAACTCTCCGATTTTGAAAAAAAAGACATTTTTGGAAAAAAAAATTAGAGTTTGAGGTATGTTCCCATTCTCCTCAGCTCCACTCATCTTTAAGATGTTTTTTTCCTGAGGCTAAGCCCTGATCTCTGTTTCCTCAGACCATTTATTTTAGAAAAGTAATAATTGCAAATTCTTTCTCTACCCCTTTGAGATGGAAATTTATTTAAAAGCTTCTTGCCCCAGGGCACCTGGGTGTCTCAGTTGGTTGAGTATCAGGCTCTTGATTTCAGCTGGGGTCATTTCTCAGAGTTCACTAAGTTCAGTGAGATCAGCCCTTCATCAGGCTCTGCACTGACTGTGGACACTGCTTAGGATTCTCTCTCTTGCCCTCTCTGCCCCTACCCCTGCTCATGCTTTTTCGCTCTCAAAATAAATAAACATGAAAAAAAATTTAAAAAGTTATTCTCTCTCTCTCCCTCTGTCCCTCTCCCCCACTCTCTTTCTAAAATACAAATTAAAAACTAAATAAACATAAAAGTCTCTTGCTAGTTTTAAAACAGGATGGTCTTTCTCAAGGAACCACCTCTCTGAGATGTAATTATCAAGGAAGGTCCTAACCCTTTCTCCCCGCTTCTGTGTCTGGGTAGAATTCTAACCCACAGAGCACCTTGCTCTAAGTGGCAAAACTATTTCTTGTCATGAAAATATGAGATTGCTTTTCATTTGGGTAAGATCAATTAGCAAACATAGATGGCCTACAATTTTCCCCACTTCATGTCTTAAAAAGTCTGCAGTCCTTTAAGCTCAGACTGAGTTTTGGCTGGTCTCCCCTGTTATAATAGCCTTGAATAAAATTTTCCTTACCGGTTGAAATTTGTCTAGTTCAAGTTTTGCTTTGACACAAAAGCTTTCACTCCCCTGCTCAAACATAACTTGCCCTAATAATATGAAACTATATTTTTCAGAGAGATGAACAGGTTTTTTTTTTTTAATTCTGTTTCCTCCCAAGAGAAACTTTTTTGCTAATTGGCAATAAGGAAAAATCTGAAGAAATTGTTTCAATAAAACTGACAAAAGCTATCATTTACTGGTCTGCACTTGTGCAATCTGTGTAAATACATTGATCAGCCTTTTACAAAACACTGAGTCAAGATCTTTTTGTGTGTAAATTATATCCTTGTATCAAAACTGCCTTTAGACTGTGCAGTAACTTTTTCAGGACACGAGGGATAAAGTATATCTAGCTACCAGTCGACTCTAAATGGTACACTTCTTTTTTCTTGGCAAAATAACAGAATCTAAGTTACCCAGTTTTAGAGATAACTGCTCATATGAGCAGTTTCTATACCTTTCTTCTCAGATGGGCTGTCTGTTCCAGGCTCTGTCTTCAGGGCAGCACCTGAGTATATACCTGACCATCCATCGTGAATTCATCTAGGGGGAATTAGAGCCGAGCAGAATTAAAACCAGGTGACATAAGAAAGTAAACTGATTTCATAACATTATTGGCTGAAAAGGATCTTTGGGCTTAAAGAGTGCTACTTTTTCATTTTGGAGGTGGAGTAAATGTGAACCTCCACGGATTTGCACAATGGTTAATGATAGAAATGAGACTGAGAATTAAGAATCACAAAATCCTAGTCTACTTTTCTACTTCTCTTTCTGACATTTTTTTCTGTTTTTGTCACTTGTTCCCACGTGCTTTGGTTCTGTGTTCTCATGCTGCCCCACTTAGATTCCATAAATTCATCCACTCTAAGATTTTATAGTCTGCATGCGTAACTCTATCTAGGGGATATGTAGGTTTTTAAAAGAAGAGTGCAGGGAAATGTTAAATGGAAAATCATGAATAATCCATGGTGGAATTTCCTTCTGCACAGTGGGTGTTTTTGCACTGGGAGAGAGTACTTCTCCCTCCCCCATGCTATTTCTGATACAAAAAGAAAGCTTTAGCATGACAATCCAATGATTTGAATAAATCACTGAATAGAAATCTGATAAAAGGCTGATTCTGAATAGAGGGCAGTAACCGAACACAAATAACTTCAACATACAACTTAAGGGAAGGTAACTTGGTATATTTCCATCTAAGTTTTCTCTATCCACGCTGCTACATTCTCATTTCTATTTACTGGGAGAATGAGATTATAAGGAAAATACAAAGAACAAGTATCACTGCTTTTGGATAGTTCTGCCGCTTTTTATGTCTCCTCCATTCCCTGGCTTAAACAATGTCAACTGAAGACATTCCAACATAAAAATGAATTAACTGGCTTAAACATGCATGCACATGTGAACGCATACACTCACACACACTCTTCAGTGAGGCTAGGGCAAAATCATTTTTTTGATCAAACAGATTTGAAGTACAGTAAGTTGGGAACTGGTTTATCACTTTAACTTGACTCTAAATTGACTTTCTTTCCGCACACTGGAAAATACCAGCCTCTAGTGTCATAATAAACTTGTGTCTTCTTATTTTAAGGACACTGCATTGGTTGAGGCAGATATCTGTCTCTAATGCAACTTCCATGTGAATTCAATGTCATTGCAGGGTTCCCTAGGGTTTTTTGCCTTTCCAGTCTAACTCAGGGAATCATCAAAATATTACTGTCTTTTAAGATACCCCACGTTCCCACAGGGCTATTCTTTGAACAGATAAAAGTGGAGAGTGGAACTGACCTTTTAGCATATCCTTCATTTTTATGCTTGTTAGCAAATTGTACATTTTGAGAGCTACCTGAGATTTTTAAGGCTGTGGATCTATTTCGTCAATTCCCTCACCTACATCAAGTATCTTTCTCTAAAAAGGGAACAGCTACTCGGTTTAACATTGAACATTAGAAAATGTATTTAAAAGAAATGCTTAAAATACTGAGAAGGATCCTCAACAGTATCAAATATCATGAAAGATAGGACTCATATTAATAGAAAATGTTTCAATTTATAAATGAAAAGAAAAAAAATTAAAACGAGGAGATGAGGGAAGAAACAAAGGAGGGCACAGGAATGATGCCCATTTATTTTGCTAGTTTATGTTACTTATCATTACTTTTACTTTAAAATTATGTTAGATATTAACATGAGGGGAAGATCTGAGTGTGGGCTAATTGGAGTCATAATTTGATATAGGATACATTGAATACATTGAAGCATGAAAAGGTAACTTTTTTTTCTTCTAAAACTGACAGTTTAAAAAATAAAAGATCACACCTTTAAATGTCAGATCTGGAATTATGATGGTACCAGTGTTGTTCTATTTTTCTTAAGAAATGTATGATGGCACTAAAAAAAAAATCCTCAAAGTAAAATTCATTATTCTGCACTTCAATTACCAAACTTCAGAAGTGGATACAATACATAGTATTAGGGATCAAGTAGTTAAAAGTCTTCAATATTTAAACAATATTGTCCCTACAAGCATGAAAACTTTATTTTAATGTTTGTTTATATTTGAGAAAGACAGAGTGTGAGTGGGGAGGGGCAGAGAGAGAGGGACACATGCAATCCAAAGCAGGCTCCAGGCTCGAGCTGTCTGCACAGAACCCCACGTGGGGCTCAAACTCATGAACCGTGAGATCATGACCTAAGCCGAAGTCAGACACTTAACTGAATGAGCCACCCAGGCGCCCCTGAAAACTTTAGAGTTGTCAGTTTTTTGGTCTGTTTTGTTCACTATTGCATCCCAAGTATGTAGACCTTATGCCCTGGCTCAAATTAAGTACACAGTAAATATCTGCTTGATTGATGTCCTGGATAAGCATTTCTCAGAGCACGTCAGAGAAACATTGGAGTATTCCTTCAGTTGTTAATAAATATTTCATGAAAAGGGCATCCTCTGATTAAAGAAGTTTGGAAACCACAGAATATAAGGATTATATTTTAGATATTCAAGTTCTATGTACAATCAAATGTCTCTGAGAATTCCTTTATTAAAGAAGTGTGTAATTGTGAAAACTTATTGACTATGGTAACCTCTTCATAAGTAAGAACCATGTTCATTTTCTAGTTCCAGCAGGAAATGCTATCTTGGGCTGCGCCTGCCCTAGCTCACGATATGTCACTATCTGCCCTAGCTCACCATATGTCACTATGTCTTCTGTATGCTCAACAGGGCACCTACTTTGAGTTCAGATTCCAGGGAGGAAGTCATTCTTTAAAAACAGATTCAAAGTCAGCATTCATTCTTTGCCGATCCTCCAAAGAGAGCAAAGCTCTCATGGAGTAGCAAATCCAGATTTAGAATAAGTAAAAATCGACTCTGTTCTGAGCACCATCTTAAACAATTTACATGCATTATTTATTTAATCCCCCATGTAAGCCCATGAGATAGACA
Source organism: Panthera pardus (assembly GCF_024362965.1). Lineage (NCBI taxonomy): Eukaryota > Metazoa > Chordata > Mammalia > Carnivora > Felidae > Panthera > Panthera pardus. The sequence goes on along the minus strand of NW_026526688.1, from coordinate 24,886,085 downwards.
GTGAATTGTCTCCACTTTACAAATTCAGAAACTGAGGCACAGACCAGTTATGTACTTTGCCCATGCTCAGGTAGTCATTGGCAGCAAAGCCAGGATTTGAATGCAGCAAGAGGTGGTCTGGTTTTGGTACTGCATTTAAAATTAACTTCAGTCATGACCTCTTTTGTTAACCCCCCATAGTAGAGATTTTTGTGATTGTCATTTTAAATAAAATGTTTCGATTTAAACATGTATTTGATATTATCCTATTTATAGGGTACCAAAGATATATTTTTAATTTTAGATGTTTGTATGCTAAGTAAGCGTTGTAAACATTCAAAGCTAAATGCCAAAAGAATAAAAACAGAGTGAATAACTAGCAATCCAGTACAGGAGAAAAGAATGCACAAATAAAAAAATATCAGTGAATCCATAATGCAAATATTTTAAAAGCAGATGAGTAGAAAAATGTTAACAGAAATAAGGTAAAATATATAATCACAATAAATGTAAATTCACTATACTTGTCAGTTAAAAATTGAGATCATATGATTTTATGCAAAATAAAATCACTCCTAATGGGATTTATAAGAAGGAATCATTATGTCTCTCTAAAATGCTTATTTTAGGGCTTTATATGAAACCTTGCCCCTCAATGTGACTATATTTGAAGATAAAGGATTTAAGGAGTTAATTAAAATTAAGTAAGGTGATGAGGGTGGTGACCTGATCTGACAGGTCTGGGATCCTTGTGAGAAGAGGTAGAGACACCAGAGATCTCTCTCTGTGGGAAGAGGCACAGAGAAAAGACCAGTGAGGGTTGCAAGAAGGTGCCATCTAGAGGCCAGGTTTCCAGAGATCAACCATGCTGGCACCTTGATCTTGGACTTCCAGCTTCCAGAATGGTAAGAAAATAAATTTCCATTGTTTAAATTACCCACCCAGTGGTATTTTGTTAGGGCAGCTTAAAAACACTAATACAGGCACCTCAAACCTTCTCTTCACAGAAAGTTTGAAAGGAAAAGGATGTTAAAATACCTAGTAGGGAAATACTAACCTAAAGGCAGCTGGTGAGCCAATATACCATAAACAAAATTGACTTTATTAGGGATAAACTGTATATCTAGTGACAAAAGGTCTGATTCACCAGGAAGATCACTAGATGCATAAAGTTATGCATCTAGTTCTATAATCTTGGACTATAAAAAGCAAGAATGGAAAGAACTACAGGGGAAAACTGACCAGTCCTTCATTATGATGGGCATATTTCTATGGAAGTTCCTATTAACAGGTCAAGCAAACAAAGGTTGATAAACATACAGAAATTTTGAACTCACTTTAGACATTTTATTTATCAGACATCTGAGGAAAAAAATACAAATAGCATTTTTCATTTTAAATTGTGTTGTGATATATACGTGTGTGTATGTATGTATATGTGTATATATATATATACACACACACACATATTATACACATACATACACATGTTATGTGTATATATAATATATATAATCACATACGTACAGCTTAAATAATTACAAAGTGATCACCCAAAAGCCACGGGCTAAGAAATAAAATATACCAACATTTCCCATTTATCCCTCCACAAACACATTCCCCACCTCATAAAGCAAATATTATCCTAACGTTACAAGCAAGAACTGCATACTTGTTTTATCCGTGTATTTTTCCTGTTTTATGTCCTCCTAAATAATATAGCTTAGTACTGCCTATTATTGAACCTTTATAAGTGGAAGCATACTATGATTCTTTTGTGTCATCCTGATTTTCTGTTGCAAGTTGATATGACAACTTTAAATGTATGTTGATGATACCTCAGGTGTACAGAACTGAATTAATTACAATTCTTGGACCATGACACTTTTTTGGTGGCCATTATTTATATTTTTATACATAACCTAATGTTCAATACAATAATTAAATATTATGAATAGTCCTATTCCTGTATATAGTACAGGAATCATCTCTCTGCTTCACTGTGCTCTTGCCAGGAACAACCAATCCAGATTTTTTTTATCACACCCTTGTTTAAAATATATATAAATATAAATTAATCAAGTTTATAAGTATATATGAGCCCTATATTGTTGACTTTTGCTTATTTCAAAGCATCACAAAAGTTACACTGCATGCAGCATTTTTAAACCTGAATTTTAAATCTTCAATTATGAAGAAAATTTGTTTTGGTCATTCTATCTTTGATAAATTTTATCAATTGTGTTACTGACGCAACAACTGAACATATTTATAGTATACAATTCAATGAGATTTGAGATACTTACATATATATGCATAATATATATACATATATATATACATATATATTTATGTATATATATATACATATATATGTATTATGTGTGTATATATGTATATATATACACATATATATTTATGTATATATACATGTCCTGTCAGCAGGAAACCTCTGATCTGCTTTCTGTCACTGTAGATTGGTTGGCATTTCTATAATGCTATAGTAGTGGAATCTCAATATATGTTCCATTTTTTTTCTGGTTTCCTTTACTTAGTATATTTATTTTAGGATCTATCCATGTCGTGCATATCAAGATTCATTGCTTTTGACTGTTGAGTAGTGTTCCATCATACAGATATACCACAATTTGTTTACCCATTTACCTCCTGATGAAGGTTTGGTTTGTTTATGGTATTTGGCGATGACACAGAAAACTTCTATGTATAATTCTTTGTATGACATAACGTTTCTATTTCTCTTGGTTAAATATCTAAGAATTGAGTGTCTAGAACAAATGATACCTGTATGTTTAATTCATTAAAAAAATGCAAACATCTTTTCCAGAGTGGTTGCAATAGTTTATATTCCCATTAGCAGCAAGCTAAGAGCCTAGTTGCTACAAATGGTTGCCAAAACTTGTTATGTCATACCTTTTATTTACACATGGCGGTAGGTTTGTAATACTCTTAGAGTGTGGTTTTACTTTGCATTCCTCAAATGACTAATGGTATTGAGCATCATTTTATGTGCTTATTTTCCATCTATATATCTTCTTTGGTAAAGTGTTTCTTTAAATTGGCTTTTAAGAGTTATCTTAATATTCTGGATATATACATATGCATATATATACATATGCATATATATACATATGCATATATATACATATGCATATATATACATATATGCATATATACATATATACATATGCATATATATACATATATGCATATATACATATATACATATGCATATATATATAAAATATTTTCCCAGTATGTGAATTATCTTTTTATTCTCTTATGTGTTTCAGAGTGCAAATAGTCTTAATTTTGATAAAATTAAATAATTTTTATTTTTCATGGAATACGCCTTTAATGTAATATCTATTAAATCTTTGTACAATCTATGGCCAAAAAAACATTTCTCTATATTTACTTCTAGAAGAGTTATTTAGCTTTAGGGTTAACATTTAGGTTTATAATACATTCTAATAAATTTTCATATGGTGAGATAAATTTTATATGGTTCATTTCTTTGCATATGGATATTCAAATATTTTAGCACAGTTTGTTGAAAAAGTATCTATTTACACCAAATTCTTCTCCATCCCTGTCAAAATCACTTACCCTTATATATGAAAGTCTAATTCTGGGATCCTTCATCTCTTTTATAGAAGTTATTTGTCCATATTTATGAAAATACCACATTTCCTTGATTACTACATTATAACAAGTCTTTTTTTTTAAGTTTATTTATTTTGAGAGAGAGAGAGTTGGGGGGGCAGAGAAAGAGGAAGAGAGGGGCTCTGTCAGTGCAGAGCCTGATGAGGGGCTTGAACCCACTAATTGTGAGGTCATGACCTGAACTGAAATCAAGAGTCCGATGCTTGGGGCGCCTGGGTGACTCAGTCTGTTAAGCATCCAACTTCAGCTCAGGTCATGATCTCATGGTTCATGCATTTGAGCCCCGCATCAGGCTCTATGCTGACAGCTCAGAGACTGAAGCCTGCTTCAAATTCTGTGTCTCTGTCTCTGCCCCTCACCCGCTCGTGCTCTCTCAAAAATAAACATTGAAAAAAAATTAAGAAAAAAAAGAGTCAGATGCTTAACTGATGTATCCTCCCCCCCCCCCTTTTTTTTAACCAGTCTTGAAGTTAGGTAATTTAAATTTCCAAAAATATTAGTATTTTCTAAAATTGTTTTAACTTTTACATGTCCTCCATAATGTACAATATTTCTAATCATGTCATCAAATTTTGCAAAAAAGTCTGAAGAAATTTTGATTAGGTTTGCAGGAAAGCTATAGATAAATTTGGGGAGAATTGGCATCTTAATGAAACTGATTTGGTGATAAATCAACACCATGTGTCTCTCCATTTACACAGATCTTCAGCTTCTCTCAGCAATGTGTCATAGTTTCCATGCAAATGATTTGCAAGTCATTTCTCAGAAACCTATCTGCATTTCGTATCAGTTGATGTTTTCTTACAATCAATGTCAGTTACTGATCTTTCTTTGCTACTGTGTGGAAACAGAATTGACTTTCCTATATTCATCATGTGTGTTCTGTAATTATTCTTCATTATTTGTTCGAGTAGCTTCTTACATTTTCTGAAGGTTTTTCCATATTGACAAACATCATCTGTGAATAAGGAGAGACTGGCTTTATTTCAGCCTGGATGCCTTTTATCTCTGTTAGTTTACTTCCCTGGCTAATACTTCCAGTACAATACGGAGTAGAAATGATGAGAGTTGATGTCTTCATCTTGTTCCACTTGCTTAGGGAAAAGACACTGAGTCTTTCATCAATTGAGTATGATGTTAGCATAGATGCCCTTTGCCAGGTGAGAAATGTTCCTTCTATTCCTAGTTTGCTAAGTTTATTTTTCCCTCTTTAGGAACAATTGTGACAGTTTGTCAAACATTCTTGCTGTATCTATTGAGATGATATGGTTTTTTTTTTTTCTCTTTCTTTCTTACAGCGTTAATACGGTGAGTTACACCGATTGATTGTAGAGTGTTGTCAATTCTGTATTCTCAGGATAAATTTGACCAGCACAGACATGGAAACTGTTCCTCTGTCAAGGGAGCTCAAATGAAAGACTCCTGTAGTTTTATAGTTCTAAGGGGTCATAGGGGAGGTGGGAAGGGAGTTAGGGGTGGGAAAACGCTGAGCCCTGAGAGTGGGGAAAAAGTGTCCTCCTCAAGGCTATTCTCTTCTGCCCCAGTAAGAAGACCTGAAGACGACTCCCACAGAAGGCCCCAGATAGAGACACTTCGGAATGAAGGCTCCTGAACTAGGAAGGCAGACATGCTTCAAGAGGACGGCCTGCCAGGACTTACCTCACAGGCTGCAATGTACTAACCATGCACGGGGCCTGGTTGTGAGGAGAATGGCATTTCCCGTGATGCCTGCCAGGTAAATCCAGGTACTTGCCTGTAGCTGTCCTGAAAAATCACACGTAGGCTTCTGGCCACGAGCTATACTTCTGAGGAAATATTTCATTTGCACTTGCAATGTGTATGCCAATTAAGTAATAGTTGATAGGGTTTCAGTCTTTCGTACCTTTACTGAGAACTGAGGGCCAAGTATTTCTGCCAATTTTCATGAGGGAGGTTAGCCTGGAATTTTCCTCTCTTGCAGTGTCCTTAGTTTTTTGTATTAAGGTAGTACTAATGCAGCCACTGTGGAAAACAGCATGGAGGTTCCTCAGAAAGTTAAAAACAGAACTACCCTACAACCCAGTCATCACACTACTGGGTATTTACCCCCAAAATACAAAAACACTAATCCAAAGTGATAAATACACCCATTTATAGCATTATTTACAATAGGCAAATTATGGAAGCAGCCCAAGTGTCCATCTATAGATGAAGAAAATGTATTTACATATATACATTTGTGTACACACACACACACACACACGAATATTATTCAGCCATAAAAAATGAAACCTTTCTATTTGCAGTGAGCTAATGAATGTAATGGTAAGCAAAATAAGTCAGAAAAAGGCAAATACTGTACGATTTCACCCAAGTGGACTTTAAAAAGCAAAATGGGCACCTGGGTGGCTCAGTCAGTTGAGCGACTGACTTCAGTTCAGGTCATGACCTCGCGGTTTGTGAGTTCGAGCCCTACATCGGGCTCGCTGCTGTCAGCACAGGGCCCACTTTGGATCCTTTGACCCTCTCTCTCTGCCCCTCCCCTGCTTGCACTTTCTCAAAAATACACAAACATTTAAAAAGAAACAAAACAAATGAGCAAAGGGTAAAAAAGAGAGAGACAAACCGACAAGGAGACACTGAACTAGAGAGAGCAAACATGGCTACCGCAAGCGGGTGGGGGATGGGCGAAATAGATGGCGGGGATTCAGGAGGGCACTTGTTGTGGTAAACACCGGGTGATGTATGGAAGTGTACATCTGAAACTAATGTAACACTGCCTGTCGATTAAACTGGAATTAAAATAAAAACTTAACAAGAGATGGTGGTGAGGTCATAAAATGAGTTGGTGAATATTATTTTCTTTCCTCTAGAAGAGTTTTAACAACGCTGAAGTGACTTGTTTCCTAAATGTTTATAGATTCACCAGGAAAGCCATCATCTTGAAATATTTTTAATGGCATGTATTTTTGATTACTGGTTCAATTTCTGTCATGATTTTTGAACCTCTTAAGTTTTTTTTTTATTTGATTCTTTCTAAGTCAGTTTTCATAAGTAATATTTTTCCATGAAGTTTCTCACTTTATCCAAATGTTCATATTTATTGGCATAAAGTGATTCATTATCTTTGTATTTACGTTTTAGGGTATAAAGCTCTGCAAAGTGATAGCAGAAACAATTCATCAGTGAATTTATAAGTGCAAATGTATTACAACCATTAAATAGATACAGAAAAATCTACTTAGTACATTACTTGCTTTAAGCATCATATGCCTTGTATATAGAGAATGTCTCTATCATTTTTTTTATCAGTTTTAATTTAAATTCTAGTTAGTTAACATACAGTGTAATATTAGGTTCAGGAGTACAATTTAGTGATTTAACACCTCTACACAATACCCTGTGCTCATCACAACAAATGCACTCCTTAATCCCATCACCAATTACACTGATCCACCCTACCCACCTCCCTTCTTGTAACCATTCGTTTGTTCTCCATAGTTAAGAGTCTGTTTCTTGGCTTTCTCTCTCTCTTTCCCTTTGATTGTCTTTTGTTTCTTAAATTCCACATATGATAACCTGTATACCCAAGAATCCCAGGAAGCTTTCGGCCCAAGAGTTACTATCACTACAAAATCAGACATCTGGTAGCTTGTGCAATATATAGATGAATCACAGTTCAGTGAATCCCTGTTCACCCTGCTAACCATGGTACATGTGCTGTCATTGGTTTAGGATTGGTTTCCCAAAACAGGAAGAATAAAAATCCTCTCTCCCATTAGACAATGATGGTTAGCCTATGGCAGGCACTCTTTTTCAGTCACCATGCTCCCCACTAGTTAACCACAAAAAGAAAAGTATCTGATAGAAGTAGGTTTTCGAAACTCAGGCTTATTCAATCTTCTATATGTTACTTTATCACTTGGCAATAGATTTATCCCTATAAATGATAATCATTTATGCTCAACTAATTGAGGAATTATGTCAAAAATATCCTATCTTATGAGAAACACCAGTACCACAAAAATTTCCATATGTAAGGGAAGTCTTGACTGTTGCTATGACTGGTAGAGTAGATTTCTTAAATACTTCTAGGATGAAACAAAATTGTCTTTAACTCACACAAATGAATTTGTTAAGCAGACTCTATTAATGATAATGATAGACTGAGGAGAATTTTTAAACTACCCATATTACTTCTTCCTCAGAAAAAAACAAAACCTATTGAGAAACTATATTAGCTCTTTCAAAACCTCACAGTATTAAAAGTTTTCCTGTTTTCCACTTTAGGGAACTTTTCTTGTTTAATATTTATCTATTGAATATCTATTGTCTTTCTTTTTTACGTGGTGCTATTTATCTCATGCTATACAAACTTGAAAAGTTAGTTGAAGTGCAAAAGAGAAGAAAATCCTGGATTATTATCTAAAAGAAAGTACAGTTTAACCCCCCAAAATAAAAATTACTGAGAGTTTCGACACACTGATTTGGAAAAATAAATGGTGAAAACAATTACTACTAAAATCCTTAACTCCTAAGTAAATTTAGGGTTACTCTTTAAAATGAAAATTTTAAATATATATTTATTTCTAATTTTATTGATTGTTTTCTTCAAGAATGGCAATGAGTTTGCTATGACTACATGGAAACCTGTCCACACAAATGTCTGAAGCTCAAAAATACACTTCTATTTGATATTAAGTTTCAAAGTTTATTCTTTGTGTGTGCAGCCATAAATACACATGTAACAGTGCAAGTAATTATATTTTACTGCCAGCAAAAATGAAATTTAAATTCATTTTAAGGAATATCACGTTTTCCTCCCCCCACAAACTGGTCCTAGGAATGAGACCTCGCCTTTCAGTTAAAATAGTTTCACTATAGATATGGATTTGTGCAATTTGTGTGATTGTGTTTTTCTTACACCAATATTAAGAATACTTTAAAACGAGTAGGTGGGTTTCAGAGACCAAGTGAGCTCCTAAGGTCATTTGCATTTGGTGGTTACTAACTACAAACAGTCTAAGGAAAATAAGGATATACTAGCGTTTGGTTAGAACTCTTTAATCACAAGGTGCTGCATTTCAATAGCTCAATTTCTAATTTAAATTTTTTTATCTTTTCCTACTAGAGATTATTTCTAAACCTTGAAGCCCTTTGCTTTAACTAAATCGTCCATTTAAAGTAATTAAGCCAGCATTGTCTATCTTCTAAGATTGTAATCCCTTTATTCTATTTTTTTTCTTATATATTTTGATACATGGGTTTTGGGCAATATATCTGCTTTCCTAAAATAATGAGTTATATTACTATTTCTCATAATTTCAGACTAATGTTCCCTAACAATGAAGGACATGGAACTGACGTCCTTGGAAATCTGGTAGATCCCAAGATATTTGAAATGAGGAATGCTTTTTAATGTTTTTGTTTTGTTGTGTTTTATCGGATTCAGACTCTATTTAAAATGAAATCCTTGCTTGTTCCAATATTAATATATTTTCTCCACAATACTTATGTGAATTGATACTTCATAGGCACCATCTTTATTCTATGGCTTACAGGACCGCCCAGCCCATCTCTGGATATCCCTAAGGTTTACAAACATTCAAGCTTGAGAAACAGATCACCAGATATCATGGGTTGTATCCAACACTCACCTCTCATTTTATGTTACCTGAATTTAGATGAAAACCTTAAAATTTAGGAAGAAAAGAAAACCTTATTTTTCTTGGATGATGTAAACTATGGGTTTATAAAGATTGGTAGTCATACAGTTTAAAAATTGCCTTTTTTTTTTTTTTCAAGAAAAAGAAGGTGAGACATAGAGATATAGAGGGAATTATCCACAATTCCAATGGAATTGAAGAATTAGAATTAAAGATCAGAAACTCTGGGAAACTTGGAGTGTTTCTAATGCCACAGCTCTGCCTTTCTTCTCTGGTTATGTGAAGCTAATCTCTTCTGACACGTGCTTCTGCAGAAATGACAGCCTAGTCATCTGCTGGATATAGGTTACGAAACTATATCCTTTCCGTAGTTTTGCTCAAGACATTTGCCTTTTCAAGACATTCTGAGTTCATCTCAAATTTGCAGGTAGAATTTTATATAAGACTAGAAAAGGTTTATCATCGTGTAAAGATGATGCCAAAAGGACAATCTTTTCCCAATTTTATACTTTCAAAAACCTTTTTTAAACGCTTCCTTCACCGCTCAAGGAGTGATAGGCAGGTACAGCAGCAAAAATACAGTGAAAAATAGCCTTCCTTCCTCGTGACTTTTCTAGTTCATTCAAACATGCTGCCTAGCCTTACCCTTTGTTAGGCCTGTAACTATTCCATGATTAAATGTGTCAACTTCAGCGGCACCGTTTGTGATATTTTTAATTACTTTCAAGATTCTGCAGGGCCTATGTTTTCCCTAGGGTCTCGCTGCCTTCTTCCTTTCTCTGGTTCTCCTGCATACAACCTCCTTGGACTGTCTGGTCTCATTGTTAAGCAAGTCAGAATGTTCCCTACAATATGCTGCTTCATACATCCTGACTCCAGCTGAATAAAAGTCCTGGCAGATGTCCAGTTTATTCTCTGCTCTAGATTTTATTTAGTTGAAGAAACTTTGCTTCGTGTAGATATTTTTTTTACCCAAGTTATCCTTCCTAAGACTGACTCTAGCATATTTTTTACTCTTGAAATTTTTTTATAGCATTTGCTCTCTTTAAAATTAATCTAGGACTTTTATTGTACCAGCTCTTATAGGTTATTTAATTCAACAATATTTTTTATTCTATAACTTTTCAGCCTTATCGAGGTATAATTGACAAACTGTAAAATATTTAGAGTGTATCATGTTGTGATTTGATGTGCATACTGCAACAGGAATACCCAGATCAACACAGTATTTATCAACTGTAGTCACCAAGTTGTAATTAGAACCTCAGATCTTATTCATCTTATAACAAATTGTACCCTTTAATAGAAGTGCTAACCATGCAGCATTTATCTTTCCCTAGCTGGCTTAATGTCCAGGTTCATGTATATCGTTGCATATGGCAAGATTTTAAGGCTGAATAATATTCCATTGTGTATATTTGCGACACTTTCTTTATCCATCCATCCCTCAATAGACACTTAGTTTGTTTTCCGAACAAGGCTGTTGTGAATAATGCTATAATGAACATGAGTAGAAAAATTCTTCGAGATAAAGGTTTTATTTCCTATGGACATATACCACGATATACAACCTCATGATGTCACAGTTTGTGAGTTTGAGCCCCACATGGGACTCTGCGCTGATGGCATGGACCCTGCTGGGGATTCTGTCTGTCCTTCTCTCTACCCCTCCCCGGCTTGTGTGCTCCCTGTCGCTTGTGTTCTCTCTCTCTCAGGAATGAACTTAAAAAAAAATTAATAAATAAAGAATTTGTTGACCATTGATGCATGGATTTATTTCTGGGTTCTCGGTTTTATTCCATTGATGTATGTCTCCTTTTGTTAAGGCCAATATATTATTTGATCCCAAGAACTTTGTAACATAGTTGGAAATCAGAAAGTACAATTCTCTCCAGCTTTGTTTTTCCCTCCCAAGATAGTTTTTGTTGGTTGGGGTCTTCTGTGATTCCATGCAAATTTTGAGATTGCTTTCTGTTTCTGTTTAAAATTGCCATGGATGGGGTGCCTGGGTGGCTCAGTCGGTTAAGCGTCCGACTTCGGCTCAGGTCACGATCTCAGGGTCTGTGAGTTCCAGCCCCGCGTCGGGCTCTGTGCTGACAGCTCAGAGCCTGGAGCCTGTTTCAGATTCTGTGTCTCCCTCTCTCTCTGCCCCTCCCCTGTTCACGCTCTGTCTCTGTCTCAAAAATAAACGTTAAAAAAAATTTAAAAAAAATTGCCATGGAAATTTTCACAGGGATTGCATTCAATCTGTAGATGACATTGGGCAGAGTGAATATTTAAACAATATTAATTCCTCTAATCCATAAATATGGAATATCTTTTTATTTAGTTGCCTCTCTAACTTCTTTAATGATTTTGTTTTCAGTGTACAGATCTTTCACTTCCTTGACTAAATTTAAACAAATTTTTTTGGATGCTATTATAAAGAGGACTGCTTTCTTAATTTCTCATTCTGATGATTTGTTATTAGTGTACAGAAACATGACTGACTTTTGTATATTGATTTTGTAATCTGGAACTTTACTGAACTTGTTTATTAATTCTCCAGGGGAGAACAATTTTCCAGTGGAGTCTTTAGGGTTTTCTATATATAATTTTATCTGCAAATATAAACAGTTTTCTGATTTAGACGGTTTTTCTTTTAATTTTTATTCTTTTTTCTTGCCTAGTTGTTCTGCCTAGGACTTCAGAACTATGTTGAATAAAACAGCTGATCTTAAAGGAAAAGCTTTCAGTTTTTCACTGTTGACCATGATGTTAGCTATGGACTGTTCACATATGGCCTTTATTATGTTGAAGTACCCTCCTTCTATACTCAGTTGAGAGTTTTTATCAGGAAAGAATGAATTTTGTCAAATGCTTTTTCGGCATCTATTGAGATGATATGATTTTTATCCTTCATTTTGTTAATGAGATGCATCCCACTGATAGATTTGCATATATCGAACCTTACTTGATCCTTGTACATGATTCTTTTAATGTAGTATGAAGTTTCATTCGCTAGTATTTTGTTGAAGATTTTTGCATGTTCAACAGGTATATTGGTAATTTTCTTGTAGGGTCTTTGGTCGGTTTTAGTATTAAAATAACACTGGCCTTGTCAAATGACTAGGAGTATTCCTTCCTCTTGTTTTTTTTTTTTGGGAGAGTTTCAGAAGGACTGTATTTCTTTTTAAATGTTTGTTAGAATTCACCAGTGAAGCCAACTGGTCCTGGGTCTTCACTGATGGAAGATTTTTAATTAATGATTCAACATCCTTACTAAGTCATTATTCAGGTTTTCTATATCTGCATGGTTAAGTCTTGGTAGATTGCGTTTCTAGGAATGTATCCATTTCTTCTAGTTTGTTGGTATATAATTGTTCAGATTAGTTTCTTCTGATTTTAGTGTTTCTTGTTATGACTTACAGTGTCTCTTGTTTCATTTCTGGTTTTATTATTTGGGGCTACTCTCAGTCTTACTTTTTTAGCTCATTTAGTTAAATGTTTATCCATTTTGTCTATCTTTGCAAAACTAGGTGTTAATTGTATTTATCTATTTGATTAACTTTTAGTCCCCGTTTATTCCTGCTCTGATCTTTGTTATTTTCTTCTACTAACTTAGGGCTTACTTTTTTAGGTTTTAGATCCTTTAGCTGTAAAGTTAGGTTATTTGAGATCTCTTTTCTTAATGCAAGCATCTAGCAGTACAAACATCTCTCTTAGGCCTGCTTTTTCCTGTGTTCTCTAAGTTTTGGTATGCTGTGTTTCCATTTTCATTTTTTTCAAGACTTGTTTTAAATTTCTCCTTCAATCCATCTGTTGTTCAGAAATATATTTGTGAATGTTCTAGTTTGTGGTTTTTTTGTTTTGTTTTTGTTATTGGTAGCTTTTATATCATTAATCTCCATAAAGATGTTTGATAGGATCTCTTTCTTAAATTTCTTGTTATCCCTCAGTAAAATAAACATCAAGCTGAGTGGCCAGCACATAGGAGGATCCAATGAGAAAGGGGCTGCTGGTATATATTTTTTAAATGCAGGGAATACAAATATGTCATGAATGCCTTCAACTCTCGTGAATCCAATTATGTGTTTGAAAAAGAGAGAGGAGAGATACTGAAAGAGACAAATAGATGAGACACAGATTTTCAATAGCACAGGGTGTACCTGTGCCAATCTTTTTACTCAATGAATACATAACCCAGAATGAGTAGGACATAGAGGACATCAAAGAACTGTCCCCAGTTGTTAGTTCCTGTGTGCTGTTCCAAATGTGAGCGTTGTACCCTATTATGATCCCAGGGTTAAAAGTTACACATTTTTATGTGAAAAGTATAAAAATGAAGGGCAAATATTTTATTCGGAGCCCCCCCCCCACCAAAATAAATTCTTACAGTATTATGAAAAGAACGGTGTTGAATTTGAAGAAAAATCTTTTATGTGCCAAGGTTTGCATTACTATGAGATTCTCAAAAAGAATATCTGATCTTTAGCTTGCTGACTTCATTTCTAATTCCTCAGTAGGATGCAATTTCTCTGTGATAGTTTACAATTGTTGCCACATAAGATTCTCCAACTTAACTGTGTAGAACAGAATTATAGATTCAATTAACATTTGCCAAAACTGATCCTCCCTCATTTTTATTTCTTAGTAGATAAAACGGTGCCTCAATCAATATGGTTGCCCTAGCTTAAGGCTAAAAACATTAGGGCCATCTGAGATTTCTTTCCCTTTCACATATATATCTAATCAATCAGCAGGTTATGTCATTCTACTTTCAAAATATTCCCCAATTCCAACAATTCCCTCATCAATAACCCAAGTTTGGCATTATCAGCTTTTGCTATAGACTTCCTATCATGACTAATTGCAAAGTTTCCTCCTGCAATCCCCAAAATCGTTCTCTTTCCTGTCCCCAAATTCCAGATCCTTGTCCTTTCAAGTTGTAAATTTGATTAGGCAACTCTTTTGGTTAAAAATCTTCTGTGTTTTTTCAGTGCAGTAATATAAAATCCAAAACCCTTACAATAGCCCAATTTAATGTGCCCACTACCTATAGTTCAAGACTTCATTTCCTCACATTAGTTCCTGATATTTTGATAATCGTGCCCTGTGGACACACCAAAGTTTATTCGTCCTTCAGATAGTTTGTTTTGCTGTTTGCTCATGTAAAATTCTCCTCCCCAATGTCTTTCCATGCCCTCTGCCCCAGACCCTCATGCTCTATCACAGCACCCTGTTTTAGATTCTTTATATCAATTAGCATTTATAGAAATTATAGTATTTGTAGCCAATGCTCTATTAACTAGTATGTGAGGTCTGAGCTAATAGGAACTAGGCTGATCTTGCTCACTGTTGTATCAAACATTTAGGAAAACATCTGGCAAAGATGCTCAAACTTGGCCAATCAGATGCACGCAAGCTGCACTTGGACTTGGGGAGAATTTTCTGCTCTTTTCCTTCCTTTCCTCCCCTCACCCCATCTTTTTCAATCACTTAGGATGCGTAAGGTCAATCTTCTCTTTCTTCCACATCTATCTATATATACTTATATAGATATATAGTCAGATATATCTTATATCTTCCATATCTATCTATAGATATATATCTTATAGAGCTATATATCTCTATATCTACCTATCTATATATCTATATCTGTTCTCCAGGAATCTTTTGATACAAATGCATAATATTAGTATATTTAAATCAATAGGTCAACTCTTTTACAGAACTTTAATATTTTAAGATTAAAAAAGATAAGGCATAAAGGAACTTGAACAGAAAGAGGACACAAATGGAGGCACAATGAGACATTTGGTAACCCTGAAAACATCTGATACAACAGCTTTCTTGGGAGCTCATGGACTGGTGTTGGATAAAGAAATGATTTATATTCATTTTACTCTTGAGATACTTGTCTTATGCCAGCTGTGATACAAGTCTGCAGAACCCTGAGTCCTCTCTACAGCATAAGGTGTTTTAGTTTGCATATTAAGAATTTAGATCACTGTATTTAAAAAGTTACCATGGCATAATTCTGTAGCTTTAGGAGGAAATGATATTGTCAAAAAATTCAACAACACAGTTATCTTGCAGAGGAAGGCAGATCAGGCATCAGTAAGTCCTTGCATGGTTCAGTACCAATGTTCTCTAAATTTGAGGATAAAATGAGACTGAATCTATAATTAAACTCCCCGATACAAAATGACAACTTCTTTGCTACTCTTACCACTCTAAGAATTAAAATAAAAACATATCACCATAATGTAACATTACATTTGATTCTAATTATTTCTAATGCATTTGTGGGGGAAAAAGGATTAAAAAGAAAAATCAAATCAACTTGTAATATCCAAATCTCGGGCCATTCGATGAGCTGCATAATGCTAACTACAGACATTACTATAAATTACCGAATAGGACAGAAAGATATATGGAAGTCATAATTCTTGCCCTTAAATTTTCTCTTATGTAAATAAAACTCAACTTTATCCTGAGGCATTCTACCAGGGCTAACCATGGACTGATTTGAATTTTATCTTCCAGTGCCCCCCAAATTAAGGTAAACTAGCAATGAACAGAGGCTTGGGCAAAACAAAGTCAGGAGGAAAACAAAGGAGGCAAGAAATATAGAAACACAATACTGAACAAACAGTCCTTGGTTACCTATAAATAGGACTTTTGGTATTATTGCAGGAAGCCTCCAGGATGGCTTCAATTAACCCCAACTCTTTGTAGTCCCTGCCTTATGTAATTCTTTTCCATTGAGTAACTTGCTTCTGGTCAGTAGAATATGATAACGTTGAAGAGATGTCGTTTCCACGATTAGGTCACAAAAGATTACGCTCTTTTCTGGTAGACTGTTTCTTTCTTGTTCTCCTTCTCGCTTTCTTTTTCTTTGGCTTTGGTGAAGTAAGCTGGCATGTTGGAAAAGACTAGGCATCAAGAAACTGAAAACAGTCTCCAAGTACAGACAGTGCATAAGTGAGGTTATGCACAGTGAAATAAACCTGGAAAAATTAAATTGCATTTCCAATCTTGTGTGGTTGGAGACACATCCTTCCTCAGGTGGGCCTCAGATGAGCCTTCAGCCTCAGTCATAGCCTCATGAGAGAATATTCACTATATAGTGAGAAATCCACCTAAGTTGTGCATGGAATTTTGATCCACAGAAACATAACAAATGTGTGATGCTTTAAGACACCAAATTTTAAGGTAATTTTTAATGCAACGATAGATAAGTAATACACATATTATACAAATAGGAATTTATCTCTTCTAAAGAGGTCAGATCATTTTATAGCTAATCTGCCAGGGATAAGTTGAATTCTAACTCTGCTTTGCATTCTTTTTTCAACACTCTTCTGCTGGTGAGAAACAAGTTAGTCAATGGGAAGGAATTACATACTCAGCAGATACCTGGAGGTTGGGATTGTGTGAGGCCATCGTAGAGGTGTCTGTACAATAGACAAAGTGACATTTTTAAATACTAGTTTTTTGTTTGTTTGTTTTCAGTAACCATGAAGACTCATTTAAATGAAACAAGTATCAGGGGCACCTGAGTGGCTCGGTTGGTTAAACGTCTGACTCTTGATATCCACTCAGGTCATAATTCTCCGGTTTGGGAAATCAAGCCCCGCATCAGGCTCTGCACTGAGCAGGGAGCCTGCTCCAGATTCTTGCTCTCCCTTCCTCTCCCAAAATAAATAAACTTAAAACAATCAATGACACAAGTATTGGATTTTTAAAATATTTTAATACTTTTCATACTATTCATTTGATTATCCTTCAGCACTATTCTCTTTGAACACCACAGATTGTTTTTCTGAGCAGGTGACTAGCCCACTCATGACATAATGCTTTGCAGGTGCTCATAAACTCGTGTATTTTTTCCCCTTTGCTCTTGGTACATTACATTTCCCTCTTGTTAACCTTTTATTCTTACTTCTATTTTTACTCTGTATTTTATTTTACAATGTTCTTCTCAAATTTCCATCTGACAGCGTTTACCTTAATTATATATAAATGTATTTCTGCATACTTGTGAGAGGTCCATGGTGGCCCATTGAGCCCAGTACATCCAGCAAGAAGCACTCACTGCTCTTTCCATGCTACACCACAGGGCCTTAAAGGGAGCCCTAGGCATTGTGTTCCAAGAGAGTGATCTGATAGCTCAGACCTGGATTCCTGATTCAGAATGTTTAAATGATGAATAATTCTTTAGGAGAATTATGTCTTATGGGACACAGAGATAGACGATGGTCACAGATGGGATACCATGTAATGTATGCCCACATCTGCTCACTGTGAAACAAACTGTTCTGTCATTTTATGAGTCAATTTTATTTGTCCAAAGATGAATGATTAAGATACCTGGATTGCAAGAGTTTGATGTAAAATCAAGCTTAACTCTTTTGGGGGAAAATAAAAACAAGCAGGAGAGATTCTCAATGATACACATTGCTTATTTTCACAGCTGATTTCATCATTTCAAATACACATCTATAAACACACAATACCAACTAAAACATAGAAAAACTGTTGTAAGGATATCTAAGATCCTGAGTAAAAATGCTAGCTTCTGTCTCCTGAATTATTTAGGACATTGTTTAGATTTCTAAAATCGTTTGATGATCTATCCTTAGAGTCTGTGCTTGTCAGATAGGAAACTATTGAGAGATAAACAGTTGCTTTTATTTTAGTAAACAATCTATTCTGATCAAAATTATTATAAACTATCAGCATATGGGAGCTTGGGTGGTCAGTTGGTTAAGTGTCCGACTTTGGCTTAGGTCATGATCTCATGGCTCATGGGTTTAAGCCCCACCTCGGGCTCTGTGTTGACAGCTCAGAGCCTGGATCTGTTTTCAGATTCTGTGTCTGTCTGTCTCTCTCTCTTTCTGCCCTCCCCCAATTGTGCCCTCTTTCTCTCAAAAATAAACATTAAAAATTTTTAAATAAATTATCACTATATAATAATTTATAATCTATTTTCTGCATTTGCATATATTTAAGATGATGGATGGATCATTACAAAACATGCTGATCAAAGAAATACAGGATTCCAAAAATATGCCATATGAGTATATATCATAATAGTAACAAGGATAGTGAAGTTCAAAAGTAACGATTATGGACAACTGTGATACCAAGTCCATAGAAGTTGTCAAACAGCAAGTTTCAATTGTAATGATGCTAATATTTAAGTGAGAACACATGGGTTAAATGCTAGAGCAATAAATAAAAATGGGATACAGAAGATAGAAAGGAAATGGAAACAGAGACTGCATTTAAAATGTATTAGTTCAGGGATGCCTGGGTGACTCAGTTGGTTAAGCCTCTGACTCTTGATTTCAGAAGCTCAGGTCATGATCTCACATTTCTTGAGCTTGAGTCCCACTTTGGTCTCCATGCTGACAGTGTGGAGACTGCTTGGGATTCTCTCTCTGCCCCTCCCAGGCCTGTGCTTTCTCTCTCTCAAAAATAAATTAAAAAACAAAAACAAAAACAAAAAAACAAAACAAAACAAAAAACCAAAAACAAACCTTTCAAAATGAATTAGGTCAGAAAAATCAAAAGATGTTTGTGTAAATATTTAACATCTTGAGATTAATTCAAACTAATTCTCTACTATCAGACCATCTCAAGGGTCTGGGTTAAAAAGCAATACTATCTTTTTTTCTTTAAACATTTATTTTGAGAGACAGAACGTGAGCGGGTGAGGGATGGAAAGAGACATACAGCATCTGAAGCAGGCTCCAGGCTCTGAGCTGTCAGCAGAGTCTAATGTGGGGCTCGATCACACGAACCCTGAGATCATGACCTGAGCCAAAGTCGGACGTCTACGTGACTGAGCCACCCAGGCTCCCCAAAAGCAATACTATCTGTAATGCAGAGGTGGAAGAAGCTTAATTACTAGATACTTGAAGTTAAAAAAAAAAAAATCATAAATACTAAATTAACTTGGCAGAGCATTCTGAAAGATTCTCTGAAATTAAAATAGTGCATAAACGTGTTTAATAAAGGAATCCTATTGCTAACACACCAAAATACTCATGTAAATAGGGTCAAGGATTAAAAATAGGGTCACATTTGAGGCTGAAACTGTAAATGACTATTAATATGAGCCACTTTTTAACTATGTGACTATGAAAGAATAAAGTCACATAATCATGATCTTTTAGGACAACACAGATATAGTGAATCAAATTATAACTTTAATGAGTTAAGATAACTAATTTGATGTGAAATAATCAGGTACTATTTTGATATTTATTTCATGTCTATAAAGGGCATGGATTCAGATAGAATTAAGATACCTAAGTGAAATAAATCATACAGAGAAAGACATACCATATGTTTTCACTGTTATGTGGATCTTGAGAAACTTAACAGAAGACCATGGGGGAGGGGAAGGGAAAAAAAAAAAAAAAAAGAGAGGGAGGGAGCCAAACCATAAGAGATTCTTAAAAACTGAGAATAAACTGAGGGTTGATGGGGGTGGGGGGAGGGTAGGAGGGAGGGCAAAGTGGGTGATGGGCATTGAGGAGGGCACCTGTTGGGATGAGCACTGGGTGTTGTATGGAAACCAATTTGACAATAAATTTCATATTTAAAAAAATAAACAAAAAATAAAAAATAATAAAACATAAAAAAAGAATTAAGATACCATCCAGTACTCACAGAATCTGACTTTAGAAGGAATGAATGGATATTCTGCCTGCATAATATCCATACCATCCATTTACCTCAATGTTTAGTATCATTGATATGTCTCATCAGTCACACTTGACTGTTAAAAGAATCAGAATTCCCTTTTGACATGTAAATATTTTAGATAAAAACATGTTCAACCATTACCAAAAAAAAAAAAAAAAAAAAAAATCTAGTAATGTGTCAAAAGGCCAAGAAGTAACAGAAGTGCCATTGTTAAGCTAAGGAAGCACTTTTGAGAAATACGGGTTTGGGATTTGATCTCAGAGTTCTGCAATGGGATGATGACTTTAAAAAGACAACAGGGCAACACGAATACAAAGGACCAAGAATTCATACACAAGTCCTGAGGTTCCCTGAAGACCTAATTAATCCACTGTACTTTTTGTTAAAGTGTCTAAAAAGGAATTCTCAAGTCAGTGTTATATTCAACTTTTGTTCCATCTAATATTAACCATGCCCTTTTATGGGCTGTGTCTATGGGAAGCATTAGTGTCTTTACTCGAGGGCATGTTGTTAGAATCAAAGTCTGTCTTGACATTTGCAGAGAGGGACCAAGATGGTGACATAGGAAACTCTTGGACTTCCCTCCTCCCAAGCCTGTAGCAAATGCACAGCTACACGTGGAGTAATTTGCTGGAGAGAATTTCAGAAACTAGCTGCTGACTCCTGGACACTGGATGAATGAAAATCGCCCACATCAAAATGAGTAGGAAAGGCTGAGACACACTCTCACCATAGACCCCAAACCCAGCAAAGTTCCATACAAACAGGAGATAGCCCCCAACTCCAAGCCTCTCCTTTGGGAACTGAGGGTTTAGCTCACACATGCAGCACCACAACTTTTAAGACTCCCATGTAAAAGATGAGCCCCCAAATACCTAGCTCTGAAAGCCAATGGTAATTGAGTGCAAAAGTGCCAGGGGACTAGAGCAAAGAAAGAAGAGGTTCCTAATGGGTCTCTCCAGAGCCCAGTGCAGAGGCAACAGGTAAAAATGCCTATTCTTCAAGTGCTTCCCTGGAAGGGGTTTGTGCCTTTAAAAGATGATGCCAGAGGATGGGACATTTAATTAGAATACAACTTGGTCCTGACTGCAATCCCTCCCTGAGCTGGAAGGAGCCAGTGTGCACTTCCCCCACCCTACCCCCCTCCCTCCAGCTCTTTCCAACAATAAAACCAGTATCTTCCCAGAAGGAGCTTATCAACACATCTAACACCCCAAAGTTTACAGATGTCACCTGAGGGATGACCCCAAACCACCTAGTTCTGATCATCAACGGGCTTGATTTTATGGGTCCCGCAGGACTATACAGACCAAGAAGTTTTAACCAGATGCAGGAGTACCCCCCCTTTCACACTTTTTGTGGCTATATACCCAGAACTTAACAGAAGTTCTGTTTCTCTAGATGGCCACAAGCTTAATGCAGAAACACGTACACCAAACCACAAAAACAAAACAAATTAGAAAGGGTCATACATCTAAAACACAATCCAAAATGAATTTCAAATAGGTTTTGAGAGTTAGAAAACATGTCATAGTATTCTTAAAAAAACTAGAACATGAACTGAAATCAGTTTTTCTGAATCTGAAGTGTACAATAAATTTGCACATAAATCTATTTGCCAATTGCCAAGGATTTAAATTTATAATTAAGGTATGCTTTTAAGTATAAGTGAAAAATTTTCTAATATTTAGGCTATTAAATACAGTTTTCCATTAGAAATTGTAATGTAGGTAAATACTTTGCTTATTTTCAATTAAGAACAAAGGAAACTTTTTTTTAGTGTTAGTTTAAGCATGAGAAATAGTTGGTTAGCTAGCTAAAAAGGAAATTAGGGTTCATCCTAGAAATGTTGGATGAATTTAACAATGTCAGGAAACAGCATAGTTTGACATATTAATAGAATGAAAAAAAAAACCACGAATATTTCAATAGATACAGAAAGAAAAAAATGATAGAACTCAATACATTTTTATTATAAAAACATGCAGAATTCTTCTAACAAATGGAGAATGCATGTTATGTTTAAGTATATTTGGAAAATTCACCAAGGCAGACCATATAACAGGCCATAGGACAATTCACACACATTTTTCAAAATGAAATCATGCACAGAGTGTTCTCTGGCCATAATGAAGTAAGAAGTCAATAACAAATATAACTGGAAAAGCCTCAAATATTTAGAAATTAAGCAACACAGTTCTAAACACATACTAACTTTTGCACTTAGCAAAAGAAATTAGTGTAGAAGTTGAAAAAGATCATATAAAATTTTTCTACTTGTAGATTAGCAAGTATACTTCTAAGAAATGAACTAAAAAATGACCATAAGAAAATAAGTTATGGGATATAAAATTAACATACAAAAATAAGTATCATTCATATGTATAAACCATTCCACATTAGAAGAATGGAAGTAAAGCTTCCATTTATAGTAGTAATTTAAAAAGAATCTCCAATTTAATAAAAAAAAATTGCAAAACCTTTATTTCAAAGTGTTCCTCATATGATAATCCTTAAAATGCACCTGGACAAATGGACAGTCTATAATATTCTTGGAAGGGAAGATCTAACAAAAGAAAAATGTTAATGTTATTCTCTGGTAAACTATAAAATAAATACGATCCAATATGAATATATCCACCAATTTTTCCTCCTAATCCTACGCCAAATGATTCTTAAAATCAGTTATAAATTTGAAGAAGCAAAATAGCCTGGAAAATTCTGAAAAAAAAGAACAAGATATATGATAGCTCTATTAAATTCAGATAGTCCACAAAACCTCATTAATGAAAAGAAAGCAGCATGAGAAGACACATGGTCAAATAGACTAATACATTCAATTAGAAACTCCAGACAGAACACTTAATATATAAGGGAATTAGGTATAAAGATGTTATCTCAATGGACTATTTTCCATATATGCTTTCATGAAAAATTTTTTAGCTATTGTAAGAATAATCATGCAATGAATTAATTCAAATTAGCATTAGAAGGGACTTGAAAAAAAATCAAGGTTAAAAAAAGTAAATAAATGATATTACTAGGCAGTTTATACAAGGTGACAACAAAATGCGTCACAGATGTAGAAAAAGATGCTCAATATGACTAAGAATTAGAAAATATCAAATATAAACAATGGTGCGATACTACTTTATATCTACTATCTGGAAAAACTAAGGAAGATATTACCAATGGCTGAATGGGAAAACTATTTTTACACGTTATTCGTTTGAGTAAAACGTATTGCAGATGTTTTAAAGAATAATTCTGCCATAGTTGGTAAAATTCACAATGCGTAATATCACCCAACATCCTCACTCTTGGGTACATTTTCCAGAGAAACTATATTTCTAGGGCACGGGGTAGTATGAAGATGCTCATGTCAGCATCACTTATAGTGAGAAAGTAAAAGTAAATATCCTATCATAGTGTTCATGCATATATAGAATATCCTACAGCAGTTAGTAGATCTGAAAACCCTAGCATTGCACATCAGACTACTGAAGCAAATGTGTTTGGGAGGAATGTGTATTAAACTCAGGAGAGACCAGTAAGAAGGGTGCTTTCAATGACTATTAGAATAGTGTGGCATAAGATGAGGAATATGAGCACCTCAAATATCTATATCTCAGGTAAATATAAACTTTAAAAAATTTCTATGGATTAAGGTATTTGATTTAGCAAAAAGGTTTTTTTTTTTTTTTCTTTCTGAAATCTAACTGATGGGATACAGAAATATAAAAAGAATCACTCACTGAAGTCAAGAAAGCTTGAAATGGTGTAACAAATTCATCAGGTGATGGGCATTAGAGGATGCTTGGTAGCATCCAAAGCATCTAGGATCAAACTGATGAAGAAAGAAATCACATGAAATCATACTGATGGAGAAAAGTACTATGGTTGCAGAACAGTAATACAAGAAAGGCAAAGCATAGCACTCCTGGAAAGCAAGGCTTCCTACCAAAACCTTGAACCACCACACAATCAGAGACAGCAGGGTATAATAGGGGACAGTCTTCAAATCAATTGATTTCAGACTTTGGGAAAGTGGTGCCATTATCTTGGTATCATAGCTGGTTGATCTCCCATTTGGCCTCAAGATAAAGGCACAATGATAATTTATAAAATACCCTAAATATCTGCCATAGGGATTTACAGAATGGGTATTATTGTTGGGCAAAGAAGCAAAGCAAGTCCCAGCTTCCTATTTCAAAGGACAGGACATATGCATTCACATTTCCCATTTATTTAAAGACAAGCTAATCTTTTCACATGTCCAAATGCCAACCCCTAAGCACTGGCTTCCCAATTCAGTTTGGTCAGTAAAGCCTCTACCTCATATGGAAAATTTCTATTTATTGTCAGAAAACAGTGCTTAGGAAACACTCTGCTATTCTGCGATTTGTTTTATTTCATGAAAATTATGCAGTAAGCAAAAATCACTGCTTATTTGAATGTATCCAGTATCATGAAAGACAATCAAAAATACCAAGAACTGAAAAAGCAGCAAACTTTAATATAAACAGAATCCTCAGAGGAATAAAAAGATCCCACAAACTAAAAACACCTCATTGCTTGAAAAAAAAAAAAAAAAATCAAACAATGTAATATGAAGAAATGAAAATTTTAAAATAGCAGAATGTAGTAGAAAAACTGAATAACAGAAGGTGTATGAAAATAGACTAAATAACGAGCTGGAAGAAATTCTTAGGATTTAGACTAAAAGAAGACAATGTTAATGGGCACAGAGTTAAAGTTTGTGGAGATATATTCTGAATAACCCTAACAGCCTAATTGGAGTTCCAAAAGAGACTGAGAAAGAGAGGAGGGAAAAACTTCCAGGAAGAACATTTTCCAGAGTTGAAGCAAGATTTGAATCAATAGCCAAAAAATTATCCACCAGTTGCCCTACAGGAAAACTTAAATAAGCCTGTACTTGACCATGGCTTGGTAATATGAGAAAAGTGATAAAGAAGATAGCTCATGAGAATGGAAATAAAAATATGGGTAGAAAGCCTGAAGAGACATTTTCCCAAAAAGGCATACAGATGTCTAACAGACACACAGACACTCAACATAATTCATCATCAGGGAAAGACAAGTCAAAACTACAATGAGATGTCACCTCGCTCACACCAGTCAGAATGGCTAAAATCAACAACACAAGAAAAAACAGGTGTTGGCGAGGATGTGGAGAAATGAGAAACTTATGCACTGTTGGTGGGAATGCAAACTGGCGTAGCTGCTGTAGAAAACAGTATGGAGGCTCCTCAGGAAATTAAAAACAGAGTTATATACAATCCAGTAATTCCCCTACTGGGCATTTACCCAAAGAAAAAATAAACACCAATTTAAAAAGATATATATACTCTTATGTTTATCGTAGCATTTTTTATAATAGTCAAGATATGGAAGCAGCCGTATCAGTTTTTCCCCCATTAAGGATGAGGTTAGCTGTGGGGTTTTCATACATGTCCTCTATTATGTCGAGTTATGTTCCCCCAAACAGACTCAGATACAGAGAACAAACTGGCAATTGCCAGAGAGGAAGTAGGTAAGGGGATGGGTAAATAGATAAAGGGATTAAAAGTATACTTATGGTGATGAGCACTAATGTATAGAATATACAATTAGTATTTTATAGAATTCTAATGTATAGAATGGTTAACTCATTATATTGTACATCTGAAAATAATAGAATACTGTGTATTATTTTTACATCAATTACAATATCTCAAAAAAAAGAGTGGATATCAAACTCATATTAAGCTTTTGTCTCCAAAAGGGCTATTCTGGGTATGTCTCTGGGGGAATTTCTCAGTGAGATTAACAATTCAATCATTAGACTAAGTAAAGCAGATTGCTCTCCCTAATGTGCATTGACCTCATCCAATCCACTGAGAACATGTATAGAAGAAAAAAGCTGAGTAAGAGACAATTTCTGCCTGTCTTTGAATTGGAACATTGGTATTTTGCCTTTAGACTCAGGTTCAGAGTGCAATCTATACCACCAGCTCTCTTAATTCTCAGCCATTAGATGTAGACAAAAATCATACAATCTGCTCTTCTGGTTACCCAGCTTGCTAGCCCCCCCCCCCCCCCCACCATACAAGTGTGGTAGGATATATCTATATTATCTATATCCTATTGGTTCTGTTTCTCTGGAGGACCCAGACTAATATGGTGGTGGTAAAGTGGGAAGTAAAAAAAAATCCTGAGGAAAAAATTCCTTTAAAATCTAGTTTTAAATCAACCAATCTATATTCAAGTGTGACAGCAGAATCTGTTTAGACATCTAAAAAGGCAGAAATTTACAAGTCAAATAGTTTTGTCTTTTCTACAAGCACTTAGGAAATGATTAAAACATGAACATTTCATGTCTTCAATGTTTATTAAGTGTTGCTTATCGTCTATATCCTCCAGCATACCATATTCAAGATTCCCATTGTGGCTGTTGATCTACTGACCCTCTTGTACTGCACTCACTCATCTTGCAATGAGGTGAGAAGATAAAATGTCTACGTGATGAGATGCAGTGACATGTATGACTAGGCACTCTGACTAGTGTTGGACTACTAGTGACCTTCTGACCATAGGTTAAAAGGTGATCATCCCCTTCTCCATTGCAGTTGGCCACAGGTAACTGAAACCACAGAAAGCAAAACCACAGATAAGGAGTGGAGGGAACTACTGCAAAGCGTAAGCTTATAAAATAATCTGATACAAGAATTACGGATTAATATACAAAATCTGAGAAGGAAGCTTTTGAGACAAATTAAAGCATAAGAGTGTTCTATTTTGGAGCGATTACTGGAAGACAAACTACCTCAGTATGCACGCATATTATTCATTTTAATTAGAAATCTGAAGACAGTCATTGGTAGGTTTACAAAAGGAATGAAATTTTCCTTTCCCTGGGCTACAAAAGATATAAAAGGAAATCCTGGGCAGCATAAAACAATGTATTAATACAATTTAAATTAAATATAATGACAACAGTAGGAACTAGAAATAGCTACCCAGCCCCCCCACCCCCCAGCACGTGAACCCCCTTCCCTCCATAAGTAACCAGTGCAAAATGGTTTGGGTGTGAATTTTAGAAAATCTCAAAAAAAAATTCTCTGATTTATATTTAGAAACTGTTCTAGAGATTAGAAATAGATGATATTGAATTTATTTCACTTGGCTAACATAAATAAAAACCTAGATACATAAGAAAAAAAAAAAAAAAACTATGCTTGCCTTTACCTGTGAATATATCCACAAAGATCCAAAGAAGTTACTAGCATGCTTTACGACATTTCAAATGTACAAGATATTCAACGAACCCTTCTAACAGTAGTTATAAGTATTTATCAATAAAGAAATAAGTAAATTAATTTTAAAAATCATAGCTATTTTTAAAAATGAGGTAGATTTGTGCATACTGATATGAATATGTGTAGAGCACATATTTTGATGGGAGACTCAAGGCATAAAACAGTATGTATATTATCCTTTCTTTTAATATATTTGTGCATGTATATATTACATATCTATGCTAAAAATGTATATAAAATAGACCAAATATGATGGTTCCCCAGTGAATCAGAAATGTATACTTCTTCCAAATTATTTGAATTTCTTACAAACATTTGTAAATTTCAACATTGAAAATTAAACTTTTCCCCAGAAGACTATCTGTCAGAATAGCTATAGATGACACAAAATGTATTATGAGTACATTTTCCTTCCCTTGGAGCAAGTTTAAATGCTTTAGAAATAGTTCAAACTTACTCATGTAAAAACCTAGACACATAAGAAGAAAAAAAAAAAACAAAAACTATGCTTGCCTTGTTCATGTGACTTATTCCAACTTATTCATGTGAAATTCATGTGAAAACATGTTTTTTAATTTTTTAAAAACGTTTGTTTACTTTTTGAGAGAGAGACAGAGCATGAGAGGGGAAGGGGCAGAGAGAGAGGGAGACACAGAATCCAAAGCAGGCTCCAGGCTCTGAGCGGTCAGCACAGAGCCCGACACAGGCTCCAACTCAGGAGCTGGGAGATCATAACCTGAGGCGAAGTCGGACACTGAACCAAGTGAGCCACGCAGGCTCATGGAAAACATAAATCTCTTTTAGGGCATGACCTTATTTCTGTACTTTCTTTCCTTTTTTTTTTTTTAATTTTTTATTTTGTTTATAATGGTCTTTTTTTTTTTTTTTGTAGCTTACTCTTTTTTGAGAGAAAGAGAGTGAGAGAGCAGGGGAGAGGCAGAGAGAGAGGGAGAGAATCCAAAGCAGGCTCCACACTGTCAGCACAGAGCCCGATGTGGAGCTCAAATTCATGAACTGTGAGATCATGACCTGAGCCAAAACCAAGGGTGGGGACACTTAACTGACTGAGCCACCTAGGTGTCCCTATTTCTCTACTTTCTTACTGTTAATATCTGAGACCTTCATGTGTGTAGGACTATTACCCTTTTCAATGAACTGAAGTGTTTGCTAAAATTTCATCAATAGTGAAGCCAAGATTTCTTTCAAGGACTCTATGATTTCACTGTTGATGTTTGCAACCTTGATATTAATTCCCCTGGAGGAAATAAACCTAAAATAATTATACCTTAGGTGCTAAATACTTCAAACTTTATAGTAAATTATAGCACATATTTCATCAAAAATTACTAGAATAGCTAAACAGTCACAGCGACCTACTTGGAGTCATCTTAATACATGTGAGAGGATTATGGAGATCCCACAGAATTATGGCATAAAAATTGAAAGAGGAAATTTCCCTTAGCATTCCATAGATCATGCAATATATTTTATAGATTTCATGAGAACTTAGGAAAGCCCAGTGCTGAGACTTTTGCTACAGCTTAGGCTTTGACTTCAAATTTTAAATGTTGTTCACCAAGATCTGGGAGGTTTCCTTAAGAATAAAATCACTCTGGACGTTACCCATAAACTCTATAATATACTGTGCTTCATTTCACCTAAGACCTTAGATTTCCTGGTAGCTGCTAAACCTTTATGCTTGATAGAGAGAAGAGTTTTGTAGAGGACATGGCCATACCTTTACTTTGTCCTAGAGTGGCTTGCTAGTGTTCCAGAGTTTAATGACTATCTTTCCTCCTCAATGTCTTCACAGGGCCTAGAATATAAAATAGAAGAAACAGTCCCTGAATAGAAGGTCCTTTACAAAACAGACTTATTCTGAATAAGTGATTTGGTAATAGCAAAATATGGTTCTTTTTCCTACAAATACATAATTTGTGAACAAAAATTATAAAAGGATTTTAATTTTTAAATTTTATTTTATTTATTTTTTAAAATTTTAATGCTTATTTTTGAGAGAGGGAGGGAGGGAGGGAGGGGGAGGGTCAGAGACAGGGAGACACAGAATCTAAAGCAGGCTCCAGGCTCTGAGCTGTCAGCACAGAGCCCAGTGTGAGGCTCAAACTCAAGAACCATGAGATCATGACCTGAGCCAAAGTTGGACACTCAGCCAACTAAGCCACCCAGGCACCCCTTAAGTTTTAAATTTTAAACCGTAAAAAAATTTACACTAAAACAGCTTTGTATAGACAAATCATTTTGGCAAAAAACTAATAAAGGGTAATGAAATGATCAAGATCTATAACCTGGATCTGTGTGCTCTTTGCAACATACCCAGCTTTGCCCAAACAGATACGAATCTGTGGGCTCGAGGAATCAGGTGATTTTCTCACTCTTCTGCTCATAAGCTGGCATCAATAAACTATATTCTAAGTGAAGAAATCTAAAATCTTGTTTTGATGTTTTTATTACATTTTAATGACAAATTTCCCATAAAACGAATGAACCATTAGTTTTAGGAGCTCTCACATTCACAGACCCACTTCCAAATTGGTAGTGGCCTACAAGTGTTCCTAAGGTGATCTGTTCCAGAAAATTTGGAAAATTAGATAATTTATTGTAGTTAATAAATGTCACTGCTTTCCTCCATGCAACTCCCTCCAACACACTTTCCTTCTGATGCCGTTGGAGTGGCCATGGATACTTTCTGACAGGAGAAAAGTTAAGGATTTAGTTTGGATTCAGGGGGATATAGTGATGTGCATCCCAAGTACCATGATGTACTGTTAAGTTACTTTTAGCTGTTTTCACTGTAGGAATGGCTACCAGGAAATCCACGGTCTCCCACCGTGATAACTCATCTAACATTATGACAAGTAGGGGCAGGATCATACCTTATTTTGTGACTTAAATGTGTCATAATGTATGAATTACTAGAACTATTTGGGTATTGAAAGAGAAATAAGGACTCAACTATATGGAGCTGAACACTAGCCTGTGGAAAATTCTTCTAATCATCACAAGGTATAATCACACATGGAGAATTTGGTTGTCATTGTCACCTAATCAAAACTGACGTTATCTCCCAATAGCACATACTAGAAAAAAAATCAGCATATACAATTAAAAATATTCCCTAAAAATAGGAATTTCCAAGAATCCTTGTATTTGTAGGACACAAATCTGTAGCTGTATTACAAATAGTATTGTACACATTAGGTATCTCAAGGGTCAACAGATTTACAACAGCCATACTGAATGCAAGACAGATACTCTAACTCCATAGAAAATATTACAAAATTATTAGCATGTGAATAAGTGAACATTTCATTGACCAAATACCAAAACATTGAACGTTCTTCACTTTTCAATCTTTTGTCTCAAATTATTCCACTTCCATGGGAACACCAAGCTCCACCTTCAGCCCCTTATGGTCATTTGCTCTTACTGGCTATATTTGGCCATAAGTAAAGGGGAATTTAGGCCCTTCACTTAGACTTAAAATCATCAAACACGTGGCTTAGGTCAATGCAAACCACCGTTATAATGGATCTCCTTGTTGTCCTTTGCAGTGAAGGATGTAGGTGTCAACTCTCCCAAGTTTCAAAATGAGGGGCTATAGCATTATAAATGCTAGAGTGGAAGTTCTAAAAATCAATTTATGACACTAATCAGCCATCCTCACACAATAGAATTAAAGGTTCAGAAGTCAGCCATGAAGTTCAGAAATTAGGAAACAAAGCATGATGAAGAATGCTGTTGGAGTGCTATGGCATTTTCTCAACATATCCTCCAACAGCGTGGGGAGGAAATTCTTCTCCCTCACCTCTATCCAAAGCCAGAAAAATTTTAAGGGGTAACACAAAAAGGTATAAATAAGTCCCTCTGGAAGTTTGGAAGCTTCACTTTCTGTTGTAACCCATACCTGGAACATTTTAAAAGACAGTGGCTGTTTTTGCCTATTTGGAGGAACACAGGGATGGAAAATGTAAGCAGAACATTATTACAATGGAAATGAACTACCAGGATTTTAAACTAGATCACATGTGAGCATACATGTTATAACCAAGTACATGTTCTCGCCTAACAATTACAGGATACAATTAAGCTTATTCCTATTTTTTTTAGGCCACCATCATCCTAAAACCTAACTCCAAAGACAGGATACTTGCTGGGCAAAAGTTACTAGAGAGGATGTCAGGAATATATACATAAAATGAAATGGTCAATTTTCTTTAGACCAGTGTCAGGTAAGTGTGTTTATCATAATGAGCAAATGCTTTGAGTCCATTTATCTGGTGGCTTTGTCCAACCCTACTGTCAAAGGGACAGATTTAAAAGCATCAAGGCAGCTTAGTTATTAGAATAAAACATTATATGTAACCGGCAATAGGACACTATGTATTTTAGCAGAGCTTTATAATTTTACTGACTTTCCCTATAGAAA
This sequence comes from Panthera pardus, assembly GCF_024362965.1. NCBI lineage: Eukaryota > Metazoa > Chordata > Mammalia > Carnivora > Felidae > Panthera > Panthera pardus. The sequence goes on along the minus strand of NW_026526688.1, from coordinate 24,854,310 downwards.
ATGGTGATAAAATAAACCTTTGGCCTCTACCACTGTCAATCGGCTTATAAAAGGTTATTTTTATGTGTTGCAAAGTACAATTCATTATTTGCTCATAAAATAAATTTCATTGTTAATCAGTATTTTCTTAAATTCTCATAGAAAATGATTAAGTATTATACTTTTTAATCTTGTGAATTTTATGTATGTGAATATGTCTGTATATTCCAGCTTGTGACAAATGAAAGTACTTTGTACTATGAGTAACAGTCAAATATTTTAAAGGTCATTGACCTACTCAAAGACCAAAATTGTCAATTGGATTTCTTGAGTATTTTAACTTTTTTCAATAATTCTAATTATAGGCAATATGTTTCCTTATCACAAGCCTAGACCTAGAAACTAAAAGACAATGAGGATTATTAACTCCAACTGAATCAGGGATCAGAGAGTAGAACATGCAGGAAAAATATGAATATGCTTACTGGCACAAGACTGGGGATAAATGAAAGCATTTATTATCTCACCTGTTTGGGGAAAATTAAGTGAAGGCCACAAAATGCTTCAAATTTAGTTCTTCCATGGTACCTGCTTATAACTGAGCAAATTTTAGTTCATAATGTTAATTTATTTGTATCTTTTGATTTAACTACTCTCATGAAATTAAAATCTCTCATTTTTTCTAAGAATCTTGGATTCTTTTCACTACTATAATTTTTGAGATTACAAATCTATTCTTTGAGTGATTAGAGGTGTCTATTTTCATGGATGTGCCAGTAAAATACTAAGTAGTCAAGGGGAGAAATAACAATGAAGCAGTCAATTCCAAGTCAGAATTGTTGTATCATGAGATATCCAAAACCAAAACAATAGTAAACCCTCTAATTAAAGGACTTTTCCTCAAGTGCCTACATTACTGGATAGGATATCTTTATTTTCCTAAATAATTGACATATCAGACATTTATTGAGAGCCTGTACTTTCCCAGGCATTGCAGTAAGAGATAGGGATTCAAAGATCAGCAATCCCACTCTCAAGATTCTCTTGATTTCAGTGATACAGATGTGAAAGTTTACACTTTCAATATTGTATACGAAGCATACAAGTTCAATAAGCAAGAAACTTTCCTTTCATGTTTGTCCTGTGTGAATAAAGAAAGTAGTAAAATTGGTAACAAGGAAAGAAGGAGAAAAAGGAGGATCAATGGGTGGTGATTCTTGGAAGAAAAATTAGAACCAGATTCCAGAGCATATTAAATATGATCTTACTATGTTTGATGTTCATTCCCAAAACAACTGGAGAACTGAAGCCTTTAAACAGAGGGATGATTTAATCAAATTTTGACTCAGTCCATTTGGGTTACAATTTTAAGATTGGAGTCAGGAAGGCAATGCTTAGTAGTGGAGAAGTATGTTGGTATGCCACAGAACTTCTGGTGTAAATGGTGTAATTATCAACTGTGACACTATCAATGGTGATAAAACAATTGTTGAATAATACCATCCATTTTGAGAAAGAGGACTAATCTTCATGACTAACTTGATCCTAGTTATTAGGGACAATTTATTTTTTTAATTTAAACTTCTACATATTTTGGCTTGGATGACTAGGACAATGGTAGCTTTTACCTAGTATAATTAAAAATAAAGAAAAAAAGTAGGTCTCAAGGTAGAATAAAAAACAATGAATTGAATTTAACTTCAATACTTTGCGGTTAAGGGTGAGAATGCCCAACAGTTCACGATATGTAGCTTAAGAAAAATACATCCCAGACAGAACATATGGAGTTACCAATGTATAGCTCTCAAATGAAAAGAAAATAAGTACTGAATAAGAATAATGCAAGTTCAGGTATAGAACAATGAGGAAAATTCACATGTAAAGCACAGTCGAAGAAGAGCTTAAGCCAGAGAATGCTAACATGTATTTAGAGACTTATGGAAGAAAAATCAGAAAAAAATGAAATGGAAGTTAATTCTTTCTGAGAGCCTGTTACTCTCAACACTATAGGTTTTATTTACCTTTAAGAGCCCCAAAATGAAAGATAGCAGTGCTTAAAAAGAGATACATCTAGAAGTGCAATAACCAAACTGAGAAAACTCTTTCAGCCTTAAATTCATGCACCGACAGGATATAAATCCTAGAGAAGAATTCTATTATCTGGGAACAGAGGAAAATCAGGATCGGTGAAGTCTAACATTTGATGATTTTTATAAATGTCCTTTACATTGGTACAATGTTATTTTAGTAGTGGTATAATTTTCATGTTTTATTCCTAATTTGCTTGGTCAAATTATCCGCTATATTCATGTTTAACAATATCCTAGCTAGGTTGACCTATGAAGGCAGGCCAATATTATAGCTGTTCAGAGGCCTTAGTTTTATTCCACTGTGTCCTGTACTTTGGGACATTCCTGAAATCATTCCCTGTTTTCAGCATTTTTAAACAATTCAGTCATGAGTTTTATCAGAGTAGACAAGCATGAAATGAATTTTCTATCATGGTTTATGAATGCCAGGAGAGCTCAGAGATCAGTAACATTAGAAGGCATTGGTGCTTGATGTTTAACTTTTCCTCTGCATTTAAGTAGGCAAATCCCTTCGAGCATTATTTTGAAATGCCATGGACAGTGGTTGATCTAATTTTAGAATAGTTTATTTAGAGTAAATAAAGGAATTTCTTGTATAGTAGTCTTTGCTATTAGAAATAGTACATCTAAGTTTTGTGAGAACATTTAGCCATTATGCCATTTATATGGATCTCAATAGAATGTTGTATAATCTAGTGCCAATTCTAAAAACTATTTCATTTACTGTTTGTAATACTCTTGAAATCAGCTATCTAAAGTAACAGATCATATTAGATCATTGATTAGTGTATTGAAACAAGATTCTGTATTAAAAATTAAACACAGCAGATAAATATATGTAAATATTTTTCATTCTGTTAAATTCACAAGTATCATACCTGAAGAATACATAATTGGCCTACATCTCTCAACTGCCAACATATATCATAAGATTGTCAAACTGTATGTAGATCAGAACTTACACCCTGTTACTTCTCTTGCATTTATACATCCACATTAAACATTCATGACTATTTATTGTCTCAGAGGATTTAAATTCAAATTATTTCTGTTAAAAACCTACAAAGAAGACAAATGTGTTTTTTTGTTGTTGTTGATTTTGATTCTCAAGGGCACTTGGAAAAATTCTGGGACCTTGAATGGAAGGGATCATTCCTTTAACAGTCATGGAAATGGTGGGCAGACTGATCACTGGGCATAATTATCTGAGGTAGCCCCCAAACCATTTCCTACTCCAATTGGTCTGAGGGATTATAAAACATACAATAGTAATAGAACTAAAAATGTTCAGTTATTTTCTGTCATGGTGCAATACAGGCCCCCTTCCCATTGTGCAGCATTTTCCTTAGTTTCTAGAAGATGAAGAGAATTGTTGTACAAGTCTATTGAAGCGCAGTGAATTTTCTACCATTCTGATTAAACTGCTACTACCAGGTAGGAAAAACCTTGTGCAGAGAAAAATCAAACAGTTTAAGGCTCATCTTATGGCAAAGGATTCTGTATATTAAGCTTAAATGTCCCCCAATCTGTTTCCTCTGCCCTTCTATAGAAACCTCGGGCTATTCCCTGAATATTTGATTCTTTTATAGTTACTCCTTACCCGTTTATTGTGTTTCTAATAAAAGATTTTAAACCCTGCAGTTTCATTTTCTGTCTACTATAATTCTAGAGCAAAAAACAAAATTGTGTGATTAAGTTTCCTTATTTGGGTAAGGATTGTCCATTTAACGTGAGGTCAGTTGAAATTCTAAAACCACGTGGCTTAAACATCCTGCAGCTAAAATCTGTTTAGTATCTGCTTTTGAATGGCATACGGATAAGAGCACTTGACACACCGTCTCCCAACTACCTAAGATGAAAACTAACACAATACAAAACTAGGGCACAAAAATCTGGGGAGGGGTTGGGAGAGCGCGCTCAAGTAATTACTTAGCAAACAATGTTCAGTTGAAGGAAATCAATGTAGTTATCCCTCAGGACATCCAGATGTCCTTCGTGAAAAGAGAAGCCACCAGAAAAAAAATAAAGGAACACAAAAGACAGGTACTGAATCTATCTCATGCCTCAAGAACTAAAGCGGACAGAAAATTGGAAAGGTATTCCTTTAACCTGTATAACCTGGTTTTTGAGGTATCCAAGTAGTGATCTTTTTGTTCCCCCAGCAACCATGTTTGTAGAAACTACCAGTGAACGATGAAGAAGTAAGTTATATGCATAGTACTGATGGGGGCAGGAATAGATAAAAAGGGCACTTTTTTTTGTTCTTATTCACCTGAAGTTATTTATGCGATATTTTATATCGTTTAAAACACAAATTAGGCAACATTGTTTCTTTCCCAAAGACTTAACATTTATGTACCAGAAAGAAGGCATAAGAGTCTATCTTCCTGATTAAAAGTAAAGCCACAACGCTCAGAGTCTGCTTTAATTTTTGCAATGAGATTTTGAAGCTGGGCCATGTTTTACCAACTTTTGATAGGATATATAAAACCATGCCATCAAAAACTTTATTTATAGTTTGCCTTTCTTTTGCCAGAATAGCACCACATAACAAATAATTTGCTTTCATCTTTGAACTCAAGTTCTGCAGATTTCTTTTTAAGTCCCAGAACTACCTGCTGTGTCTTGAATATGTATTTTTTCTACTAGTAGTCTAGAAGGCTACATTAGTAATAAGAATTCTCATGATATTTTAAAATATGCATATTTAAGAACGAATATCTGGTTCCCTAAGATACTAAAAAAAACCTAAACCAAACTAAACCAAAAATAAGATACAGCCAAGTTTGACATAACAATGGAAAGGCTAGATACAGTTTTATTTCTAAAACCAGAACCACATGGAGGAGTTTTCTAATAAAGTACAGTGACTTTTGTTGGTCCTTTGTATTTCAATTTATTTGCCATGTAAACTCACTGAATTAGAAAACATTCAGCAACATGTAATAGAAGGAAAAAAAGAATAGAAAGATAGAATCCAAAAGAATTAGGATGACAATTTCTGGGCATTACAATTTGATTTAGGGGTCTTTTTCTCGCTTATACACACTTCAAGATACTCAGAATACTCCAAAATTTCTCTTACAAGCATGTATGAATTTAAAGTATAAAAAGCCAAGCAAGAAATGCAATTTAAATATTTCTCACAGAAAACCAGTGCTGTGAACCAGTACTGAACCAATGACTAGAGATCGAGGTAGGAGGATTATTTGTGGCTCTAGCGGTTTGAAGCTGTTTTTGAACTAGCTCAGACTGAGCATAGTGGTGGATGGGTCAATCAGCAATGTGGATGTTTGGGAGAAAACATAGGAACAGAGTTTAGAGTCTCATAAAAGCTTGCATCTGGCAGAAGGGTGATTAACTCTCATTGTATATTCTTGGGAAGAGTAAGCAAGTGAAACTTGTTTTCAGAATGGACAAGGATGGAATTCACATGTGAGTAAGGAAATACGTCATTGTTTTATCTTTCTCATGCTCAGATTGCCTGGGACTTGCTGTAAAAACAAATTGTGTTATTTTTTAAAAAAATTTTAATGTTTATTTTTGAGAAAGAGAGCGCGAGCGAGAGAGACAGAGCACATGCAAGTGAGTGAGCAGGGGAGGGGAAGAGAGAGACGGAAACACAGAATCAGAATCTGAATCTGAAGCAGGCTCTAGGCTGGCAGCACAGAGGCCGATTCGGGGCTCCAACTCAACAAACCATGAGATCATGACCTGAACCGAGGTTGGACGCTTAAGCGACTGCGACACCCAGGTGCCTCGTGATACATGCATTTTCTATGTTCTTCCTCTCAGGGGCGGGAATTAGCTTTTTACTTATATATTGCTCTGTTTCTATGAAACCAATGTAATTCAAAAGTTCATACCAAATAAAAGGATGACTTTTCTGGCTACATTCAAATTTGTTGTTTTAATAGGTTTATTTTTACTTTTTAAATACTTTTCTTATCCTTGTGTAGGTTTATTTTGCATAGATATGTAATGTTATTATCACCGATGCAAACGTCAGAAGAGGGGCATTGATTAAAATGCCCTTTTGTTCAAGATAATTTCTTAGATTGAAATTCATTAAATCCCTGAGCACATTTAAATTTGATTTTTACATTTCACAACAGATCTAGTCATACTCTCACAGCTCTCTGTTGCCAAACTCATGTTCAACAATGGTCACCTTTTGCTGTAAGATATAGGAAAATGGCAATTCATAGGCTCTGTAGACATTAATGCATACCCTAATAGGACCTTATATAGGTATTTGCAGGTATATTTATCATGAGGGTTAAGTTTTCCTGAGATCCCTTGATTACATTTAGATTTATTTAGGTTCTTCCTTGATATTTGAATTGGTATCTCTTTCACTGTATCCCGATTTCTATTCCTGTCTTTTCTGGTTAATATGTTAATATCTAGTTAATCAGAGGCAAGCTAGCAGGAATTTCCTTGGAAACACAGAATCTGCTAGAAAGTTGCAGCAATGCTCAATAACCTCTATACTAGAAGAAACTTGGGAGTTATTAATACGAGCAACAGCAAACAACCATGTTCATCATGAACAAAGACATAGTAATTCTTGCGTCAAATACTATCTTCACTATCTTGACGTTTATAATTATCGTAGCATCCATCATTCTTTAGCAGCATGGGAAAGTTATAAATGTCTCATTACTATATATGAAAGTCAACATTTTATTTAATTTGATGCTTTAAGGGCTGTCAGTTTAATTCTACTTGTGACTGTCAAAAAAAAAAAAAAACCCTGCAAAAGCAAAAATCATTATGATGATTACTCTGTAAGTTTGGTCAATATTTTTCTGAGCCTACTTCTTCAGAGTCGCCTAAAAATGGTGCTGCTGTCATGGCTTTGTCATAGTTATCTGAGATTTATATAAAATGTTTTTAACTTGAGAAATACACTTTTTGTTTTATAAGATCCTAAAACTGGCTGAATTAATACAATGTTAGCTCATGTTAATTAGAAACATTTTTAAGGGGTGTCTGGGTGGCTCAGTTAAGCTACCAGCTTCGGCTCAGGTCATGATTTCACAGTTGTGAGTTCGAACCCCATGTCGGGCTCAAAGACTGACACCTGCTTCTGATTCTGTGTCTCCCTCTCTGCCCCTCCCCCAACTCATGCTCGCTTTCTCTCAAAAATAAACAAGAAATAAAAATAAAAAAGGAAACATTTTTAAATAAAAACATTTCAACTCAGTAAAATTGATTTAACATTTTTCTTTGAAGATAGAATTTTTGAAAGAGCATATGATACCATTTAATTCTTAAGGGCCTCCAAAACCATCAACTGATATGAATATGGCTTAAATATTGAATATATTTCTAATGACATGAATATACAGATATTAGTAGGCAAATGAGATTTCCTTTTAGCATATTAAAGCAGAGCAAAGAGATTAACATTAAATAAAAACAGAATACTGTTTCAAGAAAAATAGTCACTGATATTCATGCTAGTGTTCCAAACTTAAAATTCTCCACATAGCTTTTTTCCACTACAGATCAAATTCTTTAGCTATTATGAAAACATTTTCAACATACCAGTCACTGTCCATCACAGTTGAGGTCAGAACCTGACTTTTTACTGTGGCTTTCTTTCAAGGGTTCTCCACACCGTCGTTACTATCAGAAATTCAAACCATTTTTTTTTTGTTTGTTTTGTCTAAATTACCTCCCAGAAGCACTTCAGGCAAACTGTGAGGCTGAAAAGTAGTCTTCGTAACTGCAATATCTACTGTGGGACAGAGCCACTCCTATCAAATCCACGTCCACTGTCACCTTAGGTTAACTTCTGATCAGTGAACCCACTCAGCTCAAGCCAATGTTACGACTCACTCGTACCTTATCCACACCACGCCTCGCCGGTCGCCAACGTCCGGTCACACAAACTTCTCTTAAGGGCTACTCAACTGACTTATATACCACTTTAATTACTAAACTGGCTTTTTCTGAGAGGAAAAGGGCTGCTAATTCACTTCAAAACACACCTGCATATTATTAGGGACTTCCATGGCTTGGGTGAATATTCTGTTGTCAGAGGAGATATTTTGTGGAGAAGGCCTCTTTGAAATCTGTTAATTTGGGTCCTCCAGGAATAAGATGCCAAGGAGTCAGAAGTACATGTTTACTGCGGAGAATGTCTGTGAAAGACAAAGGGAAGGGGAGTAGAGTCGTCAAGAACTTTAAGTCACTGATGCAGGTCTGACACAAGTGGAAGGAGAAGGGGGAAGGAGGAGGGCTGAATCAAAGAGACCGGGATGGGAGATGTAGCCCTGAGAAGGTCTTGGACTGCCTGTGGGTGAGATTCAGCACAAAGACTTGGCAGAAATGGCCAGACTTCGGCCAATCCACTGTGCTCAGTCATTGGCTAGAAGCTGCCAAGGAAGACGCCCTCGACCTGTGATAGCTCCCAGGTGCATTGTGCCTGGATGTGCTTCTCACCGCAGAATTGTACGGGGAAGGCGGGATCTTGAACCTAAGGAAGTGGCTGCTGCAAATTCCTCATGGAACACAATATGTTCATCTAAAAGTTGCAGTGCATGGGGCACCTGGGTGGCTCAGTCGGTTGAGCCTCTGACTTTGGCTCAGGTCATGATCTCAAGGTTCATGAGTTCGAGCCCCGCCTCCGGCTCTGTGCTGACAGCTCAGAGCCTGGAGCCTGCCTTGAATTCTGTGTCTCCCTCCCTCTGCCCCTCTCCTGCTCATGCTCTCTCTCTCTCAAAAATAAATAAAGATTAAAAAAAATTTTTTTGAAGTTGCAGTGCTCAAACCAAGTTTTTTATTTTTCTGTACAAAGTCACTTTATTCTGAACCTACATATATTTGTCCACTCTTTGAAGTCTGTATTTTTACCTGTTTTGACAAAACTATGAAATGACCTTTATCTTTATCCTTGTTGCTTCCTTGCAGTCACTTTTCACTTTATTCGGTTCTGTTACTTATTTGCTTCTCAACTTTTGTTCATTATTTAACTATATATATATATATATATATATATATATATATATTTTGGCAGTTCATCACACACATATAAGGTAAATTACTTATTTGAATAGTTGGTATATGTACTTCAAAGTACATTATCTATAGCCTGAGACCCAACTTCTTAAGTGATCTTTCATTGATTATTTCTACAAATCTGCAAACCTATTCATGTAGAACAAACAACAACATAGAGCTCACATGGTACAGATTGGCATGTTCATCTAATAAAAATGATATAATTCCATATGATTTCACTTCTATGTGGAACTGAAGAAACGAAATGAATGAGCAAAGGGGAAAAAAAGAGAGACAGACAAACCAAGAAACAGACTCTTAATTACAGAAAACAAACTGACAGTTACCAGATGGGAGGTAGGTGTGGGGGGGGGGGGGGCGAATGAGTGAAACAGGTGATGGGGGTTAGGGAATGTACTTGCTGTGATGAGCACCACGTGATGTATGCAATTCTTGAATCACTACATTGTACACTACATTGTACATTAAAACTAATATAACTATATTTTAACAGGGATTGAAATAAAAACTTTAAACAATTAAAAAAATCAGGATGCCTGGGTAGCTCAGTCAGTTAAGTGTCCAACATCAGCTCAGGTCATGATCTCGCGGTTCACAGGTTCGAACCCCCGTTTGGGGTCTGTGCTGACAGCTGAGAGCCTGGAGCCTGCTTCGGATTCTGTCTCCCTGTCTTTCTGTCCCTCCCCTGCTTACACGCTCTCTCTCTCTCTCAAAAATAAATACACATTAAAAATTTTTAAGAATTTAAAAAAATAAACACACACACACACACACACACACACACACACACACACACACACACACAAAATGCTGTAACTCCTATGGCTGGACTGCTTGATTAGCACAGCCTGTGCCTGGCATAGCGGCCACACTCCTGATGGTGATAGGTGATCAGTATCAGGCACACATGGATGGTTTGTAATATAAAAGCCCACCCATAGTTTTGAAAATTCTAAAGAGAATGCGAATTTAGGATCTGTGAGTGTTATGACGACTCAGACAAACAGAATAAAGAGAATTCCCTGCTAAATGATGCCTATCCCTCTGGAGTCTTAGCACTCAGCAGGGATTAATATGACCCAGAGGAGCAGAGGCTCAAATGTTATCGCAGGTGCAATGTGGTTGGCCAGCTCACCACCCAGAATGGGCTCTGATTGGCCAGGAGCCTGTTTAACCTGCCTATCAGGAGACAAGCTTTCCACGAAAGCTGAGCAGAATCGTAGACATTATCGTAGATAAGAATCACGGCTGGGAGAATAACTTGGGAGACAAACAGGATTTAGAAAGAGGGTGGCAACATGGAGAATAGATCAAACATACCCCAAAACAGAGCCAGAAAGGAGTGATTGACTCAAGATCAGTTGTGGCCTCTGAGAAGTAAAGAATTATCTTCATGTCAACACTCCATTAATGAACATCTTGGGAAGGTCACTTCTCTTGTATACACTGAATGTGATCACCTTTTTAATTATGCATGATAATACATGTAAGATGCTTAGAACAGTGCATGGTATAGGACAAGCATTCTATAAATGTGACCCACTAGTAAGTACAGAAATGCTACCTTTAGATAACACTGGTAGGTAATACCGCTCAAGAGTTCCGGGAGGGGAGATTCACTCTAAAATAGTACAGTGAGGGGCACCTGGGTGGCTCAGCTGGTTGAGCATCCGGCTCTTGATTTCAGCTTAGGTCATGATCTTAACAGTTCAGGAGAATGAGCCCCACATTAGTCTCTGCTCTGACAGGGTGGAGCCTGCTTGGGATTCTCTCTTTCCCTCTCTGTCCATCCCTCCCCTGCTCGTGCACACACTCATTCATTCTCTCTCTCTCTCTCTCTCTCTCTCTCTCTCTCTCTCTCTCTCTCTCCCCCTCTCTCCCTCTCCCTCTCAAAATAAATAAGTAAACTTAAAAAAAAAGAATAAAATAGTACAGTGAGTCCCTACCATTTTCCTATCAAAGTGTCTTCAGGTGTGTGTGCGCGCGCACACACACACACACACACACACACACACACACACAAATGATACTGCTTGTATGACCCTCAGGCTAGGGGTTCCAGACACTCTAAGCCTCTTCTAGATGCTCTGAGGCTGAAGGGATCTGTACATCACAAAACACCAGTGTGCTGTGGCACGTCACTTGAGAGGCTCTGCAGTAATGGTACATTGATAAGCTGAGTCACTCCGCTCTCTGCCGTCTGGGAAGGCATTCGACTGCAAGCTATAACAACCCTCAGGTAATAAGAATACCAGCGTTGACAGTCTAGGTCTTGTCTGGCAGCCCAACATCCTTACCCCACCATCATTTTCCCCTTGTCTTTATCTCTTCTCACCACTCACAGACCTACCAACCTGTTTCAAGCACCAAGAACTCCTGCCTGGATTATTTTATTTTCTCAGGTTGCTCCCTATGCCTGCCCTCATTTCCCTACAGTCTGTAATTACTACAGGAGCCAGAGGGATCGTTTTAAGACCAAGTAAGACTGGGGTGCCTGGGTGGCTCAGTCGGTTAAGCGTCCTACTTCAGCTCAGGTCTAAATCTCGGGTTCATGAGTTTGAGCCCTGTGTTGGACTCTTATGCTGACAAGTCAGAGCCTTGAACCTCCTTTGGATTCTGTGTCTCCCTCTCTCTCTGCCCCTCCCCTGCTCACACTCTGTGTCTGTCTCTCTCCCTTCAAAAATAAATACACATTAAAAAAATTAAAATCAAATTTTTAATTAAAAAATTAAAAAGTAAAATTAAAAAATTGAAACTAAGTCAGACCATGTGCCCAAGAGTCCTATCTCACTAAGAGAAAAGTCAAAAGTTTACGGTGGTGCAAAGACCTGCAGGAGCAGCCCCTTTCTGAACTGAACTCCCCTAATCTGTTCCCACCCAAGGACATTTAGTCTTTCTTCCTTTGGCTTGATTGCCCTTCCCCTAGAAACCCACTGTCCCCATCTCATTAGGGTCTTTGCATATTTTCTTCTTTACGATTTGTGATGGTTAATTTCATTGTCAACACAGCTAGACTATCATGCCCAGTTGCTTGATTAAACATCAGTTCAGATGCTGCCGTGAAGGGTTCTTCGGAGAACCTGTAAACTCTAAGGAAAGCAAACTATCATCCATAATGTGTGTGGGTCTCATCTAATCAGTTGAAGACCTGAAAAGACTGGAGTTCCCTGAAGAGGAAGAAATTCTGCCTCTAGACTGTCGTGGGAACCAAGACTGCAACATCAGCTGTTATTGGAATTTCCAGCCTGCCCTGCAAACTTCTAACTTGCCAGCCCCTAAAATCTCTGCTCATATGCATACACATCCTACTGGTTCTGCCTCTCTGGAGAACTTTAATACTCATTTATTCTACACACCACTAGCACACTCTGTCCTCCTTCACTGTTTTATTTTCATCTGTGTTTATTGTCTGTCTTTTCCCACTACAAGAATAGCCACACTGGGGCAAGATTTCCATCTTTAGAATAGTGCCCGATCCATGGTAGGTTGTCAATAAATAGGTGTTGAATGAAAATAAATCATCCTGCTTTCTGGCTGCATCTAAACCCTTCATTACCTCTTCATTGTAAGGTATAGAGATGAATGAGGTTGACAATGAAAAAGTAAAAAGAAAGAACGAGAGAAATCCAAGGAACTTATAGGTGTAGGAACACTTAGGGCTGAGCAGAGGGTGAGCAGACAGTAAATTCTGGGTCACACATAATCCAGAAAGCAGGTGTTTCAGAGACAAAGGAAAATGGAAATGTAAGGAAGAGAGTGCCCAGCTGTATTAATTTTTTTTTTAGCAAATCCAGCGGGAAAATGATTAAAAATTGAGAATTGCTCTGGATTTGGAAGAATACATTTTTTTAAAGAGGAGTTTCATTAAAAATGAAAAAGGATGCCTCTAGAAATAAGCTTAAAAAGCACAGCTCTGAAAAGACATAAATTGATGCGAAAAGTTCTGTTAAGTATAGAATTAGGAGACTTGACTTCTAATTAGCTGTGTGAACATATGCAAGGCACTAAGTATTTAGCGTTTCCCTCAGATCTAATATGAGGATTATAATGTATGCTTTCCTTCCCTAGGACAGCTTTATTTTTCCTCCTAGACCAAATCAAATGACAGATCTAAAAACTATAAACAATGAAATAAATAAAACTGCAAGTTACTATTCCAGGAATGTTTATAATAAAAACTAATAATGGAAAGATAATGATTTTGACAGGGTATGCTTTATAAAACGCCTAAATATAAGTGGACCAAAATATCAAACTAAAAAAAAAAATAAATTGTCAAAGTGAAAGGTCAGAATAGTGATGAAGTGGCATAGCATAGTTTGTAGGATGTGAGTGAAGAATTTAATTTCTCAGAGAGAAAGAATTCCCTTTATTTGTGCCAAACACCTGAAGAAATTGATACCCTCTAGCACTTTGGAGAAAATTGGAAAGAAAATTACAAGTCTAGTTTTTCACTCTTTCTGACTCTTATAAAAATACATTATTTAAGTTTATTGCACAGTTGTTGTCCCTAGAGATGTGTTAAAGTAAACAGTGTTATCTTAAATGCGTTATTCTGGTTCCTCAGTTTTGGAGGTAAACTTGACTTGAATCAGGCTGTTCACCATGGTATTGTTATTCTCCTAAAAAAGCCACATTACACTCTACTTTAAAAAAAAAAGCATACGATTTTTTGACAAACAGCACACAATTTATAACTTTACACTGAGTGTAAACTCTATAATGCTTTTGTCCCCATAGACTTATATTTAAGGAATTCAAAAGCATCGACAAATATTCAAAATCACAGTAAGTGTGTGAAAGAGAATATTGAGCACGGAGTTATTAGTGAGACAAAATCATTTTGTTCATAATTTGGGAGAAAAAGAAAGGTTGGTTTCACAACAATATAAAATTCAAACTCTATTCCAGTTTGATGTTTAATAAAGTGACCATTAGCCAACCTGTTCTTGAAAAGTGTGTGTCAGATCTTCTCCTTTCTATTTAATATCAGCAAACTACACGGTTAACTATAATCCGGAAGTCCATCAAATCTTAGCTATAGTTCAGAAATCTATATATCAATAAATATTGAACTTTTTTCTTGTGCATTTAGAATTCTTAGAGACATTTGGTAGCCACGGAACCATTTGGCTTGATGAGCAAGCACTGTATACAAATGAGCTTGGTCTTTCATGACCAAGTTTGTGTCCCGCATAGCCACACACTAGAGTCAAATGTCTGCAGCTCATATTAAGTGTAATCGAATGTTAATCTAGGAATGAGTCATATTTTACCCTACCTGCATCAGAACTAACATCTAATCAGACTGTTCACACTGGGATCTGTGCCTTTATGAGATAAGGTAAGTACAATTGCTACAAATTTGGTTCAGAGCAGAACATTCCAATTGTCGAACATTCGTGTGTAAGAAGGAAACAAACAATTAAAGGAGGGTGGGAATTTAGGGATGCACTTACTCTGTCTCTGACTGGACACTCGCATATGTACTGAAAGGAACCACAACATTCAACAGGTTGGGCTTTTACATTCATTGTAGAGAAACGGCCAAGTACAGAACTGAGAGTATGGAAATGAGTGGCATTGCATATTAATAATTCCTATGATGGGAGGAGTTGGAATTAAAAATTGTCATACCAACATCTTCCATTCTTCATGAGAACAGAATATTTAGATACTGCTTAGAAAGTTCATACTGCCTTCCAAATGTTGGAGAAGATCCAAACATGATTGCGTCAAAAAAAGGGAAGTTGTCCTAGGGTTATGTATGGGGCAAAGTGCTCTCAGTAATGAAAGCCAGATATTGAAAGGAAGAAGGGCCATGGGAAGAAGAGTAGGTGAGCAGCATCGGATTTGGGGGAATATAGCACACGCAGGTGCAGAAAGGTAATCACCTATGATGACAGCATGAGCAGAGATGTCCAGTTCCTTAGAAATTATATTGTGGCTCAATTGTGGGTGAAAGGTGACATCCAGGAGTAAACTTTTAGGAAAGCTGTGTAGAGTTTCTAGATTCACCAAGAGAGCAGGGATGGAGATGCAAGAGGATGACAGAGCTTGTTCTGTAGTGTATGAAATTATTTCCTCATTTGCAGCCTCAAAGGAGAGACTAAAGGTTACTTTTTCAAGTTTATTTATTTTGAGAGAGATAAAGCACGAGTGGGGGAGGGGCAGAGAGAGAGAGAGAGGAGAGAAAGAGAGGGAATCCCAAGCAGGCTCCTGACATGAGGCCTGAACCCACGAACCGTGAGATCATGACCTGAGCCCAAATCAAGAGTTGGACACTTAACCGACTGAGCCACCCAGGTACCCCTATTTTTTTTAAATAATTGCTGACAATATATACAAATATTTTTGCTTAAAATTGAAAGTCAATTGTAGAATGACCGTCCCTTTACTTCATTAAAACGTGTTCACGGAGAGCATTGATAGGTTTTCCAGCATTTTAGAAGTCTCTTGTGTCACCCACATTGTGGCTCTGTGTGTTCAGAAGGGAGTTACAACTGAATTGTAATTTTGGATCCGATATCAAGCTTAATTTCATCACTAATGTCACAGTTCTCAAATATTTGTCTCATCAGAACCCTTAAGGCTGCAGTAGCACACTTAAAATGATGTTGAATTTCTTCCTTCCTGTCAAGTTTCTGTGAAAAACATCTTTCAAGTTCGTTGGGTCAAACGTGATGAGAATGGCTGACACCTGAGAAGGAAACCAACTCTATTCTCAGCATTAAGCCAAAAAGAAACAGAAGATATTTTCAAATTTCCTTAAGATGGCCTTAAAGTGTAACAGTTGGAGCAAATATAAAACAAGGACCAAAGCCATTTTATAGAATAGGCACACTACTTTTGGAAAAATAGAACTAGTTCAGTTTTTACATTTTCAAGAGCAAAAGGAAAGAAGGAATGGCAAGAAAGCATGATGAATCATACTTAAAATAGAGTTTCTGGGCTACATTCATTACAAGAGATTTTTACTAAAGATGTCTATTGAACCTTCCTGGGAACTAACCTGAGTTTTAAAAAAAGAACAAGCCTTACTAAAGTAAAATCTCACATACCTGGCTTTCTCAAAGACTAAGAAATTTGGATGCATGCACATCCCAAGCATTGACTCTTTAAAATGAGGACAATATAATTCCAGCAGAAACAGCCATGGGCAACAACATGACTCACGCCTTCCTTTGGGTAGGGTTTTGCTGAGTAATGGCTTCTCAGCCAAGAACTACACATTCAGATCGCCTTTGAAAAAACGTGTGGCCATGTGATGTAATTCTAGCCACAGAAGATTAACAGAATTTACATACTGCCCTTTCCCTTCTATGTCAATACTGGTGTCAGATCATGTAGCTTGGAGCAGGAAGAGTGCTCAAATAATTTACATGTGAATGGTGAAAGCCCATAAGTAGAGAAAAACTGGCAGGAGAACTGGAAGAGAATGTGGTCGTGACAGGGAATGAGGAATTTTAAGAATGCAATGAGTGTTTTACTGTTAGCATGTAGCAATGATATAGGGACCAAGAAAACATCCGTTCATTTTGAAACTTGGCAATTGTAGGGATGATTTGGGAAGAACATCTTGAGATGGGTGGTGAAACTAAAACCCTGACTGCAACTTTTGAATAAGGAAGGGGCAGTGAGGAAATAAACCACCACAAAGTAGGTACCTCTAGAAGGTTGAATGGAAAAGGAGAGATGGGGTTACACGGAAGGGAAGACTGCAGCACAGGAGGGACATGTCCTTAGGGTAGGGAATGAGTTCAGTAGAGAAAGAGAAACAATGGGAGCGAGAGATGTGGGATTGGGTAGTTCAATCTGGTCCTGAAGAGAGACAGCAGATGGGATTAGGATGGGATTAAACAAAAAAGGAGCCCAATCTGTGTCTTTCGATGAAAAGAAATTAACAATGATTACATATCTCCCCATCATGCTCTTCCAGTCCCCATGTAGTGAAAAATCTGAAAGCGGCTGGAGGTGCTGTTGCTTGTATCAACTCTGGCTAATCATTCAATCAACTAACTAATCCACAAAATAAGAATCTAGCAGTTACTATGTTCTAAGAGCTTGAAGAAACAGCCACCACTCTTCTCTCTTTTTACAGAGATTGTGATATAGTAGGAAATTTTACTAAATTTCAGTTGATTAAAATGTATCTCCTCAGAAAACATGATAGTGGGTGTTAACAGTGTTTGTCAGATTATTTCTTACTAAATCTTTAAACTAATATGAAGGATCTAACACCAGTGAGTAGACCAATTTACAATTTGCGGTTTATACTTATCATCATTTACCATCACATTAATAGTGAACTTGAAAATTGAAATGCATGACAGAAGTAGCAATACTAGGACTTTCCTTATAATCATTAAAGTGGTACATTGTCAGGAATAAACGTAATTGAAATCTTTGTACTCGTATGCATAGTAGAATAATTATGATCTATATCAAAGGCTTTTTGAAAATTTCAAAGTATTATGATAAAAACAGTAGTTCTTTCATTGTAACAATAAATCAAATCTATTTTAAGTCAAATCTTTTTTATTTGTGTTGTTTCTCTCCCTTTCTTCATTCCTGGCTCCCTCCATCCGTCTCTCTCTCAATAGTCTACAGACCTATGTGTATATTCTTTAGCTACATCAGGGAGGATGAATTTATTGCCTTAAATTTCCATTATTGACTCATTATTGATTGAATTGTCTTCACCTCAGAAATAAATGATCTAATATTAAAAGGTTCTTTATGAATTTGCCAGCTAATTTCTATAAGTTCTTAACTCTGTCTTTATATTTAAAATAAAATACTAAATAACTTGAAATTTATTGAAAAATACATAGTATAAAGTTAGAATACCTCTGATCATAATTTCCATTTTCTATTACAGACATTCAGTTACTAGAAACACAAAAAAGTGTTAACTATAAACCATTTTCACAATGACTACACTAAATTAGCTTACAGGGCAAAAATCTCAGGAACTAGTAAATGAAGATAATTATCCAATGAGAATTTTCTCTTCAGTAAAGGATCCCTTTGGCTTACACTGTACTGTAAGTACAAGAAATGTTTATTCTGAAATGAGTATTACCCTTAGGCAGTAGTCTTTGCAACAGGAGAGATGAAACTCTTGATGTATCCTCCTTCCCTGATCAAAATATCCTTCCTCTGGGGGTGTCTGGGTGGCTTAGTCAGTTAAGTGCCCAACTGTTGACTTCAGCTCAGGTCATGATCTCACCGTTTGTGAGTTCGAGCCCTGAAGGACTCTATGCTGAACTGGTGAAGCCTGCTTGGGATTCTCTCTCTTCCTATCTCTGCCCCTCTCCTGCTCACACTCTCTCCTCTCAAAAAAAAAAAAAAAAAAAAAATCCTTCATCTGGAAATATTCACTTCTCTTGCAAAACCATCGGTTGTCTGCTAAGTGCTTTCTGACACAGCCTTAACTGATATGAAGATAACACAATCTGGTGTATATTCCCGTGTGTCATTTACAAGCTATTTCCTGTTTGTCCTGTCTTCTTAAGAAGCGTGTTCTTTCGTGGCATGTCATTGAGTCTGTGTTCCTTTTTACAATGCCTGGCACAAATACTGGGTATTTAGAGAAATAAATGTTTGTTTTTTGAATATTCCAAAGTCATAATCTTCAAGATGCATTCTAGAAAGCCACTGCAGTATTATTTAGATACCTTCAGTTATATTTCAAATCATTGCTAAAATGAACATATTATGGAATAATTATGATATTCCATAATTGTATGTATTTGAAATAATTATAATTTAATGGAATAAGTATAATAGATATTTTTCTAAATTTTTTCGTTTCCCATCTTTATATGACACAGTTGAACAAAATAAGTTCAATATTATTTAATATCTCATTTTGAAGTTTGTTTATTCGTTTATTTATTTATTTATTTATTTAAGTAATCTCCATTCCCAGCATGGGACTCAAATGCATGACCCTGAGATCAAGAGTCACATGCTTTTCCAACTGAGCCAGCTAGGCACCTCTCAATATCTCATTTTGAACAAGAAAATGAAATAATAGCTTAGTATTCAGTTAAGTTATAAATGACATCTAGGTATCAATGTGTTAAGAAGAAACTTAAGAATTATAACAATTAATGACATTTATAAAGGGCTTTACGGTTTATTAAATATTTTCATGCACCTAAGTAATTCAAAATCTGTTTGTTTGTTTTTTTCATAAACTAGACTTGATAACAACCTAGAAATGCTTTTGATTCAATGGGAGAGATATTCTGATAATGAAACTTTGCTGCTCCAAATTTGCAGTGAGTAAAACCAAAAAGCAAACCAAGCTTTCCAGGGGATAGACAGTGGTCTCGTACTTCTGAAACAAACAAACAAACAAACAAACAAAACAAAAATCAAAAAACAAACCTAAAAAAACCAAACAAACAAGAAACCCCAAATACAAAACAGACAAAAACAGCTTACATAGTAAAGATCTAGACACTAGAGAAGGGTCCTCACTGATTTCAGAATTAGAATCTGGCTACCGCTAAACTAGAAACTGACTATTGAAAGCCTCTTTCAAGTCGATGGCTTCCTGCTAGCAAATATTTCAATTACATTGTGATCATTTCAAAGAAAGGAATGGGTAACATCACCCAAAATCTCCCTAAAAAGCAATTGTTGATTTCTTCCCTTAAGCTTACATTTTAAAAAGGAGCAGGAAATATTAAAATCACTGTGGAAACTGAAGTTTTTATTATAGTGTTCAGAGCTTGAGTAACTTAAATGATGTAATTACAGCAATTAAATGTAGAAACAGGTAGGACATGTCTACCATATTATATGTCATACAGATAAATTAATAATCATCCAAGACTTGAAATGTTATGTGTTGAATTTTAACATATTTGAAATTGATGTCTACCTTTATATTAGCAGAGCTTATGACATATTGCTGATAATGAACTATCTTAGGAAAAGATAGTAAAACTTTCTAGCATGTGTTCCCGGTGAGGTGTTGCTAGCTGTGTGAACATTCACTGGGCAATGTAGGTACATACATGGCCAGTACTGCTCTATAATTTAGAGCTAAGGCATGGGAAGAGAATGGACAGACAGTGCTGCTTGCTGATTCTACGGAGTATTTCTAAGCATACATACGGGAAGCGGCTCATCAACATTAAGTTCTACAAAGTATTGCCCAAATGGATAAAATGGCCTTTCAAAATAAGTCCTCCAACCAGATCCCCTTAATGGGTAAAAAAGGTAGTAGAGGCCTAAACACGTGTTTAATTTCATATGAAACATGAATGGCAGTGATTGTTTTCCAAAGTCAGCAGAAAAAAAATACTCTGCCTTGTATTTCATAAAGGACATTGCCAAAAGGTCTCAAAGTACTTTGGCCATTGGTTTAGAAATTCCTTTTACCTGAGATGAATTATGTTGGGCAACGGCACCCTATCTCCAGGAGCCTTTTTTTTTTTTTTAAGATATAAATAACCTTTAGAAGAGGGTATACAGCGTATGGAGAGTCTGAGGAAAAGGTAACCAGTATGCAAGGAAGGCACCTCACCAGTGTGAGGTGTCAGGGTGCGAACAGGGGTAGAAGGGACCACTTAAGGTCTAGTTATTCTGGGACCTAAGAAAGGACCTGCACTAACACTAGGAAGGGAGGGGAGCCTGGGTGGCTAAATCTGTTAAGCTAAGCGACTGACTTCAGCTCAGGTCCTGATCTCAAGGTTCACGGTTTCAAGCCCCGCATATGTCTCCCTCTCCCTCTGCTCCTCCCTTGTTCATCTTCTGTCTCTTTCTCTCTCTCAGAAATAAATTTAAAAAAAAAATGAAAAATGAAAAAACAAGCAAAGAGTAGAAAGGGAAATGCAAAAGTCCCCAAATCAATCTTCTATTTTGCTATTTTGGCTAGCCACGTCCTGCAAACCAAATCCAGCCCACCACTTTTTTTTTGTAATTAAAGTTTTATTAAAACACAGGCACACGAATTCATTGACGTATTGTCTGTGGCTGCTTTGGGGCTCCAAATGGGAGAAGTGGGGAGTTGTGACAAGCCCATAATGGCTGACAAAGACTAAAGTAAGTTGGTATTTGCTCCTTTGCAGACAAAGTGTGTTGAACCTTGCAGTAGAATGAACCCATAGTCTGGTTATTCTACTTCAAAAATAATGGAGAGCTAAGTAGATAAAAAGGAGGGCAGGTATCTATCTTTCTCTCTCATACTGTACTGAGTCCTTATTTATGTTTCCAATGGAAGTGGTATCTTTTCTCAGTCTCTATAGTTAATTCTCAGCTTATTCAAGCGGACCCAAGGATTGGTGATGCTTAAAGGATTATCAGTTTGAAATATTGTGATGCATTTACATAATGTTTCTTGCTTTTAACAAAAATGATTATATACTGAAATAATCTATAGGCTGGACTATTTCTATTTTAAATTTGATGAAAATCATAACTAAATTTTACTCTTGAACTAAAAATTTGAAAATAAAGGGAAACCTGAGTGGTTCAGTTGGTTAAGTGGTCAACTTCGGCTCACATCATGATCTCACGGTTCATGAGTTCGAGCCCTGCATTGGGCTTCTGGCTCTCAGTGTGGAGCCTGCTTTGAATCTTGTCCCCCGCTCTCTCTGCCCCTCTCCCACTCATACTCTCTATCTCACTCTCAAAAATAAATAAACATTAAAAAAATTAAGAATAAAAATTCAAGTTGATATCTGCTATTTATAAGTTAATGTTAGGGTATCTGTTGTTGTTGTTGTTGTTGTTGGAAAAGAGTGAGGGAGAAATTTATTTCTGGTGCCAGCAGCCAGGGCAGGCGGCAGGCTGAGGCCTGAACAACCGACCTCTTCTCCCACCAGGTGGACACCTAGAGTGTTATAAGGAGAGGTTGACAGTGCAGGGCATATGCAAGAGAGCAAGCAGGGAGCACATGATCATGGATGGGGGTCGGTATGTGTTCATCTCCTGATCATGGTCAGGGAAGGGGATGTGGTCTTCTAGACTTTCTGTTGCTTATCGATGCTTTTCTGGTCTTGAGATCGGAATGTTCTAGTCATTGCAAAACATCTTCATCGGTGCCTCCAGAAAGAAATAAGAGTGATGGGTTTTGGTTAGAGGCTGAGTTAAGCAGTCTTTCCTATTTCTGGTTTTAACTGTTAATCTTAGGGTATTTTTAAAATCTATGTTACAAAAACATCCATTCCAGGCAATACATGTGAGAATACAGGCCAGCAGAACACTTTTTTTTTTAAGTTATTCTATAAATCATTTATTTGAGGTAGGCAGGTAGAGATAAACACACAAGGCTTCCCCATAAGATGGTCATGGGAGAAAGGGATGAACATTCAGATATAACCATGACAAGGTCTACTTGTCTTACCCTGAACGGCTTGGACCTTTTTTAGAGCAAGTAGACCCTGTGGTGTTGTTGGAACGGGAATACAAGTCCTTGGCTCTTTGGTCAGAAAGTTGTGGGTTTGAATCTTGCCTTTGACACTTTCAGATGTGTAACATTGGGTGAGTTTCTTAATTTCTCTTGTTTATTCATTATGAAATGTGGCTAATATATGGTTGTGAAAATTAAATATAATATTGGACTTGAGTTTAGCACATGAATTAGATCCATGAATTCGGTTAAAAACTCAAAACAAGCTATTAATCCAATTTTTATTATTGCTAAACTTTAGATGTAATCACTGTTTTTCTCTTACCTGGCATTTAATCAGCTAATTCCTTTTTTTTTTTTCTCTTACCTGGCATTTAATCAGTTAATATGACCCCGTCTGCTGCTACTTAGTTTTGTAAGAACCAGATATAATAGTGACTATAACAACAACCAGAGTTTTTGTTTTGTTTCCTTTTTAGGGATTTATTTTTCCTTAATATTGAGCAAACTGAAAAAAAAGTCTTGATTGATAGTCCATACCTGGAAAAGACTATACTTGGAGAACTCACTGCCAGCCAAAGCTATCATATCCTGTGATTTGACCACCGTCCAATTATTAACACAGACAAAAAGAAACTGACAAAACCGGTGTCTTAATAAACCAATACATCACTGTCAAAGAGCATATGGAAAACCATATCAATAAGGCCACTAGAATCAGAACAAATTGAAACCTATTAAAAAATGTGTTGCCTAAAACTTGTCATCATTTATTATCTTTACGTGTAGAAAGACAGGGTGGTATGTTAAAAAGATCAAAGATTTTATTGTCAGAGACTGATTTTAGATCCCATCTACCTAATTTACTATTGTGATCCTAAAAAAGTGAATAGTTGCGATTTCATACTTGCCCAGAATTGCCTCCTCCATGGTCCTCATGTGGTAATCAATTATGTAACCCACCCTCTCCCAACACTGGTAATGAGACCCAACCCCCTTCCTCCCTGATTGGTTCAGGGAGGTGCATGTGACCAACTTGGGCCCAATTAGTCCTTCCAGGGATTGTCACATAGGCTTTGAGAAAAGAGATGTTGTCTTTCTTCCTAAATCCTGGGAGGATTACATATTGGTAGCAACTGCGTCTCTCTGAGGACTAAAGCCAGGCCACAGCAAGCGGAAATCAGTGCTAGAGATAGGGCCCTGATACATGTTGTGAGCCCACAGATGCAGCCCCAGAAGAAATCTGGCCCTGAAAAAGCAGAACAGAGAATGAAAGAGAGAAACACAATACAGTCATCCATGCAAGATTAACTCTAAAGACATGGGATTTTGATAACATTAATAGGGCACACAGTGGGTCCAAGACCGTCTGAGATCTTTCCACACGTCCTGTATAATTGCGTCTGATTCAGTCCCACATATGGGCTGGTTTGGAAAAATTTCTCCCTGCTCACAGCTCGGTGTCTTCTCATTACCCACATTGAATATATTGTTAACATCTTTTGCTGCACCTGTTGGGGTTGGGCTTGAAGTAAAGGACAGTCAGAAAAATTGTTAGGAAATGTAGAGGAAGGATTAAGCCGTGTGAAGTTTTGGATTCTCATTAGTGTTATTCTTTTCCAACTGGAGAGTAGGGGCGATCCATATAAATTGAATGGAAATATGCTTTTAGTTTTTACATTTATTAAAGCCAAATTAACAGGAGAGAGAGTATAACCTAACAACTTCCCATACAAGAAGATAAATTGTTCCCTCAAGAGCCTTACGCAAACATCATCGTGTTTTACGAGATGTGAGAAAAGCTGCAAGGAATTGCTTTTGATAATATTTCATATACTAATACCGTCAAAGCACCTGCTTAAAGGTAAATCACATACATTGTTATACTTAAAACAATACTACCCTTACTCACCTGTACCCTGGCATGCTTCCCAGAGAAGGAAGGTCACCCTACATTACAAAGGCATCTAGGAAAGAAGATACCTGAATGCTGTAGCCTGTACAGGTTGCCTGTTAGGGATGTTTAAAAAAGGAAACAAATAAACATTTGTGAATAATTACCCTAAAAAAACGTCTCACTGATTCAGATTCGAAACCCACATTTGTATTTATCTATCAGTAGCTAAGGTTCATGTATTTATTTTGGACTTAGAGTGTGGCAAAAGGCATTCAATTTTACGTAGGTGGTATGATCATGCAGGTCTTGGATTATTTGAGGAGAGAAAATAATGTAGTTTTAACCTGATCTTTCAAGAGGTGATAACCCATATAAGGAGGAAACCAGTATGTGTAAGTGCACCCGTTGACTTCAAGGTCACTTCTGGCGGCTAGTGAACTACAGTGCCAAAGTCTCTGTGTGAGTCCGTTTTAAAGGAGATCTATATCAGAACAGGTTTTCACTTACAAATTTTGAGTATTCTCCATCCAGTTGTGAAACTAGATGATTGATAGATCTCCCAGTAAAATTAGCCAGGCTTTTTTCCAATAGTAACAAACTATGAGAATTCTCATTGAAAAATTTTTCATTAAAAAAAAATTATGTTTTTTTTTAAATTTTTAAATGTTTATTTATTCTTGAGAGAGAGAGAGAGAGACAGAGACAGAGCATGAGTGGGGGAGGGGCAGAGAGAGAGGGAGACATGGAATCCGAAGAAGGCTCCAGGCTCTGAGCTGTCAGCACAGAGCCCAACGTGGGGCTCCAACTCATGAGCTTTGACTTGAGTTGAAATCAGACGCTTAACCGACTGAACCACCCAGGTGCCCCTCTCATTTATCTTCTTTAGCTCTTCATTACATTGCCAAGTAAGCAGTGGTCTTATTTTAAATGAAACCTTCTATAGCAAATCTTTGTTTAAAATAAAGGTTGATCTGGAGCGCTCGGGTGGCTCAGTCGGTTGAGCCTCCGACGTCAGCTCAGGTCATGATCTCCTGGTTGATGAGTTCGAGCCTCATGTTGGGCTCTGTGCTGTCGGCCCGGAGCCTGCTTCGGATTCCATGTCTCCCTCTCTCTCTGCCCCCTCCCCCGCTCATGCTCTGTCTCTCTCTCTCTCTCTCTCGGAAATAAATAATCATTAAAAAAAATTTTTTTTAAATAGAATAAAATAAAACTTGCTCTGTAAAACAAAATGCAAAATCCATGTTTGGAGCCTTATTTGCCAAACACAGTCTCTGTTTTTGTTGTTCAAACAGATGGAGAAAGCCCTCTCACACACTTCACTTCAGATGATTTCAGTTATGCTCATGTCAGTCTGTGACAGAAATGGCCTCAACTCACAGGGCAATAAATGTGAGTCATTACACCCATTCTGGTCTTATAAAAGTCAATACCAAGCTGTGTCCAGAGGGACAAATCATATGCCCCTAATTTCCTGTAACTCATATCACTATGTTATTGCTGTTCTCCTCACACAATTATCCAGCTATTTAGATGGTTGGCAATGAGATAAGTTAGCTATGAGCTGAACATATTTAATTACTTCTTTCTGTCATTGGAAAAACTGATTTTCATCAAGGGAAATTAGAATTTCAAGAGCAATAAAGGGGGAAGGAATGGGATGGCCTTTGTCAAAGTTTTCCCAAATAAACATAAGAAAAATTGTCCTCGCTGCTACGTGAATGTTGAATATTAAAAGAGCAGAGGTATGATTATTATCTTTTAATAAAAGAAATTGGTGTTGTTATGTGCGTTTGACAGATGGTACGCTCTTTGGGCACGACCCAAGTGAGTCTATCGTATCCTCCAATAGAGGTATTAACGATGCACCCCAGGTTTCGACAGACTTATTCCTATTTTCCATTTAATATGAGTCCCGGGCTACTGCTCATTTCAGTACAAAGAATTCCCTTTCCTTGCTCTCTGGCAAAAAGTCACTGCAAACTATTTAATTTGCTTCTCATTCCCCATTTCCAAATCAGTTCTTAAATCATTAATATGTGATCCTGGATCTGGATGGCCTGTTCTACCATACTGGTATCTCGGAATGATTTGGCAAGCTGGGAAAACAATGAAACCAAATAGATAAATCTATCACTTTAACGCAAAAAAAATTAATTACAAGCAAATGAGAGCCACATGTATTCAAATCCGCGTTTGCCTTGCTGTGTCCTGAGACTTGGAAACAGGTTGACAGCATGTTCTTCCTCACTGGAAGGCAGGAGACGCTCCCAAGTGAAAATGTAGTGAGCACTGGGTGTTGTATGTAAGTGAGGAAACACTGATTCTACACCTGAAACTAATATTACCCTGGATGCTAACTAGCTGAAATTTTATGTTAAGTTTTTATTTATTTAGAGAGAGAATATGTGTGAGTGAGGGGGATGGAGGGAGAGAGAGGGAGAGAGGGAATCCCAAGCAGGCCCTGCACTGTCAGCACAGAGAGGCTCGAACCCACGAACCCAACTGCGAGATCATGACCTGAGCCGAAAACCGAGTCAGATGCTTAAGGAAATTGAGCCACGCAGGGGTCCCATAATTAGCTGGAATTTAAAGAAAAACGTGGAAGAAAAAGTAGAGATTCCACCACATTTTTCCCATTGTTAAATTATGCGCACCTCCACAAAAATACAACTCAGCGATCTTTGAAGCTGTTAAAAGATAAACTGAGGCATATTAAAAATGTTTAGTTTTAAGCAAAAGTGGATTGAAATGGGCCAGTGCCAAGCTGTTAAGTGGTTCTTAACAGCTCTCCACAGACAGGGGCTCGGAAAGATTTTTATAGAGAAAAAGCAAAGTAAGAAAATTGTTGATTAGCTTATTAATATTATTGATAACTTAAAGTCTAGTTGGTCGTTTGTGATTGGTTGTCCGTAGGGTTTTGTTATTTGTGACCTTGGGGCTTCGGTTTTGGCTTCATTACTTAAGCCCCCAGGGCATGAGAGCCACTTCAGTCGAATGGCCTCCTTGTTTAATTTAACGCGGCTAAACTCAACTCAGTCACGCCTGTCAAGAGCCTTCCTGGAAAATACTTTGAATCTTGTAAATCAGTATTTCCTGGGCAAGAAAAGCTCATTCTGGATTTTGGTCCACTGCCTTTCCAAGATTTGAGTCTCTACTAGGTGAGGACTATCAGAAGGGCAGGTAGTGGGGGGCGTGTCCAATACTGTAGTGTTTCTTCTATGGTGTAACTCTGCTGGCCTCTTTGACTCTCATTCACTACTTTCTTAGAGAGGAAGATTTGCATATTCCAATGGGTGACCTTGAAAGGAACACCCAACCACACTGGACCAGCACTTTTCACTTCCCTTCTTTCTGAGAGTCAGCTGTCAGGAGAGTATGCATTAAGCTAAAGTCTTCCAGGGCTCAGCTTCTTGGGCGGAATGAAGAATAAAGTAGCCAACCTTGGTGGATACAGGGCTGGCTGCCGAGGTCTG
This sequence comes from Panthera pardus, assembly GCF_024362965.1. Lineage (NCBI taxonomy): Eukaryota > Metazoa > Chordata > Mammalia > Carnivora > Felidae > Panthera > Panthera pardus. The sequence continues at coordinate 24,826,467 of NW_026526688.1, read as the reverse complement.
GGCCTATGGTACTGCAAACATAAGCTTTCTTCTCTAATACCTACTTTAGCACAAGGTGAAGTGATATCCTGACTTCTATATGTTTATGCTTTTGTCTTATTTCTGAATTGATTTAGAACTTGTATAAGAAATCAGGTATTATTTACTGACAGTTTCTTAAAATGCTGAATAAGGACCATTGGGTATGCCCTAGATTCTTTCCTTCCTGAGAGTAGTTCCTCTTGCTAAAATATGTATATAGACACCGAAGTTTTGGGCTGACCGAGGACAACTTGGTTCATCCCATTCTGGCTGATGTCTATGAAAATCTAGAAGCAAATGTGCCCCTGTGTTTGCTGACTCCATTTGTGACTCAACCCACCACAGAAAAATCAGTTGTAGTTCCCAACCCCAGCGATGGGTTTCCTTAGGGAGGAGAGATCAATGGTGGGCAACCTATTTGTTCACACACACAAAGCCCTCATTGGAAACATCAGACTTGTCAAAGGAAAAGAATATTTGCCTCATTTGCAACTCCCCAAGCCCATAATTTTCCTAATGTATTTTCATGGTAAATCGTTATATCATCACTGAGGATTCTATGAGGGTTCTATCATCCTTCTAAAATTCACTAAAACTTCATTCTAAGCCACATCTACACAAAAACAGATCCATCCATCACTTCTGTTGCAACACAATCATGAAATTGGCTGGCACGGTTATAAATTTGACATAAATATTGCAAACATCATCTACTAAACCCCATATAGGCTCTAGAACAAGAAGATACTGCTCCACAAAAATCAGATATTAGTGGCTTTGGTATCCTATAATGTTTAGCATTTTTCAGGTTCTGAAGCTCTCTATCCTTGACTTATTTGAGTCACCATAATTCAAAATATTCTACCCCTGTCACTGACATGGTGGTTTAGTTTCTGAAAAGGAATAACTTCAGCAACATTTAGAAAGCCTTTTAATTGAAATCCTACAGTAACAGCTCTATCCCTGAGAGATATATTCTCCAAAGCATAGAAAGTGTGCATGTAGAAAGTATAGTAATTTTATAAGAAACTGGATTTGATGGAGGGTAAAAGAAAACTTGAATTCCAGTTATAAGGTCATGAGGGAATTTTGGTAAACTTTCACAAGGCTGAGAAAATCTAATTCTCTATTTAAGTGTGTCTGCAGGATGTTTCTTTCACTTGGCTCTTGGTTTCTGAAAATCATAATGGTTCTTATCAGCTTGACTCTCCTGTGCTTTAATATGCAATTTTGGCTTCAGTGAAGGTTGACAATTTTAATGTGAGCTGTAGCTGTATAGTGAAGCAGAGGTCCCAAACTCAGTACAACAGCTTTCAAAATATAATCTTCACAAGAACTGAAGTTGTTCCAGGGCCTGATACCAGCTCAGAGAGGTATCCAAATAATCCTAGACCTGCAATTAACAGTGATTTAAAATAAATAGCATATTTATTTTAAACATCTGAAAGAATGTCGAAGGAGATCCAAAATGTATGTTACAGAAAATAGTTTTTGAGAGCCCCTATCCAGTCTCATCTACTGTTCTCTGACATTTTATATCTTTCCTAAAGCCTCTCACATTTCAGTCCCCACCTCTCAGTGATGATGATGATGACGAGGACAATGAAAATAATGAGTATTATGAAGTAACATTTATTGGTTGTTTATTCTGTGCCATAGATTGTTCTAAGTGATTTACGTGTGTTGAATGATTTGCATCTCAACCCAAGAAAAGACTAGCTCTGTCCCTCTGCCTCTCTCTTTCTTTCTCCTCTCTCCCGTTCTTTCCCAAGTCTCTCTCAAATTATAAATTTTATGTAGCCTGACTTAGCCTTTCTGGGTGTTTTTCATCACTACCCATTCTTTCTTTTAAACATCATCCACCTTCTATATCACACACACACACACACACACACACACACACACAAACAGGGCTGTTAAGAACTGTATTCTCGGGGTGCCTGGGTGGCTCAGTCAGTGAAGCCTCCAACTTCAGCTCAGGTCACGATCTCACGGTTTGTGGGCTCAAGTCCCACGTAGGGCTCTGTGCTGACAGCTTGCAGGCTGCAGCCTGTTTTGGATTCTGTGTCTCCCTCTCTCTGCCTCTCCCCACTCGTGCTCTGTCTCTCTCTCAAAAATAAACATTTAAAAAAATGAATTTTCTCACAGACTGAACAGACCAGTGGGTGGTATAAGGGATTTAAGGAAGATTGGGAACATGCAGACTTAAATAGCTCATGTCTCTAACACACATAGGTTTTACTTAGTTGTACTTTGCCTAATAAACTCAAAATTTGAGGAGATTTTTAAATAGATATATTTATTTTCAATAAGTATATATATACCAGTGTGTAGATACATGACAAAAAATCATTTCTTGCACATACTAAATAGGTTGGGGTCATGGACCCTCATGAGAATCTGATGGAATTATGAGTCTTTTCAGAAAATGACCTATGATGACATAGGCACATCAATGTATGTGTCAATGAGACATACTTGATTGAAGGGAAGATATAAGTCTTGAATATAAAATATTTCCTACCAAAAGGTACTTGAAACATGTTTTTCTGATTCTTATTGTTTTTCATGTAAAATTAAATTGTTCCTCCTGACAACAAGAAATAGATTTAATTGGGCAAATAAAACAGGAAGGCACATTTTAATTCTAACAAGGCAATTTTAATAACAAGGCTATTGTTTGGCATGAATACAATTTTGAAATTGTAACAAGATCTCTGTTATGACACTGATCAAGTTGTTTTTGAAACCCAATCAATGTTGGTTCTTCATTGGCAATACAGTATTGAAATCTTTGACTCACAAAGGCATGTCACAGAAAATGAAATCTGGGCTTCCATTGCTGACTCTGCTTTGTAGTGATAGGCTTGTGTCAAAGAAAACCAGGATTCTCAATACATCTTGAGTCAAATTTATGTGCTAACATTTACTTTGTCCTGAAGTGAGTGAGGTCTGACTCGGCAAGGTCTCTGCCATTGATGGCTTTGTCAGCAAGAAAACGATTATGAATCCATGTTTCAATGTTAAGGTTGTCCGAAATAAAGTAACGTTTGAAAGTACTCTGTATTGTGTCCAAGTATCAGAAGATTTCTGTCTGCAGCCAAGTTAATAATGCTTTGTGCCTCTCAACCCTCCGAAGCTTGAAGCTCGGGAAAGTTCTTCAAAGTTGCCTCCTCCACTTTCCTCCTCCAAAATGGCACATTAGCCACACAAGCTCATGATGTTTCTGCAGCATAATTGATGGGTTTAAAAGAACAAAAACAAAAACCAAAGATTTGTTTTCAAGTTTAGCAACACAGACCTCAAAATTGGCCTCTGAAAAGTCAATGTATTTTGTACGGTAGAGGAAAATACTGTATTTAGTACCTATTTCCTGTGAAAACTTCTCAAAATAATGGGAATTCAAAGGTCAATCAGATAAACTGACAACTTGTCTGTCAGTAGATCAGATATATTTTAGGATTTTTAAAGACCCTTTTTAGTGCCTGTGCATACAAATATGTAAAGCCAATGGCTATCATGGAGGATGTCACTATTGTCACATCTTTTGTCTTCTGGTTAAGTGGCATGGTGATGTTATTCAGCCATCGGCCTCCCCCAATTGAAATCCAATGCCTTTATGCTTTAAAACATGTTTATATATTTTGTCATTTCTTGGAAATTTTGTTGAGAAAGTAAGTCTGCAACTTATTCTCACTCTACATTCTGATAATTTATTCAGTGGGCTCTCTTTGAAAGTATATTTATTTAAGATAGGGAAGGAACTAATATTTATTAGTATTTACTCTGAATCAGTCAGTCTACTAATCTATGTGTATATTCTTATGGACATAGATATGCCTGATCAATTTTGTGGTCAAATATTTACCCCTACATTTTTATAGGTGTGTATACGTATATATACATGACATATATGTGCGTGTGTGTGTGTGTGTGTGTGTGTGTGTATACACACACATCATTTCTTTAAAAACTATAAATTTATTTATATATATGTATATATAAACACATACACATATACTTATCACACATAAATAATTAGATCCTCACTATAACTCTTTAAATTATTTTTATCCTCATTTTGCAGATTTATTAATTCCAAAAGACATTTATTAGCCACCAACTATTGCACTGTGCAATGAATAGGATCTAAATTCTAGTTGCCTTGATGAAGGTAATTTACCATTTGCAGAAAAAGTAATTGTGGTCCAGAAGAATAAAAAAAATATTTAAGTTCATACAGTGAGAAAAAGAAATGAAATACAGTCATCAAAGCCAAGGAGCTCCCATCCTTGAAAATCAAAGCTACATCGCTTTTTTATTTATTTTTAAAATTTTTTAAATGTTTATTTATTTTTGAGAGAGAGAGAGAGAGAGACAGAATGGGAGTGGGGGAGGGGCAGAGAGAGAGGGAGACATAGAATCTGAAGCAGGCTTTAGGCTCTGAGCTGTCAGCACAGAGCCCTAGGCAGGGCTTGAACCCACCAATGGTAAGATCAAGACCTGAGTGGAAATAGACACTTAAGGGACTGAGCCACCCAGGCACCCCAAAGCTACATTGCTTTAATACTTCTTTCGTTTTGCCTTTTCTGTATTTACTCATTCTTGACACAACAACCACAAAAATAGTTCAAGCATTGGACCATGCTGGACCTGCCTACGCACGTTTAGCTTTGCTAATATCTTCTCATTTTCAGGAGTGGCTAATTTGCCAAGGATGACTGATCTTATCTCTAAATACAAACTTGATCAACCTTTTATGTTTATATAGTATTCTGTTCTTTCATTGTTTAGTAGTTACCATTATTTTAAATTAGGTACCCGTTTATGGTGATTTACTTAATATTTGGTCTCCCACTGGAGTTTTATGAAGACTAGAGCTTTTTCTGTTTCTTTGTTTTTCCTAATTTGATGGCTACCAAGCACCTAGTATGGTGTATGGCTTATATCACTTGCTTAAACATGTTTGTTGAATAAGAGTCGATATGAACACATAACTACAGGTACAGGGCATACACCTCTTACCAACAAGTTGGGTCCTGGAGCTTTCCTATAATGTAAGGCATTGACTCTTTGCTGAAATGTGAGGATTCCTGAAAGGTCGGAGAGATTGGCCAGGGTGTTGTGGTAGCATGGGTATGGGAGCTTGTGGGCCTCAGAGGGGTGGGCATTTAACAACCAGTATAGAAGCGTTTCTGTATTTTAACAATGGCCGCAGCCATCCATACGCTAGTTGAACGTCAGCATGCAGAAATGCATAGGCTAGAGCTACTTGTTAACTTCTTCCTTCGTGCTTATAATACTAAAGGTCTTCGAAATTTGAACAGAGTCAATCATATGGTTTCCTCTCATGTCATGCCCAAGTAAGACTGTTAACAGAGTGCAAGAATCATGTCCATTTTAATTTAAATTCATTTTTGTAACTTATTTCTAAGACAATCCTAATTTTTAAAAATGTTTTTAATGTTTATTTATTTTTGAGAGAAAGAGTGACAGAGAGCACGTGGGGAAGGGGCAGAGAGAGAGGGAGACACAGAATCCGAAGCAGGCTCCGGGCTCTGTGCTATCAGCACAGAGCCCGACGCAGGGCTAGAACTCATGAACTTCTATCTAGATCGCGACCTGAGCTGAGGGCTTAAGCGGGGGCTTAACCAACTGAGGTACCCAGGTACCTTAGGTAATCCTAATTTTTCACCAAAATGTTGACTTTTACTCCAGTGAAGTTATCATATGGATGTAAATAACTTTTGTTTAGAGAAAACCAGATGATTTAAATATATTTTATATTTTTAATATTTCAGAACAGTGCTTTTTTTTCTGGTGTGTTAGCTTATTTCAAAAATTCATACTGCTTTTAAAATATGATTCAAATAAAACTTGCTGAAGTCTTTTATGATTATTGGAACCTCGTTTCTGTGCAAGACTCCAGCTGTGGCCACATGCATCGCCTATTTCCACAGTGAGGCATGCCAACAGTTGCCTTTTGAAATAAAAACCTGGACATACACCAGAACTAGAGAAGGTAAAATTGTAGAACACTTTCATAGAATAAAAGCCCACCACATGTATTTCTCAAACATCTCTGGATAAATTTTAATGTTTTGATAACATCTCATAAATCATTGAATCTAATCTAATATTATGTAGCTTTGAAAAATTTAAGAACTATCCTTGTTATATAGTTGCAACCTCTATTTTGTGGCATTTGTGTTCCCTTTGCGATCGATGTGACCTTCAGGCCTCACCATCTACCATTCTCCCCTTACAAATATTGTTCCGACTGCCATGAAAACATTGTACAGTCTTTTCATAATGTGCCTGCCGCCTCAGATGTTTTGCTTGGTACGGTTATACTTTAAGATTTTATTTACACATTTATTCAATATTTCTCACTCCCCAAAACAGAATTATTCAGTCCTCTTCTGGCTTCCAGCATTACACTGAGCAAAGTTTTATTTTTATATTTTATAGATCGTTGTTTTCCATTTCTCCTTTCTTTTACTAAACTGTGAATTCTTAAGAGCTGGTTCTATTACTTAATAATCCACAGAATCCTAGAACCCAACCTAGTGTCTACACTTTAGGGACGTTTCAATAAAACTGTATGGAAATAAAGTCTTCTGACTGCATCACTATCATAGTTATTATTATTTTTTTTTTACAAATCCCAAATGTATGTAATTGTTAAGACATTTAAATTACCTTCCATTGGGCATACCTCAGCTCTCTTTGTTATTGGTTCCCAATTATCATTAGTGCCATTTTAAATCTTCTGCTGTTCATTTTTCCTTGTCTGTTTGATAATTCCCTTTCTCCTAGCTGAGCGACAAAGAGAGAGGGAAAATATAATTCAAGCAAGAGCCTGGTTATTAAAATATACTGTCATAAACTTGTCACCTGGCACATTTGTTCTGTTTACCTTTATGCAAAGCATTATGATGCATTATTTATGATGCTTTTTCTAGCTCATCTATTAAAGGCAATTAAAACAAAAGGAGGAATAATGTGCTGCAGCTGCTTTTACCCCTAGGACCTTCTAGGAAAAGGAACAAGATGAGCTGTGGTATTTATGAAGTTTGTTGTCTGTTAGGCCTCTTAACTGAGGCTAACACAACCTTTCACACAATCTTAATTAGATTTGATGTTTTATTTGTCTTCATTAGGAGGCAAATTAATTTTTAATTAAAAAAGAAAAGATTACTGCATCACTGGATTATTAAAAAAACAACTTTCCATCCCTTAATTCTATAAGCAAGGCATAATTATAAATGACTAATGCTTCAGGGCAATAATCTAACACATTAAATAACTCACTTCTCTGGGGACTAAGAAAAACAGTCAAATGGTTTTAATAGAGATGTTTTCGAGTTTTCTTTTCATGAATATTTTGTGTTAAAAACTAAAACTCTTGAGAGAATTCTTAAAAGCGCAGGAAGCCTAGATTTTATATGAGCACCTTCTGAAGCAACTGGATTTAAGTCACAAAGTACTCAGGAGCTGTGTGAATTTCTCTGTGCATTTATTCTTTGCTTTGTTCACAGTGGCACCACCATATGGATCTAGAGAGATGGCAACAGATATAAAAGAACTATATTGTAGGTAACTATAAAATGGCATGTTAAAAATATATAATGAATGAAAACAAAAACTGAAGCTTCATCCAACTTGAGAGCTCTGGAAAATGGGTAACTCTCCCTTCCGAGTTATGTTAGCCAAGGCTTCAGGAAACTAGATTGTTTCTATTAAGAGCTGATAGTCATTCCCTCACTCAGATGGTTTGCCAGGACTGTTGAGCACCAAATAAAGCCCTCAAGCAAAGAAATGGAGGAGATAATAACTGAAAGTATAGAAAACACACACTGCGGCCTGAAGGGCGAGGGGAGATCAGCGGGGCATGGCATCTTCCTAACTAAAGTCCACATAAATATGAACGTGTGTAGGGCTTATAACTGAGATTGACTTGAGACAATTAAATTCTTGTCAGAGCTTGCTATCTTACTAAATATATTTATTATAATCTTTATAGTTATTCTGTGTCTGGAATTCGTTAAGAGACAACTGAAAGATTTCTGAGCCATAACTCATATACTCGCTTTGCTAAAGGACCACAAATAATCTGTTGTATAAAAGCTACGAGTCAGTGTAGCGTTAACCTTGTAACGATATGACAATTAGGTGCATTTGATTGTATTTTGATCTGATGACATTTCAATAGTGTAAAAAGTGGCATATAATGGTGAATATCTTACTAGTAGGTATTATTTATGGTAAACTGGTTTTTAGGACACAGAAAGTATGCTTATAAATAAAACAAACTCCATTAATAAGTCTGCATATTTTACAAATGTTGATTTGTTATATTAAAAGTAAGTAGATCCTAGTCTTGTCATATTCATAAAGAAATATGGAACACTCTCAGAGTAAACAAAAAGCACAAATTGTATATAAGGAACATGGAGATACATGTAAATTAATTAATTAAATATATATGTGTATATGTTTACGTCTATACATATAAAGATGTATACACATATGTATTAATTCTTTGATCAATCCATCTCTTGACTTTTTCTTATGATTTTATTTAATGAAAATATATTTAAAAGCCCTAGAGGGCAAAGATTTAGAACTGTAACATGTTTGTAATTCTCAGGCTTTTACTTGCCTTCCCTAATCAAGATATTACTATTTAAATTAATTGTAGACTTATAAAGCAGTGTAATACTCATCAATATTACTAAAGACATTCTAGGTTAGTTATAGCTTTAGTTAATGTGCATGAAGAAGAAACTAGTAAAGAAATAAGTTAATTAATAAACATTTTAAAATAATTATCTATATTGGTCTTGACAGATGCAGAGAAACAGGATTTTGAGTCAATGGTTCCGATAGAACAGATTTGAAACCAAAAGTTATTTCTTTGAGGATTTTTTTAAAATTATAAACCTCTAGTTATAGAGATCAAAAAAGAAAAGAGAGCCAAAGACACAAATCGATATCAGGAATGATAGAGTTGACATCACTAGAGATCAAACATATTTAAAGGATAATGAAGTAACACTACGCACATCCCGCTAATATAGCTGACCATTTAGAGGCAAAGAACAAATTTCTTGAAAGACATAAACTACCAAAGCTCACCTAGGAAGAAACAAACAACCTGGCAGCCTCATGTCCATTGACTAAAGAAAGAACTTATCTCTTCTTTGGCTAAATTCTTTCCTCCAAAGAAAAATCCAACTCTAGCTGTTTACTACTAGAATTTCATCAAAAATGTAAGCACCAAACATATAACCAACTCTGTACAACTTCTTTTAGAAGAGGAGGAAATACACCACAACTCATTCTATGAAGACATTATGTATTCTCTGATACTGAAACGAGACAAAGGCATACAAGAAAAAAACAAAGCTACAGATTAATGCCCTTCATGAACAGAGAGATAAGAACATTAGGAAATTTAGCAAATGGAGCTCAACAATATATAACAAGCTAATAAGTCATGACCAAATAACATTTATCCCAGGAATGCAAAACTCATTCTTAAACATTCTTAACATTAACATCCTTAAGCCAATCAATGGAATTTACCACATTAACAAATTTTTAAAAATTAAAATGGAAACAAACATATGCTCATCTCTATAACCATAGATAAATCTTTGACAATGTTCAACATTGACTTCTAACGGAACACCCTGAGCAAACAAGGATTATTATTAACGTTTCTCAACCTGATGAAGAGCTATGAAAGAATTTATAGTAAGTATCATACTTCATGGTAAAAGATTAAGCATTTCCCCCTTGAGATCAGGAACACTAAAGGATGTGCATTCTCACCACATTTGTTAAACATTGAAAAAGAGATTCTACCTACTGTAATAAGTTAAAAATAAATTGGTGGTTAGATGGATGATAGATGTATGGATAGATTGATACTAGATAGATGGGTGGATAGATAGATAATCATGCAAATAAATGGAATTCAGATCAGAAAGGAAGATATAAAACAGTCTTTCTTTGTAGATAGCATTAAATGTTGGGTTTCTCAGATAGTAGATGGTGTTTTCCCTGTGTCTTCACATCATCTTCCCTCTGTACTTGTGTATCTTTTTATAAGGACATCAATCATACTGGATTAGGGGTCAACCTTAATCCAATATGATGTCAATTTAACCTAACTAGTTACATCTTCAATTAATCTATTTCCAAATAAGTTTATATTCTGAGATACTGAGGATTGGGAATTCAATATATGAATGGGGGGCATAATTCCACCCATAACATACCTTAAAACTGTAGATGACACAAATATACAACAGCAAGTGAATGGACAATTGTACTGAGTTTACACAATGAAATACTACTCAGGAATAAAATACTTTAATAAACTATTGATACATGCAAAATTACAAATGAACCTCAAAGTAATTATGCTGGGTGAAAAAAGCCAGAAAAAAATATATATACATTGTATTATTTAATATATAAAATTATAGAAAATGTAATTTAATTTAATTTATAGAAAATGTAACTTAAAAAAAATTTTTTAACGTTTATTTTTGAGACAGAGAGAGACAGAGCATGAACAGGGGAGGGGCAGAGAGAGAGGGAGACACAGAATCAAAAGCAGGCTCCAGGCTCTGAGCCATCAGCCCAGAGCCCGACGCCGGGCTCGAACTCACGGACCGTGAGATCGTGACCTGAGCCGAAGTCGGACGCTTAACCGACTGAGCCACCCAGGCGCCCCTATAGAAAATATAATTTAATTTAACTGTTTACAGTATAAACTAATGTAAACAGTGACATAAAGAAGATTCATGTTTACGTGTCGATGAGGAGGGAGGTTTGTGGGGTGCAGAGAGAGTATGGAAGGGGAGGTTACAAAGGAATGTGAGGAAAGTTTGAAGTGTACTGGATATGCTTATTATTGTGACTTGTGTGATGGTTTCATGGGTATACACATACATCAGTTCTTATTACATTATACAATTTAAACACGTGCAAATTTTAGGTTATAAATTCTACCTCAAGAGAAGTCTTCGAAAATTTTAAATATGTCTTTTCACCAGTCATCATCCTTTTAATAGAAATTTAAAAACTGACTCAATGATAAATTCTACAATTAAAAAACAATGTTCATAGTAAAACAAATCACTACTGATTATCGATGAGATTGCTAAATGATAGAGTCAAAACAAATCAAAATTTGGGAATGTAGAGTTCTGTTAAAATGTACACCAAGAATCCTAAAGAAAGAACTTATCTCTTTTTTTTTTGCTCCAGATGATCTAATGGAAATGAATAATTTATCAATTGCCTTTTTTAAAAATGAAAATGTTAACAGAAAACTAAAAACCATTCATAATAAATTTATAGATACAAAAATCAAGTGAAAAAAAGACGTTTTGACCGTTTGTCCAACTTAAACCAAAAAGTGCAAACGTTCGATGATGTATTCTTTATCAGAATTTTTGTTGCAGGGTTGACAACCTCCAAAGTTTTCCAAGCCTGGTCATCGTGTAAAATGATGAGGAGACTAGCAAGACAACATTTATAATAGGATAAGATTTGCTTTTGCACAGTACCATTTGTCAAGGTTTGTTGGCAATCTATGCAGGCCAGACGCTTAACAGGCAAACACTAGCTTCCGAAGCTACTTTAACAAGATGCTTTATTCAGATAGAGGCATAAATATGGTAGAGTCTTAGAGGAACCTACGCTAAATTCTCATTGTCAGAGATGGAGAAACTGCTGCCCGCCTGGAAACAGTAAATGACTTCCTAAGGCGGTACAACCATTTGTTAGTTTAGTCTAGACTAAACTTCCGATCTCTTAGTTTCTGCTATAATGTCCTTAATGCTATCACGTCTTTTTTAGTCCTTTTTGAGAGAAGTGACAAAGACAGGTTTCCATATATCTGACTGCTCTGCTAGAATTTATACAGAATTTATTAATTACCATTAATAAGTTATTAAACCAACACTTCCAACACTGAATTAATGTGTTTTTTTTTTCCTGAGTGGTTAAAGATTATACATTTTAATAGACATTTGTAGGCAAATGGTTAAGTTCTACAACATGAGAGTTAATGCTTAGGACCTACCACCAGGGACTGGGGACACTGATAAATTAGCTATGGCTTCTGCCCTTGTCACCATAATTAGTAAAAGTTTAACCTGTCTAGATATGATGGCCATGATACTCGTCATAAGAATGTACGTTAAAGGGGCGCCTGGGTGGCTCAGTCGGTTGGGCGGCCGACTTCGGGTCAGGTCATGATCTCGCGGTCCGTGAGTTCGAGCCCCGCGTCGGGCTCTGTGCTGACAGCTGGGAGCCTGGAGCCTGTTTCAGATTCTGTGTCTCCCTCTCTCTGACCCTCCCCCGTTCATGCTCTGTCTCTCCCTGTCTCAAAAATAAATAAAACGTTAAAAAAATTAAAAAAAAAAAAAGAATGTGCGTTAAATAAATATGTGCTTCTGTATTTATTATATTTTAGGCAAGAGTCCTAACGATTTAATGAGATGGCATTGAGAAAAAAATGAAGAGGGAGAGACTGTAGCATCCATCGTAATTAGTGCTGCTAAACAGAGTTAATGAAGATGTGAGCATTATTACGTCGTTAATGAAAAATGATATCTAAACATAGTGGGTAAGCTTATGATATATGAACTTATTATCCAATGTCAAAATCTGGGGAAGGTTTACCTAATTAAAGCAAAAGCTGTTTTGCCCCAGGGAAAAGGAGGGAAACATGATTTTGAAAATAAATGAAGCTTTTTGTAAGTCTCCCTTAATTTTTAACTCGTGAAACAGAAAATTAAGTGACTTGGGGACAAAATTTTAAACTTTTTTTTATTTCTTTTTTCTTTTTTTCCTTTTTTTATTTTTTGCTAAGACTTTTAAAAGCACTTGACACTAAAAAGCACGATGTCATCTATGGGGAAAAATGCCTTTGTAAGCAATTTGAAAAATGTTAAAGAAAAAAAAAACACCTTAGAACATAAAAAACTGATTATAATAAATCCATTCATATAATTATATGTCAATGTGTCCATCCACCCAATCCTACAATGTATTAGCTTTCTATTACTGCCTTAACAAATTATCAGACTCTGGGATGTGTGAAACAATACCAAGTTAGGATCTCACAGTTCTGTTAGTTTCCATGCTTGCTGTTGACTTCCCATTGGGCTTTGGCTGGTTTCCTGTTCTTGTCCTCAGAAGGCTCAAATCAAGGTTTCGGTCAGCCTGGGGGGAGAATCCGCTCGTTCTTGTCGTTACAGAATTCATTTCCACAGAGTTCCAGGATTGAGGGTCCTATGTCCTGTCTGATTTTAGGCTGAGGATTGTTCTCAGTTTCTAGGGGCTTCCCGCATTCCCTGGTTTATGGTCTTCCTACTCTTCAAAGCCACGCGCAGCAGATTTACTTGTTCTCCTGTTTTGAATCTCTCCCATCTACCCTTCTGCCATCCTGACTTCAGCAGGAGAATGTTCTTTACTCCTAGCAACTGTCGTGATTAGATTGTGTCCACTGGTATAATCCAGTGTGATCTATTTTCAGGTCCGTAACCTTAACATTTGCCATATAAAATAACCTATTCACGGGTCCTAGGGAGTAGGACATATTTGGGGGAGGGAGGATTTTTTATGGCATGTACCTGTTTAAGGAGAGTTCCTGCTAGTCTAACTTTGTCAAAAGCAGTCTGCACTCCATTTTACCCACCAAGGAGCTTTATCTCAGAGTATTGCTAAATAGGTCATATGAAAACCAGAGGTAACAGCCTGCTTGTACAGTTTTTATTTATATATGAAATATAAGGGCACATCACTTGTTTTGTCTTTGTTGTAACAAATCAAACTGTTAGTTCATTTCATGCTCTTCATTGTCTATAAATCCTTATACATGCTTTTTTCACCAGCACATTTTCGGTCTTTCTCTTTATATTATACACAAATTGTTTCTAAAGTGATAATGCATTTAATAATCTAATATGTTGTCTGACACACAGTAGTTGCTCAATAAATATTGTTCCTCTTATTTTGCTTCTTTTCATTAATTTATTTGATGATCTTCCAGACCATCTTTTTTAAAAGAAATTAACATTTATTTATTTTTGAGAAAAAGAGAGAGAGAGAGCAGCGGAGGGGCAGAGAGAGGGAGACAAAGAATCCGAAACAGGCTCCAGGCTCTGAGCTGTCAGCACAGAGCCCCACGGGGGGCTCGAACCCACAAAGCCTGAGATCATGACCTGAGCTGAAGTTGGAGGCTCAACCGACTGAGCCACCCAGGCGTTCCACTTCCTAACCATCTTTATGAATAGGCACTAAAAATCTGCAAAAGTATTTCTTTCTTCAAGAAAATCTCATTTCACATGAACTCTTCTCCTCCCTGAATTACTACACCGTTTCATAGTCCAGAAGTATTACAATTTAGTAATACAATATTCTGACTTATGTTATTGATGCATTTCTGTGCATGTTGCCATTACTATGAAAACAATGACAGAAGGGGGGCCCTCAAAGTCAAATGCAAAGCTGCACCTCTACCAGTCTAGCTTTGAGTGTGTAGTAGCTGTTCAATAAAACCATGGACTGACGTCAATTATTATCCCTATGAGCAGATAGACAAAGGTAGGGAGAGGTCAGATGATAAGAGAGTATTCTGGCAGCGATGGAGAAAGTGTGATTATCTGTTTCACATGGAAGCCTAAGGAGACAAGAAAAATGATACCACTAGGTCTTTTTTTTTTTTCCCAAAGCATAGCTATTTCAATGAGAAAACTTTGATCACAGAAGATAATGCAGGTTCATAATTATTTATCTGAAATTCCAAAGCCCTAAAAGCTCTGAAAACCAAAACTGTTTCCAAAAATCATACATTGGTGGTAAACAATAATAACTCAGTCAAAGAAGAAAATAATGTATATTGTATCTATTTATGCCATTTGGTGTGAGTATATTTTTTAGCAGGAACTTTAGTGTGATTTAACACAGATACTGCCTCAAAAACCCATTAGGGTATGCAGTATATGCAATGCGGTACCTTTCTAAAATCTAAGAAAAAGAAAAAAAAATGAAGGAAAGAAGGAAGGAAAGGCTGAAGTCTGAATCATATCTAACCTAAAAGTTTTGGATAAGAAATGATGAGACCTTACCTCTTTATATAAAGCAATAAGGGGGCCAAGAACAAATTAATGATTTAGTACTTACTTCTAGGAGAATTATAAATGTGAAAAAGCATTTTAAGGTATGCAAAACTTAGAATTTTTAAACCACATGTACTTATTCACTCTCTAGGCAATTTTTATGGAAATATCCATTATTGAAGGGGGTGGGAGAGTTTTTAAAATAAGAACAGTTTTGCGTAGCTCAGATTTCCCAAATAGTTCTTGAATTTCCTACATTTCTTTGAGAAGTTGTGCTCGCTGATCACACTAATGGAGTTTGCTTTATATACTTGTTTTTACCATACATCCGTATTTTAAGAATAAATACAAGAATTAAATAAAAACGTGTAAAAATGCGCGCATTAGCAATTTTTACGTCATTCCATTAATTATCAACTACATGACTGTATTTGTATAATTATTGCCTTTAAGTGCTATTATGCTAGTGGGCTATTCTAGAAGAATACACTCTGTGGCAGAATATCCTATGTAATTATAAGACTAATGATGATGAATTTGATGAGCAAACATGATAATTGAATAGTATAACTAGAAAACATCTGGCTGCGAAAGTTTATGCAAAACATAATTCTACTGTGAAAAAATAATTGGCTTCAGTTTTTATCATTACAACACTATTAATTTTTTAACTGTGTTTTGAAATTCTGAAGTGGTTTCTTATCTGCTATGTGGTTGGTGGTGGTCCATTCAACACTGGAGTATGTCAATACTGTAACAAACGTATTCTTGCCTTCATAATATAATCCACCTTTATAAAATGAATTCTTCACTGGAAGAAACAACAGTATATTTGTCCTGCAGAAGCAGCCATTGGAGACAGAGTGGAATACCAACTATTTTACCCAAAACTTATATCAGCATGTGGTTACCCATTGTGTCAAGATTCCCAGGATATGTGAAAGAGACCTGAGTTGGCCAATGGGAAAAGTGAGGGTCAGACCAGGAAGTATTTTATGAAAAGTGAATGTAATCTCTACTTTAATGTCATCTCAAGACAGGAAAGAATAAAAAGGCATGAAAATACAATATTCTATTCATATTTACTGAATTATGAAACAGAATCATGTTGATTTTATCAAAATAAAATATTATATTACAACCAGGGAATTTAAATTTGGAATTTGTAGGGATTCCATTTGAATAATAGCAAGAATTAAAACTTTTAACTCTTGGGACACCTGGATGGCTCAGTCAGTTAAGCATCCGACTGTTGGTTTCAGCTCAGGTCATGATCTCACGGTTCATGAGATCGAGCCCTGTGATGGTCTCCGTATTGAAAGCATGGAGGCTCCTTGGGATTCTCTTTCTCCCCCTCTTGCTGCCCCTCCCCTGCTCATGCTTTCTCTCTCTCAAAATAAATAAATAAACTTAAAAAAACCTTTTTAGTCTTAATATGTCTTTTCATCAAATTAATAATCAATAAATGAAATCAAAAGTTATTGTTTGGAGCCAAATTACAAGTATCTCAAAACAAGAAGTAGTTTGGCAGTTTCTTAAAAAACTGAATTTGTACGTGGCAGCAATTCCACTCCTAGGTATTAATCCAAGGGAAATGCAAATATATGTACAAGGACTTGTTAATGGAAGTCCTTAATGGCTTTTTTGGAAAAGCCAAAACTGGGGACAGCCCGTAAGTACATAAGCAGGTTACTTGAAAAATATGTTGTGGCATATTTTGGTACATTCGCACAATGGGAAATTACGCAGCAATGAAAAGGAATGAACCACTGACACCATAACGTCATGGACGGATCTCAAAACCACGCTCAATGAGAGGCCACATGCAAAAGACTACGCCTTGTATGATTCAATTTCTTTGAAATCTTAAAACAAGCAAAACTAATCTATAATAAAGGACAGCTGATCAGATGTCACCTGGGCCTATGTCACCAGTGGAAGAGTGACATTTTCTAAGGGGCATGATGGAATTTCTGAAGATGATGAAAATACTCTATACGTTGATTTTCATGATGGTTACATGGTTATATATATATTATTACAACTTGAAAGTTTTATACGGAAAGTGGGTACATCTTACACATATTTTACCTCAATACAAATTAATTTTAAAATATTAATTATAGGAATGATTGTCTACCTGTTAAGTAACACAGTAGCTCACAGCAATGGAAAAGATTAAAGAGATTATACTATCTAACAACTCAATCATCACACTTCTGCACTGATTATATTAGCATTTTGAATGGATAACTCTTAAGAAAATTTCTCATTTGGTATTTTGTAGGTAATAGCAGATACAATTTATTGAACACTTAGTAATGTCTTTAAGTGCTCACGATAACCACATGAAGCTTGGTTCTGTTATCTCCATTTTATGAATGAAGATTCTGAGGATTGGAGAGATTATAACTTGCAAAGCTAGTTAAATGACAGACCCAACATACCAATTCCCATCTTTTTTTTTTTTTAATTTTTTTTAACGTTTATTTATTTTTGAGACAGAGACAGAGCATGAACAGGGGAGGAGCAGAGAGAGAAGGAGACACAGAATCTGAAGCAGGCTCTAGGCTCTGAGCTGTCAGCACAGAGCCGGACGCGGGGCTCGAACTCACCGACCGTGAGATCATGACCTGAGCCGAAGTCGGACGCTTAACAGACCAAGCCACCCAGGTGCCCCCTTTTTTTTTTTTTTAATTTTTTAAAAATTTTTTTTCCATATTTTTTTTAACGTTTATTTTTGAGAGAGAGAGAGAGTTCAAGTGGGAGAGGACCAAAGAGGGGAGGACAGAGGATCTGAAGCAGGCTCCTTGCTGACAGCAGACAGCCCAGATAGCCAGTTGTGGGGCTCAAACTCAGGAACCCTGAGATCCTGACCTGAGCCGAAGTCCGACGCTCAACTGACTAACCCACCCAGGCACCCCTATTCACATCTGCTTTTTCGGTGGATGTTAAGAGGTAATCTGAAAACCCTGTAATTAAGAAAGTTTACTTTCTGCTGAAGTCAGATCCTACTGTTAGAGAACAGCTGTTAGGTTTTTAGTCAAAGAATATTATAATATTTCTTGATATTGAATCTTTATTTCAACCCAGGCTTCTAAGCAGAGACATTGGTGCCATTAATAACACAAATGAAAGAAACCATAGATTGTCACAAAGTGTCGGGCACTTTTCCAAAAGCTTCATTTTATAATTCACTTAAATCTCACAACACCACATGAGGAGGCATTGTTTTTACCCTCATTTTGTATGAGTGAACCGTGAACCAGGAGAAAACAAGAGTGAGTGAGTTCTCTAAGGGCATTCATTGGGCCATGAAAATTGTGTTGGAATTGAGAACCTGGCCACTGAATCTGTACTTTTAACCACCGCACTCTCCAGTCTGCCTCAGTTTGTGTAGCATCGTGTCCATGGATTTTCCCTGCATGTGGAAATCGTGCAAAGTGAGACACCATTCTGATATGTACATATTTCTTTTAATATAGTATCATGCACAGTGAAGACTGTCTGTATGCCTTAGGGAAAATTTAAAGAAGATTAACAATTTCAATATGATTCCATACTGGTAGTAATCTGTAGTATTTATTATCTTGCTGTATGTTATCTAGGGAAGTATTTCATTATAATAAATGTCTTGGTATTTCCATTTTTAGTGGACATATATTGATGCACATTCATTATCCATAAAAACAGGCTAGCTTTAAATTACCTTATTCTTAATAATTTATAATTAAAGATTTCCTTACATAATTTTTGAACTACCTGTGTAATAACATTTACATGAATTATACACAGTAGGACGATATTATCTACATTTAAACATAGAGATTGTGCAAAAACTCCTTGAAAAGGAAAATAATTCTATGCCAGGACACTTTATTCTGATCATATATTCAAATGAGCCACCTAGGGCATGTAGAGGTCAGATATATTTTCTTGTGAGTAAGTGAAATGCTGAAGCTACATATTATTAAAAATATGCTTTAAGCCCCTCCCACATATGAGGGAAAATCCATACATCTAAGGACTATGGGGCTTAGAAAGATTATTCGTTCAAGGTCCACCCTTAGTAGGTGGCAGAGTTGAGATGTGAATCCCAATCAATCCATAAAGCTAATTCTCCTTCCAGCAGGTCAACCTGCTTTATCCGGGCCACAGACAACTCATCTGTTACTTGTGCATTTCCAATTTGACTTTCTCACGACTGGATAAAGCCTTTGGATTTATCTCCCATATATGTTGGCTTGTTTAACTTAGAGGTTATATTTTAAAAAAACTAATTGAACAGACGTTAGATAGGTGCTATATACTTCACTCTCAAAACACTGGGAAGAATAAAAGGTTGTTTCCATTCAGCTCTAAAATATAGACATCCCCTCTCTTGTCAACAGTATTCTCAAGGGTTTCATCTCTCCCACTGTATTAGGACCAGCCAGGCAATCTGAAATGTAGAAAACTAGTCATTATAAACTGAAATACATTTTGAAATCATATTGCAGAGTATATGATTTTTGTTTGTTATTACTGTGTGATTTGTGCATTTGATGACATTTGTTGAGTACCTACAATATGCCAGAGTATCAGCTAGGAATCAATGATCCAACAAGGAAGAAACAGACAAGTGTCTCCATGAAGCTTATGTTCTAAGGTGGGGAAATCAATTAATAAGAAAACAGATCGATGTGATGAGAAGGGGACAGTGCTGTGGAGAAGAACACATCACAGTTAAGGAAAACAAACAAGATAGTGAGGATTGGGAGCCTGATCCCAGTCAGGGATATTTATTTAGAGGTTTCAGGAAAGACTCCTATAATGAAATACCAGTTGAGAGCAGAAACATGAAGGAACTGAGTGAGGAGAACATTTCACGAAGAATGAACTGACACTGTAAAGGTCCTGAAGCAGAAGAAAGCATGCTATGGTCAAGAAGCAGCAAGGAGGGGGCACCTGGGTGGCTCAGTCGGTTGGTTAAGTGCCGGACTCTTGATTTCAGCTCAGGTCCTGATCTCACGGTTCATGAGTTTGAGCCCCACATCAGGCTCTGTGCTGGCAGTGTGGAGTCTGCTTGGGATTCTCTCTCTCTGCCCCTCCCTTGCTCACACTCTCTGTCTCTAAATGAATGAATGAATGAATGAAACATTAAAAAAGAAGCAGCGGCAGCAAGGAGGCCAGTGGGGGTGAACGGGGGGAGATGTCAGGCTATGTCAGGAGACATAGCCAGGGCCAGACCATGTTGGCTTCATGGGGCTTACCAGGACCTTGCTTATCCTCTCATGATCAGAGAGTTAGAATAATGTGACTCCCTCTTTACAAGGCTTGTTGGGGCTACCACGTGCAAGAGATGGGGGCAGGGAGGAGGCAGACTGCGGGAGACTGTTGGGTGGTTATCAGAACAATCTGGGCAAGAGATATTTCTGGCTTGCTTGGTTGTGGCATTGGTGGTAGAGGAGATCAGCGGTACATCAGAGCATCAGGCTCTGTGCTGACAGTGCAGAGCCTCCTTGTAATTTTTTTCTCTCTCCCCCTCTCTCTGCCCCTCTCCTGTTCCTGCTGTCTGTCTGTCTGTCTCTCTCTCTCAAAATAAATAAATAAACTTAAAAAAAAACAAATTTAAGATCTGAGAGACTGGATAAGTTTACCTATGGAGCAAAGGAGAGAGAGATAGGGAGGAGACACACAGATAATAAGGAGAGAGGTGAGGACAGAGGAGATGACCTCTGAAGTCAGGGGCATAAGGCGGATCTGGGAGCAGAGGGAGAATGAGTGAGAGGCAATGGCAGGAAAGGCAAGGAAGGCGGCATCCAGGAAGCCCAAGAGAAGGAAGCGTTGTAAGGAGTGGGTTCTACAGTGTCACAAATGCTGCTGAGAAGTCAGAGAAGGACTGAAGACTGATCGCTGGATTTGCCAACACGTGGGGCACGGTGACCTGGACAAAGATTGTTGTTAAGTGTTTGGATTGAAAAAGTGATTGAAGCTAGTTCAAGACTTAATGAGACGAGAGGTATTGGACAATACTTTCAAGAAATTTTGCTGCAAATGGAAGCAGAGACACAAGGCAATAACTCAGGAGTTTGTGGGGTCAAGATAGTTGTCATTTAGAAGCTTTTTAAAAAATTTAAAATGGAAGAAATAGTATGTTTGAATGCTAAAAAACAGACAAACAGACAAATAAACATGAATAATTCAGGAGAAAGAGGGGAGAATTGCTGGTGTCCTATCTTTGAAGACCTAAGATGAGAACCCCCATGCCTTTGGAGGGCTGGTGTGGGCAGTTACTGAGACAGCTGGTCACCCTGACAAGGAAGCCAGGTGAAGCCAAGGGTGCAGGAGAAAGGGATGGTGTTGAGTGCCTGTGGGTGCTTTTTCCCTACCCTACCCCTCCCTTCCCTTTCCTTTCTTTCCCTTCCCTTTCTTCCCAGTTTTATTGGGATACAATTGACATAACTTTGTATTAGTTTAAGGTGTACGACATAATGATTTGATGAAAGTATATGTTGCAAAATGGTCACCATAAATTTAGTTAACCTCCATCAACTCAAATAGTTACAATTCACACACACACACACACACACACACACACCTGCCGTGATGAAAACTTTAAGATGTTCTCCTCTTAGCAACTTTCAGATCTCTAATGCAGTTGGCAACCACAGTCACCATGCTGCACATCACATCCCAGGATTTATTTATTTTGTACCTCGTTTCCTCTGGACTTGACTTTTCATCATGACTCTTCTTTAAGTGAAATAGCAAAGCTCATTTGAGGATGAAGCTGGGGGGGCTGTTAAAGATCTGAGGAGAGAGGGAAAGTAAGAGCTAATGACCTAGGAGAATGAAAGGGAGAACATGCTAGAAATGAAGTAGAGTCACTAAGCAGTCACACCTGTGATAATTACCAGAGCTAGACTTATTTTTATTTATTTATTTATTTATTTATTTATTTATTGACAGAGGTATAGGGAGGGGAGGAGAAAAGTGTTTCTGGCTAAGGTTGTTTTATCCCTTTTTCATCCTCTGAATCAAGTCTTTGTTCTAATTGAAAAATTCAGGGTTAATCAGCACACTATGCTTAAATTAGGACAGCATTCCATAACTGTCTCAAAAGAATCATGAACACCGTAGACTTATTTAAGCCTATTAGTACTGTTTCCAAACTTTTATTGGTGCTAAATCTATACAAATGAATGAAATTCTAGTGACTTCTAATTAGCTTCCAGGTTCTGATCCAAATTCCAGTTCCTTCTTAGAACGTGTTAACAGTGAAAGACTCCTTCGGCTTACTTTGTGTGAACTTACAGGAACAAGCTGTTGGGGGAAGGCAGCCATCTTTGGCTTCCTGTTAATATAAACAGAAAAGCTAGTGTAAAACACTGACATGAGTGTCTCCTAGCCCGAGTACACGCCATGTTACTATTACAGATTAATTAAATGATTGACAGACATGATGAACAGAATCACAGAATGTTGGAGCCAAAAAGCAACTTTGAGATCATCAGGTATGATCCATTTAATCTATAAATGATAAAAATGAGACCCAAAGAGTTGGGAAATTTGCCAGTAATTTTAAATCTGCTAATGGACTTAAAGCTCACCGGTCCACTTATCACAGCCTATTTTTTAAGTCTCTAATTCTTTTCTTCCTCTTCAATTATATAACAAATTATTACTCAATTATGTAATGTCTGACATTATTCAATTATGAATTTGTTTGCATATTCAGTAAGCCGCTTATACATGTGTAGCGGAGTGGTTTGCTCTGTGCAGGTGACTGTAGGTAGTGGGCTAAATCGTGTGTCCTCCAGATTCATGTCTACCTAGAACCTCGGACTATGACTTTATGTGGAAATCGGATCTTTACAGATGTATCCAAGGAAAGGATAAAGATATGATCACACTGAATTCAATTCTATCCATTGAGAGTATCCTTATGAGAGACAGAAGGAAAAAATAAAGGACATGAAGGCACAGGGAGAAGAAGGCAATGTGGCAGTGCCGACTGAGATGGGAGGGACATGTCTACGAGCCAAGGAATGACGATTGCCAGCAACTACCAGGACCTAAGAGAGAGACTTGGAACTGTTTCTTCCTCAGACTCTGGAAGGAAATAACTTTCTAACACCTTGATTTTGAACGTCCAGACCCTGAACTGTGAGAAAATATAAACTTCTGTTTTAGATCATCCAGTCTGTGGCAATGTGTTATAGCACAACTACAAAACTAATGCATTATAGAAGGAAGTATCAAACCCCAAGATCTGAAAAGGAAACAGAAAAACAAAGAAAAACAAAGAAAACCCAATTCATGTGTTTAGGGCCATTATTGGGCATTACTGTGCAGCCTCCTCACTCAGTTGATGAACGTGACCCTTCTTCCTTGGACTTGAAATGGAAACATGAAGTGGACTCTATAATTTATAACAGCACCACAGTCTATGTTACAAAGACCACGTGACACAGCGTTGGGGACATTTGATGCCAAGCCCTTCAGAATTTGGATTTTTTTTCATGTCAGTATCAGAGAGTATTACTTTTATCATGTTTGTTGTATACTTCCTGGGAAGGGAAAGGAGGTAACATGGTATTGTTTGGATTTTAGAGCATTTATTTAATAAGCAGTTTCCCTGCACCCATCTATCTCTGTGCGAAGGGGTTTTACTAAGCTCATTGAATTACAAAGCATATTAGTACTCATATCCATTTCCCATTGCTGCATAACATGTTATCATAAGCTCAGCAGCTTGAAACAGCACGCATTTATTATCTCACAGTTTCCGTGGGTCAGGGATATGGCCATGGTTTAGCTGGGTTCTCTGCTCGGGGTCTCAAAGCTGCAATTAGGGCATTGTCTGTGCTGTTCTTATCTGAGGTTCTGGTTGTTCTTTCAAGTTCATTCAGGCTGTTGGCAGAATTTAGTTCTTTGCAGTTGTAGAACTGGTATCTTTGTGTTGTTTGTTCAGGTTTTTTTTGTTTTTGTTTTTTTATTGTTTTTTGTTTTTTTGGTGCTGGCTGTCAGTTGACATCAATCTCAGCAACTAAAGGTCCCAGCCACTTGGCCCCTCTGTATGTGGTTCACAATGACACGGCAGTCTGTTTTCCTCCAGGCCAGCAGGAGAGGGTCTCCATCTCTCTCACTTAGTCTCAGACTATTTGCCTCTGACCCAGCTTTAAAGGCTTTATGAGATTAGGTCAGGCTTGCTAAAAAGTCAGCCAATTAGAGACTTTAATTACATCTTTCAGACAGAATGTAATCTAATCGTGGGGATAAAATCACATCATATTTGTAAGTCCTGCCCACACTCTAGGAGTGCTTCCCAGGGGGAATCTTAGGGACCAATTCAGAATCCTGTCTCCCACAGCACCAGTAACAGTGAGCCTTTATTGATTCCTAGCATGTGTTTTTTGTTTATAACTTTGGAATATGAGTATTGGCAGGGGTTTCAGAGATCATTGGTCTAATGCACTGTCTACTCGCGGGCACTTCCTTCCTCCTTTCCTGTTCTCCCTTATTTAATATGTTTTCAGAATAACCAACTTATAAATGGCCCCAGTGGCTTGACATCTTTTGTTCTCACCTGTAATGGAAGTGGCTCATCCCTTCTTAGATTTCACACAAGCATAACAATATTTGGAATAAAATGTGAG
Organism: Panthera pardus; assembly: GCF_024362965.1. Taxonomy (NCBI): domain Eukaryota; kingdom Metazoa; phylum Chordata; class Mammalia; order Carnivora; family Felidae; genus Panthera; species Panthera pardus. The sequence continues at coordinate 24,801,656 of NW_026526688.1, read as the reverse complement.
TTATATATTTTACGAATGAAGTTAAATGGTCAGAGAGGAGTAATAGGTTTGAGTTCTGGCAATATATGTGCTTTTGTCGTTTTTTCTAAAGGGGATTTCTCTAGCAGCTCCTACCATGACCTCTCCGAGCTTCCTACTGAAAGAGCTGCAGAAGATGAAAAAATAAAAATAAAAAAGATGAAAATTCGCAGCAGTGTTGATAACTAGACCTAGGACTGAACCCAAGGGAGAGAGTCCACTCTCTCTGAAGGGCTGAGAGACCTGACATGAATAGCGGATTGAGTCACTTATGAACTCCACACTCTTCTCTGAAACCCCAGAGCCAGTCCACCTGCACATACACGAATTCACAAAGGCCGACCATCCTTTCCTACCTTTTTCTGTTTGACCGTTGTTTCAGCAACGCAATCTCTTCCAAAAATGAAAACTGTATGACTACTGATTCTTGTGCCGCCCAGAGTGATGTTTTTCTAACCCTGTTACCAAAGCCAGTTTGCCAAAGCATAGGTAAAAGCAAAAGAGAGGGAAGGACACTGAGAGGCCAGGAAGAAAGAGTGGGTGTGTGTGGATGTGTGCACATGCGCTGGGAGGGCTGCTGGTGCCTAGTCTCATCCCGGGAATATAATCCTCAGCAATAAAGCATCATCAACTGCTAGGGGTGATGGAGTCCAGGTGAGCCTCGTCCAAAAATACAGATTCATAAAAATGATAGTGGGCCAGAAATCATATTTAAGTCCAGCCGAGCCATGCGTGTTTTAGAATCTCTGCCTATAAACTGCCACTGTGAAGAGTATCAAATCAGAGCTCAAGTGCTCCAGAATGGGGTCAAGGACAATTCATATGCTCTGCCGTTGGTAAATAGCAGGAAGGAAATGATTTTCCATCATCTAAACATCAGTAAACCAGAAGAAAATCAACGCAGAGCTGGTGAAAAGTCTTTTAGGAAAAAAAAAAAAGACCTTGGAGACATCATCTTAAACATTCAGAAACAGGGACACTTGTGGGGTAAAAAAAATATAAATAGCTAACAGATGTCAAAAACAAAATCAATAGACAAATGAGATTTGGAAACATTTTTTAATGCAGACAGTAGACAGAGGGCTAATGTTTATGACATATAAAGACTTCTTGAAAATTGACAAGAATGGGATAAACAAAGCAGTGAATAAAGACATGATGAATTAACTGTCAGAAGAGCAAATCCCACTGACAGACATAAAAAAGATACTCATTCATTGGTAGTCAGAGAAATCCAAATGCAGATAACAGCAAGGCAGGACTGTTGACTTAACATCGATAACTTTACATGGAACAGAATGGCAAGCAATGCAGAAAAAAAGTAGCACGATTGTTGGCACACATGTGGGGTCGAGGTGCATTATTGGCAAAAATGAAAAAGGTTCAATCCTTTCTGAAAAGGTATTGTGAAATAAAAAGCACCAAATGCAGACATGTACACACAATGTCATAATTGTAAAACGGAGAAAAATAATATTCATAAATGCGAATGAGTTAATGCATATTATTATATCTATATGTGATCAGATGTGCATGAGAAAAATATGCAACGATACGTATTAAGTTTTTTGTAATGTCTACACTTGAAAGAGGAGAAAAATGAACGAGAGAAGTGACTTGGGTAAACAATGCAAGAAGCAAAGGGAAAAAGGAACTTTGCCTAGAAAAGGAAAAGCATATGACATATTTTGAACTTTACTTTTTATTTGGTTATGATAATACAATGCTGTGAATGTCCCTCATCAAGCTTTTATAAAAAATATCATTTTATATCTAGATCTAAGCATTTTCATGTAACGATGCTTAAGAATCAATAGACAGCAAGGAAGTATTCCAAAATCTTCAGCCATACCCTTCTGAGAGTGAAATCTGTCCTTTTCATTTTCTTCTTGTATATGACACACTGTATTCCTATAGTCTTGATATTTTTTAATAATGAGATTTTTTTTATAAGAAAGGATAGACATCCTAGTTCACTCAGGTTTATGTATAATAGGATTTAAACTGGGTAAATTTTTCCCTAATAATCTCACATTTTGTTTAAGGAAGTTAAGTGAACTTTCTTTAAAATAACATCAAGAGATGATTAGTGGTTAATATACTGCCTTGACAACTTAGCAGAGAAGTCTAAAGAGGAAATTGTGATCACACTCAAATGAAGATGTTTTGACTATAAAGATGTTAAAACTGGCTTCTGTTCTCATCTTAATGGATGATCAGATTTCTCCAGTTGACAGTGAGTCATATCAGTAGTTAAAAGAGACCCAAACTTTTTGGATTATTTAAGCATGTTCTCTCTTGGAACCCTAGAGATTGATATTGCTTTTGTAAGAGTGAGAACAAATAGGAAAATTGATTACTTAAGAGCTGCATGGGCGCCAGAAGAAACAAAGGAGATTAACTGCTGGTCACAAGGGGGAGAATACCACACTTCAGTCTTTTATTTTTAATTTTTTTTAATGTTTATTTATGTTGGGGGTGGGGAGGGGCAGAGAGAGGGAGAAACAGAATCTGAAGCAGACTCCAGGCCCTGATCTGGACATTTAACCGACTGAGCCACCCAGGCACCCCACACCTAGTCTTACAATGTTTGTGTTTCCAGATGCCCTTTAATGCAATATCAAGATTTCCCCTTCCATTCACTTTCAGAAATTGCTTTAGGATCCAAGGAGGAAACAAGATGCTTTTGAAGAAATCAACAACAATAGGCTGACAATTTATGCTTAAAATTTAAGCAATATAGATTAGATAGATGATAGATAGATAGATAGATAGATTTTGAGAACAGGGTAAGAGTAAAGAAAGTAAGTAAACATCTTAACAGACAATTAAATTACATTTGAAAAGAACAGTCTGGGCATTATTTGAATAGAACAGAAGGCAGTATAGTATTGAGGAAAAAATCATAAAGGATAGTTTATGTTAAGTGAAATTTTGAATCTGCAAATACATCACATAAACACCTTTGGATTATAGGTATTATAATAGGATAATAATATATATATAAAATAATATATAATATATATAATATATATAATATAATATAGTATTATATAATATATAATAATTATAATATTATATAATATATAATGTAATATATAATAAATATAATATAATATATAATATAATATATAATATATAATATATATAATAGGATTATAATTATATATAGGATTATAATTTTGTTATTACTACTATGCATGTATTGAGGGCATGCTTTATGAAAGAGGAGATTTATAACTGAGAACTAACATACACACAGTCAAATGACTGCTTTGTTGGGTCTTTTGGCGTCTGGTACCTGAAACATGTCTGTCTAGTTCGTCTTGAAGGAGTCAGCTGGACCCAGAACTTAAAATTCACTGTTATTTTCATTACCCCAAATCACCTGTGCTTTTTCTAACAGCAACGTTCTTTTCAGCACATACTTTGCGAATGGTAGAGAATAAGCCCTTCGCGGTATCTAAAATAAATTCTAAGTAAAGCTAAAATTTTCCAATAAATTTGTCTGCTGAGCATTACGATCATTTTTATTGTATTCACAAAACGGTCTTTCCTTTATGAACAAAGACACAACAGATACAGCAAGTATAAGCAATATTTCAAAATAAAAACTTGAACTCTACAGCTCTATCTACAGAAAGAGAAAGAGAGATGAACAGAATGGAGAATTAACAGATTTCTTACGGGGTTTGATTAGTAAAGCTATGCTTTGGGTTTCCTAGTTTTATTTTGTTTGGCTTTTAAATAATTGACAGTGAATTCTAATAGTTGTTTCTTTAGCTGGCTATCTAGGATGTTAGTGCTAACCTGACTTTTTCCTCATTATCTAGAATGCATGATACCGCCCCCCAGCCCCTGCTTACTAAATCTCAAGGGAATTTCATTTCTGAAATTTATCTTTTGCCAACTACAACCAAATATTTCATTACAGAATTGATTTTATTTTCTCCTCCATGGACACATCCCATAGATACTACCCACCCAGCATGACACCTGTTAAATTGTCCTATAAATCTTTCTCCCCTTCAGTTTCCTTGCCACCATTCAAGAGAAACCTGGGGTAATTGATCCTGATGCAGTCTTCCCAGAAGATCTATTTCACCATCCAAAAGGGACTTTTCAACTGTCCCACTAAATTCTCCCAACAGTTTTTAAGTGATAACATGGTAACATGCTTTTCCAAGGGGAAAAAGATTTTTGACAGTTTGAACTTCAGAAGAAAGAAATCTGTGACAAATTAGCTGTTGCCTCCTTCTATGCTTTTCTTCAGTCTGTCTCTGCAGCTCATTAACATCACTTATTTATCTGTGAGTTCCTTGCCTGTTGTAGACCAATTGTTGATGAACACCCTTTTAGGCCACTCACTGATTTCCATGAGCTCTGGCTTTCTGAGTCTAGTCAAGGGCAAGTACTTCATTTCATGGTTGTTTTAAAAATAATGTTAGGGATATCATCAGTTTGTGTTTTAACTTGAAAGCAAAATTGGTACTTTGACTCAGCGCCCGAGCCTTGGATTTCTCAATAAGCAATGTCTTACAGAGTTTGACAGCCAGACTTCATACCTAGAGCATATTCCAGATGCTACAAGAGGATTGGAAGAGAGTTGCTAAATTCTATCTTCATGTCATGTGCTCTAGCACTTTGTTGGAAGATTACCGATGCACTTGAGATTTTAGAAGCTCAGAAAAGGCAAATCCTTATTATTCAACAAAAAGCAGCATGACAAGGGCATTTATTCATTCAGTTTTCCATTGTGTTCATTTTTCTCTTGTTATTGTAATGTGAACCTAAAATTATTAAACATTCGTTAGAAGAAGAAAACCCACCCCTATCAGCATGCTACATGAGAAGCAAATCAAAGTCAGGTCCTGGGGTTAAGAAAATAGTGTTAAAAGGCTTGTTAAGAATCTCTAATTGCATCATTGACATCATACTGCTTTTTTAAAACAATCAGAGAAAATTAAGAATAATGAATCAGAAACTTGAGCATTACATTTTCCTAATAAGAAATATATATTTTAAAATAAAGAAAAAGCCTCTCTGAAAGATATATCCCAAATTGAGAATACTTAGTTTCATCTACGAGCTGAACATAAAGTATATTTGGATTTTGAACCCAATAATCTGAATGCTTATAACCTTAAGACCATAATACTATTCGCATGTATCACTTTTGGGGATCAAAACTTCTGGATCTTCACAATGGAGAACATATTAAGAATTTTTTGAAGATTCTTTGAAATTAAGAACCATTTTAAGTTAGATAACTTCTGTGATCCTAGCTCAACAAATATTTGAGTTATTCTCAGCTTTGACAGGATTTTCTTCAATTAGTATATAATTGTATATAATTGGAGCCACTTATATTTCCTTAAATTTTTTGGTATAGTTCACAAGAATAAAAAGTACTTAGCTTTGAGTATAGCATTAGTTTTGCTTATATGTTTAAATTTTGTATTTATCAATAATGCAGAAGTTTTAAAATATATCTGGCAAATGCTATGAAATTGATTTGATCTCCAGAGAATAGTTCCCTATGTGCTAAGGAGATGACAGGCCTGAAGCAATTTCAGGCAAAGTGTTTGCCTAAGAAATACTCTTACTACACTAAGAAATATCCTGTCCCTGTGTAAAACTGTTAGGAAAACCTTCTTGTGCAGTCATAATTAAAATATGAACAGATTACCAGCTCCTTTGAATGGAAGTGTTTTTAGAGCAAACTACAGTCCATGAGCCAAATCTAAAGCTGTTTATTTCTCTATGTCTGAGAATGTTTTTTTTTACAGATGAACATTTATACTAGATTGATGGTAAGAAACACTAACTTTAAACTTCAGTTACCTGAAACTAATATAACACTGTATGTTACCTATACTGGGATTGAAATTTAAAAAAAAAACTTAATAAAATTTTTAAAAAGGAATTTTGTCCTCCTGCCACAAATGAACTCCATTCTTTTTACCAGTAGACCTGTATTAGGAGTGTTCCCAATTACTATATTTTGAAATTCATGAATACAAATTTGTCACAGTTATTTTACCTCTTGATAGTCAAGTACCTACATAATAGCCTCAATTTTGCCTGTTGGTCACAAGATTAATATATTTGCTTTTTAGGCCTTTACAGAAGCAGTATGCCTACTTCTGCCTTAGAACAATATGAAAATCTATAGAGATAGAAAAGGAAGTTTTCTGCCAAATAGTAAAGAACAGAAACTTTATATTCACATAGGGCTTAATTGGATCCAGGACCTGATATTTATTACACTATGAACCTGGACAACTTGCTTCCACTCACTGAACTTCGGTTTATTCATCTATAAACATGAGTCACTGTGATATTATAATGGGGTTAATAATAAGATACCTACCTCATAGGATTGCTACAAAGATTAAATTGCCAACCTCATAGACAGATGTAAACAATTATATATTATAGGGAAACAAATGTTCAGATGCTCACCCTGGTTTTATATGGAAATTCAACCCTTGGCAACCCCCATGACCTTTGTAAACATACAAGCGAAAACATAATCATAGAAGGCAAACTGACCCCCGAATACTTCAAGGAAGAGTTTGAACAGGGAGGCTTCTGTTTTCAGAGTTTTGTTTGTTTGTTTGTTTGTTTTTGTCTTGTTTTTCCCTTGGTAATGACTAGGGCTTACTTAGGTTTAACAGTCTATTATTATCAATTACATTCTGTGATAAATTGGAAGTATCAATAATTGGGAACCTACCAAGCAAGAGGCTTATTGGAAAGGACCCCACAGAAGTTTTGGACCTGGTTCAAGACACTTGTTCTAGAAGCTTGCTCTCTTTACCCCCACACACCCAGGAAGTGCCAGATGGGTTTTCCCAGGAGAAGAGGCCTTAAGTTCCTGTTGCCCAGTTGGAATGGGTGATAGCCCATGAATCCACTAATTTTCACGCGACATGACTGAGAATCCCCCTACCTGTGTTCTGGACTTGCCTGCTGTTGACCTTCTAGTTTGTATGAAAAGGGGAAGGTGCCCCACACCAGGGCTGCATGGCTAACCACCCAGCAAGAGAGTAATGGACTCTGTGCTAACAACGAACACTGACACCATTAGCATCTTCCTTGTTAGGATCCTTTTCCAAGTGTTAAAGGACACCAGGGAGGGCTGTGGTCACCTCAAGGATCAGAAGGTATCTCCTACTGATGCCTGGTGTTAGCAGTACCCGGCCCAGCAGGTGTAGCTCCTGGAAATGGGTCTCTTTCCTCTGTCTTCAAAAAAGGCAAAAGGGAGAATAAATAAGTGGCTTTCTCCCACTGCAGTTTCGTGTTATGTATTCTGCAGCCCCGAGGAAGGGTTTCAGAGCAAGGCCTACTTGGTCACAGAATGATTCTCTAGCATAAAAGACTAACAGAACGGAGTATGTTAAATTATAAATGCTTTAACCTTATGATTCGTTGGCACCTAGAAATTTTAATCTCAGTAATAACACCTATTGGAGAAAGGTTTCCATTTACAACGAAGCATTTTTTTTTTTTGTCTATTGAAAATAAAATGAACCAAACAGCACAAATTACCTGAAATATTTCACATTGGCATTCCCTAACATCACAAGCTACTGTATCTTCTTAAATGTAAAGAAGATTGAAGATGTGGTTGATGTGTTTTATGGTGTCTGTATTTTTCATAGATGAATAACTTGCTTTTTATGAATATTCCAAAAGCAAATGAGGAATCTATTTGCATACCTCATTAATGATCCCTTTTTAGCAAGAGCATGTTCCTAATTTTATATATCCATAAACATGTCCTTTCATCATCTGAATGAAAAATAATATATTTTCTGCCAGAATTTATACTTGGGTACTGGTGTTTGAAAAACATAAATTATACTAAAGATTTTGATATTTGAGAAGAATAAATTACAATATTGATATTACCTGAACGATGTTCGTAGTACCCTGGACTCTCATTTTCTTGACTCAGTCCTTACATTTTCAACTATTGATCATCATTGGCTTTAGCTTTATTATTATTTATATTTTTTATGTGAATATGGGAGAAATGTGATGTTAAGAAATAGTGTTTGATTTTCAGATAGTTGATAAAGTGTTTTTATACATGTAATCATTTATATTCTTGGATAAGGATTTCTCTTATAAGTGTTTTTCCCTTATGTGTACTTTTGTTTTTATGCTATAACATGCCCCAATTGAGAAAAACCAGGATACACAAATGTCTCAGCTACTATCTGGAAGTTGCACACTCCTACTTAGAAAGATAGAAGATTAACAGCAAGTATTAGTGAACTTCCATGAAACATAATTCATTATATTCAAAATAAGACTACTAAAATTGCATGAAGGGAATGGAACTGACTTCGCTGTCTTCCACATATTTATTTAATGCATTTATTGAATGGCCACCAAAAACACACAATTGTGGGCAGCTCAGCCCTCAGGAACCAAAATGAAATAAATTCAATAACTAAAAATGGTAATGTGTTATCGTAGAGGTATGCACATGGAGTATGGAAGCTCATAGAGGATCATTGATTTTATGATCAAAGAAGACTTCTCAGAAGAGGTGTCATATGAACTGAGCTGGTGAGTAGGAGTTTCCCAGAAGAGGAATATCATTTCTTCAGGAGCATGTGTGGAGATCCAGAGAGCAGCACTATTTTTAGGACTTCATATTTTGAATAGCAAACAATGAATCTGAAGGTATAGGCTGGAAACTAGAGAATTTGTATTTGTCTTGAAATTCAGGAGAATTTTGAAGTTCAACAATGGGATAACTAATAGATTTGTTTTAATTTCGCATCATAGTGAGATTTGTTTTATTTTCACATCCTTGGTATTCTTTTATTCATTCTAGATATGTTTGTAGAATTCAATATGTATGAGCTCCCCCACATTGTTTTTTTTTTTTAATTAGGACAATTGGACACATAGAGTTAAGTGACTTAGCCTACAGACCACAATTTCAGGTGGTTAAAAGCACTAGATGCCAGAATTTTTCATTTTTTAGATAAATGTTCAGTGCAATTGAACATGGGGCATTTTCCTGCACTACCTTTCTCTTTCCAGGATAATAGTGAATAGTTTAATGAGGTATTTAAAGAAACCATTTACAGTTACAAAATGTACAGGTCCCAGTTGGGATGAATTTAGATAGTAATGTGTTAAACAGGTAGTCTACACCAAAAAAACCCACACTATGTGTCAGCTGCTCAGAAAGAGCATGTTGACTCCTTACAGGTGATCATCAATTAGATGATATATCAGCTCTAAGTGGCAGCTCTTTCTGTCTGGGGTGCAGAAAATCGCGATAAAAATGCCCTATGTACTAGCGATCCCGTTTGCCTGTGCTATTAGGAACTGTCCTTATGAATTTGTAACTTCTAGATGCTTCCCTGTAGCAACACCTTTTTAACCAGTATAAATTCAACAGGCATTTTCTATCAGAGAAAGGAAATGTCATCGAAGTAATAGATACAGTATCAATTCAATTGATTCTAATACACAAAAATGCTTAGGTCTGTACTTAGTTAACAATTTGTGAAACAAAATATTAAGCTGATTCTAAAACACTCTGCTCAAGACAGCCCTAGACAGAATGTATTATATTGCTTCGAAGAGCAGTCAGGAAAAAAGTCCTAATGCTAGACCACAGAGAGGTATTTTAGGGGGATAAATACAAACAACATAAATTACAGTGTTAATTTCAACTGGAGAGATTTAGTGACAGTGAAGGGAGGGGGTAAGACTTCTTTACTCATCTTTTCTAAAGCACTCTCTTCCCTTCCCTCCCCTTCCCTGCCCTGCCCTTCCTTTTATTTCTTACCCTTTCTTTTTGGGGTAGATTTCTTTTGCAAACTGAAATGAAATATTATCAATAATGCTGAACTCCCGGCCGTCCCTTTGCTTGCCCATCTCTTTCCTCCCCTGAAGTTGCATATTTTTGTCATGTACTTCTCCTGTGTACAACATACCCAAATAAGTTTATTATTGCTATGTATACTTTTGTCTATATATTTTATTAAAGTATAATTAATATACAGTGTTATATTAGTTTCAGGTGTACAATATGATGATTCGAGAATTCCACAAATTACTGAGAGTTCATCATAAGTGCATTCTTAATCCCTTTATCTACTTTCCCAGTAAATTTATTACTGTTTATGTATGTTTTATGGCCTTAAGTGGTATGATACTGTTTTTATTCTTCTGCATTTGTTTCTTTAACTCAACATTCTACAAAATTGTTATGGACGAATATATTTTATTTGTATATGTTATTTATATATAAATGTCAGGGTGAGCTTAATCATCCTTTTCTTCAGTGATGGACAGTGTGTAGCCTACACATTTTTGCTATTAGTCACAGTGGTGTGGTAGCCATGTTGTATCTGTCTCCTTGTTCATACACGTGACAGTTTCTCCAGAGACACGTCATGACTAGGGCTAATTCATGAGGCACATTTGTGGAAATTAATACGCATGTATTCTTGATGCAAGAAACCCCATGTGGAAATTAATACGCACGTATTCTGGAGGCAGGAACCCCCACATCAGGGTGCATAACTTGCTGTGCACAGCAGAAGACAAATTCACCCTTCCATGTTATCCTTTGGCTAAGTCCTCTTATCTCAGACACAATTTGGTGGCTCTGGTCATCTAAAAATAAAATCACTTGGTCACAGGGAATGAAATCTACAGATTTCTCTTCACCATGTTTGTATCGGTTACACGGTCTTCAGTACGGTTTAATAGCTTACAGTTTCCCACTTTCAAAACTTCTGTCTTGCCAATTGCCTTTTTTTGGTCCATTTGACAGAGGTGAAATTGTATATTGTTGTTGCCATAACGAATCATTTCCAAGACACTTGTGAAAGATAAGTCTGTTCATGGATATGCCCAGATTTTGCCTGGTCTTTCTCTTTGTAATGGGGCTTTTTTGCTTCCCATAAAGAAGTTTTAAATTTTTACCATGCACATGTTTATCAGATCTTTTTTATAGTTTATCCTTATTATGTAGACTAGCTGCCATAATCACTTGCTGCCTGGAGTGTGTGACAATTCTGGGACTCTGCAAGGGGCCGTATCAACCCGTAAATCGCCATGTCAGGTTAGACAATCTCCATGCCCGTCTCTCATCCAAATCGTATGAACTCTTTCGGTCCTCACAGTCATGATAGTACATATGGTGATCATTTTCAGTTCAATACAATTGCATCAATAATAATGAAATATCTAGCTACCTACCAGTGAAAACATAAAACGGACCACAGTAAACCAAAGATCAGTAACAGACGAATCAAATTTTATTTTTTTTATTTTATTTTTTTTTTGTTTTTTGTTTTTTGTTTTTTTTGCAGTTTCAAATTTTATTTATTTTTTATTTATTTTATTTTATTTTATTTTTTAATATTTGAAATTTACTGTCAAATTGGTTTCCATACAACACCCAGTGCTCATCCCAAAAGGTGCCCTCCTCAATACCCATCACCCACCCTCCCCTCCCTCCCACCCCCCATCAACCCTCAGTTTGTTCTCAGTTTTTAACAGTCTCTTAGGCTTTGGCTCTCTCCCACTCTAACCTCTTTTTTTTTTTTTTTCCTTCCCCTCCCCCATGGGTTTCTGTTGCGTTTCTCAGGATCCACATAAGAGTGAAACCATATGGTACCTGTCTTTCTCTGTATGGCTTATTTCACTTAGCATCACACTCTCCAGTTCCATCCACGTTGCTACAAAAGGCCATATTTCATTCTTTCTCATTGCCACGTAGTATTCCATTGGGTATATAAACCACAATTTCTTTATCCATTCATCAGTTGATGGACATTTAGGCTCTTTCCACAATTTGGCTATTATTGAGAGTGCTGCTATAAACATTGGGGTACAAGTGCCCTTATGCATCAGTACTCTTGTATCCCTTGGGTAAATTCCTAGCAGTGCTATTGCTGGGTCATAGGGTAGATCTATTTTTAATTTTTTGAAGAACCTCCACACTGCTTTCCAGAGCGGCTGCACCAGTTTGCATTCCCACCAACAGTGCAAGAGGGTTCCCGTTTCTCCACATCCTCTCCAGCATCTGTAGTCTCCTGATTTCTTCATTTTGGCCACTCTGACTGGCGTGAGGTGATATCTGAGACGAATCAAATTTTAAATGTAAAGTGTCAATTATGAAGATGATGAAGAAAATTATAGGTGAATATCTTTTTCATAATCTTTGCAATTCAGAAATTTTTAATCAAATTTTAGAGGTAACTTGGAGATCATAAATAAATCATAGATTTGAATTCATGAAAAAAACTTTCATATGACAGAGCACCATAAAAATCAAAATAAACAAAACTAAGGAAAAAGATGATAAATTTTCTGAGACAGATATGGCATACAAAGCATTAATATTTTCATTACATAAAACTCTTTACAAACTGAAAGAATATACTTAAATGTCAACAGAAATATTAATAATGCATAGAACAAGCTGTTATTAAAGAAGAAATACAAGCTGTTGATATTCACTTAACCTGTCTTCAGGAAACTGCACATAAAAACTGAGGTATTAATGTCTTGCTTACCAGATTAGGAAAAAATAAGGATTAATGAGATTATATAAGGTATGACAATTAATAAGGTGGTTTTTAAGCTCTTAATACAATTTATATCATACAGTAAACGTTCACTTAACAGTAGTTATTTATTGATAATGTCAGATGAGGATATGAATAAAATAGTACCCATATACATTACTGTTGGAGGTGTAAATTGGTATAATTTATGTTTTAAAAATATACGCTTGGGGCGCCTGGGTGGCTCAGTCGGTTGGGTGTCCGACTTCAGCTCAGGTCATGGTCTCACAGCTCATGAGTTTGAGCCCCTCATCAGGCACTGTGCTGACAGCTCAGAGCCTGGAGCCTGCTTCGGATTCTGTGTCTCCCAATCTCTCTCTATCCTCCTCTGCTCATGCTCTGTCTCAAAAGTAAACATTAAAATATATGTATATGTATACTCTGACTGCAATGTAGAATGGGTTGTTAGAATTGTATGCAAGATTGAGTGTATTAAGGACTTTCATGAAGCCAGTGTTTATGCTAGCTCTGAATTGGAAAGAACTCAAATTGTTGTGATTAGAGAATGTGGTTAGATTGTTATATATCAAAGAACTGGGATACTAGAAGCTGTTATAAATGATACTGTATATCAAAAATCTCCTTGATACATTTTTGAGTTGGAAACAAACACTGCTTACCAAAGAGTAGAGGATATTATCTTCCATTTATAAAACAGTTTATTACACTTAAAATATTTAAATATATTAAAATTAATATATATAGGGTCATATAAATTTTGTGTAATATAATATTAAATGCATAACATATAAATGTATTTAAATAAAAATTAAATATATATAATAACTTTATATATATAATCTAATCTATTATATATATAAAATCTTATCTATTATATATCTGTATACATATATAATCTTATCTATTATATATACATATATAATAATAAGATAAGATAATAAATCTTATCTAATATATATATATATATATATATATATATATATATATATATATAAAATCTTCTTAACTGAACTAGTTTTACATGGTAAATTGCAAAAAGAAAACTACTTTGGGGCACCTTGGTGGCTCAGTTAAATAAGCGTCCGACTCTTGGTTTCAGCTCAGATCATGATCTCACGGTCTGTGGGTTTGAGCCCTGCACTGGGCTCTGTGCCAGAGCCTGCTTGGGATTCTCTCTCCTCTCTCTGACCCATACCTGCTTTCTCTCTCCTTCAAAATAAATAAATAAATACACACACATACAAAGAAAAGAAAATTACTTTGTTTTTCCTCAAACCACTGCTTCAGTCACATTCTATCAGCTGTTCAGTGGCTTTGGATAACATTTTTGACAGATTTTGAATGCATGATTCTAGTTCGCATCAGCAAACAGGTGTCATAGTGAACATTGAAATAAAAAGGAGTTCGGTAAGATGGGACTACAGAGATAACGGCAAGAGTAAGGAAGCCAAGAAGTGATGAAGCACTTGGGGACTGCCAGTGGTGGACCCCGTTACCAGCAACAGTTATGCCTTCAGACGTAAGATTTGGGAGTTGTGACTTGAGCCCTTGAAGCAGGAAACCAAACTTTAGCTATGGGGCTCTGCCAGAGTTGTCACCATGGGTAAGAAAACACAGGCATTACCCAGACATCCCCAGTAGAGGGTATAAGTGAAGTGAAAGGGCTTAAATTCTCTTTCTTTCTCTCTCTGATGTCCGGCTGGTGTGGTGCCCAAGCTGGACGGACACAATCAGAAGTCACAGGATACGGGGGGCCAAAGAGATGCAACGTACTGGGGTCACCATACTGGGCAAGGAACAGGGCAGGAAAGAACCAGAATGGATCAGAAAGTGCAAACCTAGAATAACCAGTATAATATAGCTTTTGGGTATATTTCAGACAATAAAACAGTATCATTTTCAAATTTAAAAGTCCAGTCTAGTCTATAGAAAAACTTGAGTCACACATTTAGCCTAAGGCCACTTCCTTTCCACCCCTAGAGGCCAGCAGTGGCCATCACATTGACAGTCTTTTTTTTTTTTTTTTCTCCCCCCCACCCATGGTGTTACCTCTGGCTTCTCTAGGGATCGGGCAGGTTGTGGGGGTTATGAATAGAAGAAACAGGATTTTTTTTCTCAATATTTTTCTTGTCCTTACTTGACTGATAAAAGCTTTCTGTCATGGCAAGCCTCCAAAATGATCATTCATTTATGGGCTATTTGTGGGATCATTGGATTGGGGACCTTCACATCATGAACTGTGATCTTCTACATGGACTATGCACTCTCCTGCTGCTGTTTTGAGATGTCCCTCAGCTTCTGTCCTCTAGTGATGTCAGAAGACTGGTGGCTTTCTATATAGATCACTCATCTGAGTCATCTTTTCCTCTATTTTAGAACTGTAAGTTATAGAAAATTGATAGTAAAGCAAATGATTCGTGTTCATAGAAATGCAGATTGTGTCCGGTTAAGTGTTATTGATTACTGCCCTCTGGATTGTTGCCAGTTTTGCATCTACTAAGCAAATGAATTTCAACATTTTTGTTGGGTGTCTATGTTTGTCTGTTCTTTGGATTCTTTTTTAAACCCGTTGTGACCACTTACCAATTCCCTCGTTAGCAAATGTGCTAAAATCTTTGATACGTGTTTATTTTACGTGAAAGCCACAGTTTTACCTTTGTTTCTTTAAATATCCTTTATCAAAATGTTCTGACCTTTCTTTCCTAGTATCTACATGCTCCACTGCCTGGTGGAGAGGTCCTTTCTAGATGGCTTACTTATCCACATCCAACAACTTCCTCCCGGTTTATGGGAACTCAGACACCCATGACTTATCCAAAGGCGGAAGTACAGTGATGCTAACTTCTACTCTCTCTCCTCATTCTGCAGTTCAGAAGAGCTACAGACAGGTGTGGGCCAGAGAGGGAACTATTCTCATGGTTTTCTTAAAGACATGCATAATTTCTCAAGCTCTTTTATCTGTTATCTTTTTTTTTTTTTAATCTCACGGAGAGGGAAACAAGAACACTACAGAACTGTTTATAGCTTACAAATTCCTACAATCACCCCACCTCTGCTACCTTCCCCAGTTATTTAGTCCTCCTTTTGATTGGTTTTCAGGATCAGTTTGCAATTGTTGCAGATTGCATTCCCTGGGAAGCAGGCTCTGGTAAGAATAGTATGCAAGGTTTTTGGGAGTGCTTTCAACATGTAGGGTGGAGTGAAGGGAGAAGGATTTGGGATAGAGAGGGGTTTAACTATGATGCAGTCACAGCAAAGCCCTCCACAGATTCTTTGGAGGGTTCCAAAGCTTCGAAGGCCATTTCGAGTTGTCCGAATTTGACGCAAGAAGGCCAGTCGTTTTCAAACCTTCATCAGCCTATGATGGGATATGGGTTGCCTCTGGGAAGGAGAAAATATCAACTGTGTTTAGCCAAGTACAAGTTGTGGAGAGTAACCAGATTACCATACCCCAGAATTAGGTGGAATGAGTGTTTTGGTCTTTGAGTGGGAATCTGGTCCGGGGTCAGGGGCGGGGGTGGGGGTGGGGAAGAGTATATATCTGCTCATGAATCCTAGGGCAATATACTTAACACCTTGTGGTGTGTTAATATTAACGTGGAGGCATTTGTTTGTCTATGTTCACAGCATCCTTGGGACTTTACCCCATAGGTATCAGATATCAGGAACTGCCTCACTCAGCATGCAACTATGAGTTATATACATACATAGGTGAGTATGTATATAATGTTTTAAAGCGTATAGAGATATTTGAAAAGAAAGTATTACCACTGGGTGTCTCTAGGTAGTGAAATTTTCTTGCCCTCTTTTTTTTCCTTTTAACATTTTACATATTCTTGAATTTCTTGAATTCTGTCAGTAAAAACTCAGCATGTAGAGACTATGAATTAAAAAAAAATAAGCAAGCAGACAGACACACAAATAAGAAAAATAAACTCAGAGCCCACTTTAGTTCATGAAAGAAAGCATTAAAATACATTCAATAGCTCTTGGCTTCAGGTGAAGACATCACCTCCACTGCTTCTGGGCAAAGAAAGAAGAAATCGAACTGCTGACACCATGACTTCTGTGGTAGAATGGGTGCCTCCATCATCATACTTGCCTGAAAATTGATTCTACATGGAAGCAAGTTTGCAAAAACAATTTTACATGGGTGTGTTTGATCCACACGGTCTATGTGACATGTCCACACCCTAGTTTTATGTCTCTATTTTCAGCATGCAGGATTTATAAGGCACAGAAGTTTCCAAAATAAGGAGTATCGAAAAGGTGCTTAGTAACCAGAAAACATAACAAGTGACCATTACCATATATTTTCAATATAATTACAAAAAAAGTAATCTTTAATTAGAAAAGATAAAACTTTTGACGCTCATATCTAGACTTCTAACTTCCTATAAGCCTGTTGTTTATGCTTCAAAAGCGATTTTTAAAATACATTTGAAATATGATTAACCAGTAAAACCAGCCCGTGTTTACAGTACTGTTTCATGTTCTAAGGCTAGTTTTTCCCTATTTGGAAAGTAGGAATGCTGATATCTGTTATGAAATGTTGTTTGTATTCTAGAAAATGATTATGAAGTGACAGACTTGTAGTAGTCATTGGTTAAACAGTAATTGAGCATCATTAATGTTACAGGTATCCTTATTGTCAACGCTCTATTGATAAGAGTAGGGCAGACATTCTCTCTCTCTGCTAATTTTATTATCTACATGCATGTTTAATGCAGAGAAAAAGCGTTGACTATTTTCCTGTAGGCTTTTCTATCCTCGGATCTTTGGCATACATATTGTTATTCTTATATGGCATTTTGATCTTCAGCTTCCTGAGAATGTGTCACACCTACACACTGTCCCTGTCATTGGCCGTTCTGTTCTTTGTTCATGGAACATTTCCTCACAGTTATCCTTGCAATAAGTGTCAGCATTCTTTCCCCTGAACAATAACATCTCGATCATGAAGCACTTAGTTTACAATGAGAAGAAGATAATGCCCCTGAGTAAAATTTCTAAACTAATTAAATATCATTTTTTTTTAAAGTCTTAGAACTAAAATGTCCAAAGATCATACCCCGTGAAGATATTCTAGGGAGGCTTTTGTAGGATGGAGTATTCCTGGATTATATTCATCAAAGATGCCTCACTTTGTTTCACACAGAAGCCCATGTTCATCAAGTAGCTTTATAGAAACAACAGGGGCACGTGGGTGGCTCAGCCGGTTCAGGGTCCTTCGTCTCAGGTCATGATCTCATAGTTCATGAATTCGAGCCCCAACGTGGGGTTTTGTGCTGACGGCCCAGAGCCTGGAGCCTGCTTCGGATTCTGTGTCTCCCTCTCTCTCTGCCTCTCCCTCACTTGTGCTCTATCTCTCTCTCTGTCTCTCAAAAATAAAATAAACATTAAAATATTTTAAAAAGATGACATATTTAAGATGTATCTTTACCTGAAATCTTTCGTATTTCATTGATGAAATCGTATTTTGGCCGCCGCTGAAGTCAACAAAAGAAGGACTCGACAAATTAAGAATTACGTCTTGCTTTTCTCCTCTCATAACATCTGACACCTTGTATTAAACCAGGTGGTGGACAGTTCTCCCTTCACTATACCGTATGCTTCAGGAAGAGAGGTGTAGCTCCTGCCCGCAGCCTTCTCCCAGTCTCCTGGCACAGTTAAGACTATAGAGTTGACTCTAAAAAAGTGTTTGAGAAGCTTCCCTGAATTTAAAATGAACTACTTTCCAAATCCATGGGAAATCACTGTAAATATTATTTCAGGCAGTGTCAAATATTTCTTCACTCTCCTACTTTAACAATCCTTTCTCAGCTGTAGTTTGTTACGAGAAGGTAACCAGGGGTTGAAAATAGAGGTAAGATACAGTTTTCTGTAGATGTTCCTCCTAGCTCTTCCCATTTCTTTGGGAACACTTGATTATTTTCAGTGATAGCAAGTGACATCTGGACACTTCCACAGGGAAATTAGCTCTGTGGTCCCCAGGCTGGAGTTTTCTTCTATGTAATGAGACCACCAGGAGGTTACATCAGGCAGTCCAGAATCAAGACATGCAGTTTGCTTTCATTGGCTAAAAGAGCAAAATGAAGGCATACAACAGATCTGCTGTACCCAAAAATGTATTGGCCATTCTCGCGGGATCAGCACGATTTATATTTTATGAGCAGGAGGCAATTCAACATTATACCTACAATAGACTAAAATATTTTCCTTTTGCTATGTTTAATGGAGTGGGAAGAAAATGGGTAGTTCAGCTGGTATGTATGAAATTGAGCATATACCTGGGTTTGACTTTGGTGTGTGCCATTTTGGTGAAAATCATGAATTCCATGTGTCCTGGGGCAAAAAAGAAACTAACTCAAAGGATCAGATAGTAGGCAATATTTCCTCCACCCTATGTGGCAAGATTTTGAGATATTGGTATGCAATGGGTGGCGCTCTGATCAAGGTTGCATTCTAGAATTTCTACTGCATATATATGGGTTGTTGATTATAGGAGCATCTACAATGTTTTATATATGACGTATAAGTGTAGCAGTATGAAAATTTTTACTCTGAGGATTGTTGACATGTTTATACACCTGACCAGTAGGACATCCCGTGTGTACATTCACATAATGCAGGATACATGCCATAATACGTTCACTAAGCCCATCTGAATGAGGTTTTTTGCCTTATGATTGGTCACAACCATGAGAAAGGCATCATCCTTTCCCATGAATATAGAGACACTAAAACTGGACTTCTTACAGTAGAAGGATGTCTAGCAAATGGCATGCTTAACATTAAGGAATTGGAACTTGGGGGGAAGAAAGCAAAACCAAATTCTGATTTTACATGATGCAAGAAAATTTGATAATTTGAGAAAATAACACTCTGTGGTAAAGAAAGCACAAAAACTGATGCTTCGGTGGAGTCGTGGAGACATTGCAATGTGTGACAAATATGTAAGGGAATGTGTTGTTAGACATTCAAACTGCTTAAAAGCTTATATGTTTCAGGGAGTTTAGGGTAATGTCTGTGTTTTATTTATTATAACATTTCTTTTTCTTGTTGAAATTTCAGCAATCCTTGAATACATTTATGAGATATTATCATGATTCAACTGTTTTAAGAAAAAGCAGAAAAAAACGTCTCAGTTGTACCTCAGGGGACAAATCAAACCACAAGCTAACATATGGGTGAGCGGTTAGACTAACACCAAGTATGTTAAGCTGGTGAGAGAGAGTTCAGTAAAAAGTGAGTCCGAGAGGCAGTTAGGACTGAGTAAAGGATATACATTTTCAAATATTTTACTAATATCCTTTATTTCCCCCCAAATTAGGATTATCTGTATTTAAAATCTTGCTGTCTTATTTTGTATTCTTATTTTTTCACTTACCTGTTGACTCCTTAGAACTGATTTAGTGCTTAAATACATTTTTCCAAAAACCTACAAAACCATGAAGGTAAGTTTTTCGGTATCCAATATGGTGCTTTATCTCCATCACTAAATGCCACGTCTGCTTTATGAGCAGGTGGTTTACAACTTATTATAGTTAGCTCATATTAATATTCCATTATTTGAATTGTATTATTTGCAATGTGTTTATGAATTGCCTCACCGTCATTCATGAATTATATTATTTTATATTTATATAATCTGCAGTAAAAGTATTTACAATTTTTGTGAACATTTAAAAATACTTTAGATTTTAGATAGAGCTCTTTAAGCGAATTCTAACTACGAAAATTTAAGTAAACGTAAGGGAGAAACACTCACAATACAATTATTATTCAGGATTCTTGGTCTCAAACGTTGTTAAAAATAGATGATATTGACTGGGTTGAACCGCTGAAGAAGAGCCATACACATGAGGTTCTGTTATTGATGAAGGGCTACATGGTATTAAAGTGAAAGAGAAGGAACCGCTTCGTTGTGTTTCTGGGTGTCGGTGTTTGAACTCAGGGTTACAGACATCAAAGTCAGAAAGACATTCTGGATGAGAAATTGCAAACATGAACAGCGTGATCAATGTAGTGACTCGTGGTTACCTGGCCATAAGACAATACAAAAGAGGAATCCTTCTATTCGCTCTTAATAAATGGATTTTCTGCCTAGCAGTGATTATTGGGTCTTTAAGAATATTTTAGATAGAGGTTTTCAGGGCATTCAGCTACCATTGAAACCACCTCAAAAAATTGGCAAGATATTTGGCAGGAAAGATTGGGGAGAGGAAGTAGCTAGAGAGGAATAAAGAATTAGTATCTGTATAAAAACAAGTGTTTTTGTTTTTTGTTTTTGGGAATTTAGATTAACAAGTCTCCAGTGGGGCACTGTTGTATATCTTAAGCTGCACTAAAAGATTCTGGATTATATAGTTTTTACAGAGGTAAGCTATTTTTTTTTATTTTTGACTCTAGTGCAAACATTTTTAACAACAGATTCAGTCTGGTTTTGTCCATTGAAATATTTCCTGTAGTAATAGTAAGATAATCCTACCCTAACTGTTTTGAAGAACTTTGATGGCTTTAAATCAATCCATAATATATTTTTGATTTGGTACTATTTGTAATATAGATTTTTAAATTCATTCTCACGTATTTTGTTCTGTTTTCCTACCAATATATATGCTAATGTGTTCACATATATTGATAGAGCCTTAGCTCTATATTGTATTATTGGATTGATTTTTTCCTCCTTTTTAATTGTAATTTCAGAGTGTTTATAACAGTTTCCAATTACAAAAGTAGGAATGAGTAAATTATTTAATATGTACACTTTATGATTGTGGTGGACTTCTCCTAGTTTTGTAAATCTCCTTTTCTTACTGCATCTTGGATCTCATAATAATGATGTAGATGAATTCTTTTAAAAATATTGGAGTCACCCCTGAGTGGCTCAGTTGGTTAAGCACCTGACTTTTGATTTAGGCTCAGGTCATAATCCTGGGGTTGTGAGATCAAGCCCCCCTAGGTTTGGGGGGTTTGCACTGGGCTTGGAGCCTGGTTAAGATTCTCTCTCTTCCTCTCTCTCCCCCTCCCCTGCTCATATGCTGCACAAGTGTGTGTTCACATGCTCTCTTTCTCTCTCAAAAATATCGGAAAGTTTTTTAAAAATAAAACTGATATGTCTATAGTTTTGCAAGCCATCGGGCATTCCAATTCATTAGGTAAAATCTAGAGGTAATAAGATTATGTTATTAATGCTTTCAAACAATGAAAAAAGAAAATACAGAAATTTGAATCAGTAAATAACATTATCTAACTGCTGACTTTCTGTCTTTTCAAAACTGGGTTCATCCTCATTTACCTTTTAGCGAGATAATGTTTTTATCAAAGGCTATGTAGTTTTATTCTTGTAAATCTTTAACAAAAACACTTGGAGATCTAAACTTGAAGCAAGTAAAATTAAAGGTGCTCTGGGAACAAACGAGCTTTTAAAATACAATGTATAAGAAAGCATTGTGAAATAACAATTGGATTATAGAACGGCTAGTTCTGTATGTTATTACTAAATATAAAAATGTCACACTTCTCCAGAGTCTCTAATGCTACAGCGTTAGCTCACATGCAATCTGAACTCTTGTAAAAGGAGAAATGATGATCTAGGTCTAAAGCAATTTTTATGTAGTATGTAATTTTATTTACTTGTCATCAAAACCAGGTGTGTCAAATATTTATGTGCAGACATAGAAGCTTTCATGAATATTAATAGCCAGTGAGGTAAGAGAATCGAATTCAAAGTGATAGCATAAATAAAACAAAAGGGAAATTCTTGGGGGTAAATTAGAAAATTTTTATTTAAAAAATATTGCTATCTGAATATTCGATAGACAGGTGATTTGAAAGCATTTCTTTACACAATGACATGGAGAATTTATGTAAGTGAAATCTCAGGTAACAATATAGCTCCTTGCCGAAAAACCTAGAGCAGCATTTCCAAAGATATGGTTCAGTATGCTACTCTCTGTTAAAAACGGTTCTCTGCTTCAGTAACTGGGAGACATTGCAAAATGTGTCTCCACGTCGAAGTTATTCAACATGTATTAATCTTTAAGTAAAAAAAAATGTATGACTTTACTTGTCCAGTCGTTCTCATGGTTTTTCTTGTTCACTTCTGTTTTGTCCATGTGACTTTTTTTGTTTTACCCCCTTGCTTATATTTTGTGGAACCGGTGTGTAATGAAACATACATTTGAAGACACCAATTCAGTGTGATATGTCTGCATTAAGAGTCTTATATCCTAGTCTGGTTTTAGGTGAATATCGCCTATTTCCACAGGCTGATGTTTTCCAGAAAAATTAATTGAAGAAAGTGCATATTTGTAGAATATCCTCTACTCATGAAAAATAAAAGGCATATTATCATAGAAGAAATAAAGGATCAGTTTATCTTCTGAGTAACTATTTTAATCTAAGATTCACTTTATTAGAGGTCTCGATCTTTATAATAATATTTATTTACCACTATTTTCCCAGAGACTTCTCTTCTTCCTAAAATAAATGATGTTGTTACAATGGCAAAGCCTTTGTTCTAATGACACACACTTATCACATTTGACTATAATTTGTACTAAATACTTTTATTTATATTTACTTTAAAAAAAACCAATGAATATGCATTTAAAATTTTTACAATATATTGCATGTATTTTTAAATAATGCCAATAAAACTAATTTATAAAAGGATATAATACACTATTTAGAAATTTTATTGGAATGTAAATATTTTATTATAAAAATAATTTGACTAAAGTTATATTTTAAAATTAAAATGTACAAGATTATATTTTTGGAAGATATGCTTATACATCTTATAATTATATAGGGATATTAGCTAAACTGATATATATTATATTGTCTCAGAAAGTGAAGTTATGTGGTCAAAATTCATTCTTTCCTCTTGTTATCTGAAATATATGGCGATTATTTTTTTCTTTAGGTATAAAACTTTCAGCCTTTTAAAAAGCATAAAATGTACTATATAGGAGTAAAAATTAAAAATTCATAATACTTAAAAATAGGTAAGATATTAAAACAGGAGGCAAAAATAAACCCAAAAACCTCAAAACCAAGAAAAAAAAGATGTGATTCCAGCACACTCTTAAGGTAGAGAACATGTTTTTCTGCAAACAAGGCTAGTAATCGTGGAAAAAAATATAAGGGCTTTCATGCATTTTTGTGAAGAGTTGACATACAACTCCCAAACTACCCA
Organism: Panthera pardus; assembly: GCF_024362965.1. Lineage (NCBI taxonomy): Eukaryota > Metazoa > Chordata > Mammalia > Carnivora > Felidae > Panthera > Panthera pardus. The sequence continues at coordinate 24,777,854 of NW_026526688.1, read as the reverse complement.
AAGGAAACTAAAGGTGTGCATGTTAGATTACGTAAATTTGGGGTAAGCATAATTGCATTATGAAGAGTTTCCTATACATTGAATAATCATAAGGTCATTTCTGTGAAAAGTCTCATAATTGAGTTTATTCGAGTGGCCCAATTTTCAAATAAAAATAGAGCATGTCTTTGTTAGTGTAGGATAAAAATGAGATGCAGCTAATTGAATTTTCCATAGTCAAGCAATTACTAAGTGAATTCTGCTTAAAATTTTTGCCCAGTAACACTTTTATATTAGGAAAATCCAGTCTTTTATTTTGAAAAGCAGCTTCTTTTGTTGCAGATGTTCCTGTTTGCAAATAGTGAATTTGGGTGTTTAGGTTAAGATCATTTTGTTGAATTCCTTGGGTAAAGAAAAGTGTCCCAGTTATATCTTAATCTATTTGATAAATGTATTTGGGGAAAAGTGCAGGGAATTAAATGAGAACTTGTAGGTACCAGATTATTACTAGCTTAAATACATCTTCAGATTCAGAAATGCTAACCTAGTCAAACAGTGAATAATTAATACTTTAAGCCATGTACTTTTCCTTCTGTTTATTTTTTGAGATGATTCTTCTTTTCTGAGGTTATGAAAAACCAGACTAATCCAGACACCATGGACTGAGAAGCTAAGCCTGTGGAAATTGCATCACTTGAAGGATATTATGTGTCTTTTATTTTCTCAATATATTATTCAGTGTGTTGAAGGCATCATGGAGGGAATCATGTTTGTAAATAATGGCTTTGAGTTTAATACAAATGATGCATTTTAATGAGAATAACTGCCTTTAATCTTTGACTATTTTTTAGATATCAATTTCGCTTTAATTTTCAAAATATAGTTCTTATCATTCATTCACCTTTTGAACACATTATGTTTTATGGGCAATGACTGATCACTGCTCTTAGGTTAAGCAGACATCTGAATTCCCTTTCAGGATCCATTTACACACCATCATAGAATTTAGAGGCATGGTAGGACAGAAACTAAAACCATTTCCTGATAATTCATATCAAGTTGTTGCCGTTACACCGAATGGATTAAATATATTTCCCCACCAGAGCAGGACAATTTAACACATTGTTGCAGAAAAAATGACAATTTTCTTTGACATTTTCAGTGCAGCATCTTAAATTTGAAAGTATATGGCTAAACTAGGTAAAAAACTATACGTTTTATACAAAGTAGCCATGTTCAAATAGTGCTCAAGCTTATCTTGTATGTTGTCTTGTAGAGTTTATTCCAGTAACTTTTATGCTAGGAAAGGTTTTAACAGTTTTTGCATTTATCACATTATCATGGTAACTCAACTAGATCAATCTTATTTCAACTTTTAGGAATTTAGAAAGTAGAGTACAATCATATAGAAGCATTTTCTAAATGTGGATTAAGATACTGATTTTAAATAATACAGAACAAAAACAGAGAAAGAAAGATAAAGTTGAGGCTGAAGAGACTCAATTAGATTTATATTCCGTTTCCTGATCTTTAGTAGGATAAAAGATCATTTAATTTTCCTGATCACGACACAAATATGGACCAGGGATTACCTTGGGCCACTATTAAAAAAAAACCCTTTACTTAAACTAGATTATGAAATAACACTTAAGGACAACTTTAGAAATATGTATGGATTTTACAAGTCTATAAGGTATTTGTGTCTATTTGGCTTTACCCATTTAGGGGGTGGTGAAAACAGGGTAGGTCATTTTGGCTTTTTTTAAGCAGTGTGGGGAAGTTGATGGATCAGTCAGAGCCTCCGAATCTATTTTTAGTATCAACATTGACAGTAAGTGTGCTCCAAACTGAAATGATTTATCCTAGAAAAAAAAAAGTTATTGTAATGCAAATAATGGTTACTCTAAGTTGCTAATATTAGATACTAGTCCTCTGATTTGATTGTTTTTGTTTTAAGTGTTCTAATTAGCAAGTATTTATCACCATGTGTTTTCTTATGCTAACTATGCTAAGATAAGCATACCACATAATAACAAGCCATATTTAAAGAAATGACTTGAGCTGTATACTCTTTAAAAAACCGTAAAATCTAAAGGTTCTGAATTGGAAAATTATCTGGCTCAAACTTCTCTGTATTATGTATTAAAACTTTGAAAATTGAATGTTGGAGTTTTCAAACACCGCATTGCTTTTAGGCCAGTCATTATGGTTGGCATAAAGATTTATTGGACTATTCTGGGGACATTGTAACAACACAAAATCTTAGGATGCCTAAGTAAAAAGAATAACTTACCCAAACCCCTCTCTTCATATAATTCTACTTTCCTTAGGGGCAAATGACCAAGGTGTATATTTGTAATTCAGTGTTTTCCATGATAAGTATTTGTCAAATGCCTTTAGAACGATTCAAGACACAAAGCTGATAATCTATTACTCAATCATTAAAACTGCAGGAATAGTAAGAATCTTGTCATTTGACTCAATAGATGAGTCCCAGAGAGAGAGACAAAATTGCATTAGCTTGGGATATATTTTGTGATAATACTCAGGTCGATTTTATAGCTGACTTCTTCTAATAGACACATGAAGAGGAAAAACAACTAATAAGTCATTTGATGTAATATGAGCAACGTTGAATCTTCAAGCGTTTTGTAAGGGCTACAATCCAGAGTAAATATGGCCTCCCGGTAGAAGGTGGCTACATTATGAATTAATATATATTTTTTTCAGTACATCGAGGATTTTATTTTTTATCATTAGCATTCTGAGATTTATTTTTTGAAGGGGAGATATTTCATAGTAAAATAATTTTTTGTTGATACTGGGTAAAGCATCACACTCACACAGGAAGAAGCATAATTTTCCACATGTAATCAGGACATAAAATCAACAGCAATAATGGTCTGTGTTAAAAGAGAAGATGTCTGACGCTAAAACATGAAACCTTACATGCAATTATGACCTAAGCCATGATATCAGTTTATGACTTTGAATTCTACTCTAGATTGAAAAATTGCAGTGAATATTTATTCTTGAATTTTTTAGAGAGAGGGTGTGAGGAGGGAGAGGGAGAGAATCTTAAGCAGGCTTCACTCTCAGTGTGGAGCCCTATGTGGAGCTCAATCCCATGACCCTAGGATCATGACCTGAGCCTACATCTTGAGTCCAATGCTCAGCCAACTGAGCCACCCAGTCTACTGAAATCTTGATACTAACTTCCTAATTAACTTCTGTTATGACAATTTTCCTAATTGACATCCTTGTATTCAGGTGGTTGGGTTGGCCACATTCTACCCCAGATCACCAGATAATGTTATAAAGAAAGCCCTTTGTGACTTGAAATTACAAAGTTATTCTTTTTCTTCAAGTGCTTATTATAAAGAGTGAGACTCACCCTGTCACTCTTTGCTTATTTTCTTCCTAGAACTTTTCATTTTATGAGATAATCTTATTTATTTTTGTTCTATTTGTGGTCCACATTTCCTTGCCAATCCAGAAGCTCCACAAGAGTCAGGGCCTTTTCTACCTCTGGTTGGTTGGCTACTCTTTGTTTATCAATTCCTAGACTAGTAAAATAGTGCCTGACATATGCAGGTACTTGTTATCATTTATTAAATAAATGAGCGAATGAATGCATTAAAATCAACTAAACATAAAAAGTATAATAGTTGATTTACTTAACTTCTCTGAAATACAACTTTCTTGTCTATAAAACTGGGAGTAATTAAATTTAATCCAAAAAAGAGGTGAGATTATAATTAAAGAAGTAACATTAATTAAGTGTCTTAATTCAGTGTACAATTAACAATATAGCTTAACCCATGTTAGTTAACTTACTTCTATCTTTGAACAGTAGACTGTCACATAAAATTTTTATCCAGAGCCCAGATAATTTACATAACTCAGGCAATTCCATTGTGGACTTTGAATTACAGAATGGACTATAATTCATCAAATGCTTGACAACTGCCACCTCTATTCCTTATTCGTTTCATTTCAGTACATTGCTTTATAGGTTATGCTGCCACATTAGAGTAAAAGTAAATCTTATATAGCACAGAATTAAACCCTTTAAAACTATAAAGCATATTAAGGTGATATTGATGCATTTAAAAATAGTTTGTATTTAACGTCTTTATTTTACAATTTAGGAAACTGAAGCCTAGTGTCGAGTTGAAAGAACTTGAAGATCATTTCACTGCTAAAATAGGGCAGATGTACTGCAATTAATCAATCACTCCAGAACCCCTGACATTATAAATGATCATGTCACTCTTCCTGGAGAGCTTCAACTTTGTTCTGGAATCATTCTCAGTACAGTGTCCCATATTGATAGCCCCTTTCAGAGTTGGTCAGAGTTGGCATGCAAGGTGAATCCATGTGCAATCACAAATGAAGTTTAAACCTCTTACTTAGATTATGCAGATTATTGAATGACAGAGCAATACAGGAATTAGAATCTGATTTTTTTTTTTTGACTTCTACTTTACTGATGCTCCTTTTTTAAAAATCAAATCCATTTACTTGTAAGGACTGCACTGCTTCAAGATGGATAATGGATCACAGTAAAAATAAGTCATTTGTAGATGTCAAAAGATGATATGTAAAAGGAAACTTATATTTTAATATTTTACTTTGAAATTTCAGTTATTATTTAATGAATTTAAATTTTTTATATTATGGTGCTCTGCTCTAAAGCCATAACTTATTAAATTTATTTTTTTTCTGGGCTTTTAGATCACCTTTAAACAGCGACTTCAGTATAATGTGCTATACATTCATAATATACTGAAATGCCATTAATTCAGCTATAAATTCAAGACTATCTATAAAATCCAATTGGGTAGTGAGATTGACGCAAGGACACAAAGTATTATATCTCTCTAGAATTTGGGGTATGTCTTTCTTTGGCTTTATATTTCCTTAATTAATCGTAAGAACAATAGGTAACTTTCTACAGATGTCCAAAAGCCCTTAGGTGTGGTGGCCAATGAATTCAGAATCTTCTGGCAAGTTGTAAACATCAAGAAAATACTGAGTTCACCATATTCATAAAATTCAAATGGTATGAAATTTTACCAAGACTTTTCATCTACAATACTTTTCAAACTGTCACTTTCCTGCATTATAAACCAAACTCATTTATAGACACTACTATATAAGACACATAAAAATTGCATAATAAGAAAAACTATATATTTTCAAAAATATCTGGCAAGATCTCACATGCTTTGGATCTATTCCATTTATATTTGACATCTTACACATTTTGTATAATTTGTATACATTTGGGGTAATTTATTCAGGTCTTAATGAATAATAATTATGAATCAATTGAAATTCTCATGCTTTGTAACACTCTGATCCTATAGCATCTTATCATGTATAACTATTAATAGTGAATAGAGGACAAATTTTTAAATGAAATGATTTCTTTTAAGCATTGTGTTTTCTTTATTGGCCCATGGATAAATACCTAGGCCAGAAGATTCTTTAGAGTTAACATAGGAAATGTTTATACATTGTGAAGCGACATACTTATTTTTCTCTAATGACATATTCTATACCATTTCCTTTTAAATATTGACTTTCAGGAAACTTAAATATAAGCTTAACATTCAACATATTAAGTAGTTTTATTTTAACGATCAACCTTTTTGTTCCTTCATTCTTCTCTGTGGCTTTAATTTCATTTTTAATCTGTTTTAAGTGTTGACTCTATGTTATAAGAAATCTGATATTCTTTCTGGTAACAAGTGATATATTGGAAACTAAGTGATCACTACCTAGAAAACCGGATTAGATCAGTTAAAATAATCTGCAAATGTAATTTGTTCTCATATTTAATTGTAACATAGCATGCTTTCTGTGCCAAGCCAATGTATTTATCTTATCTTCAAAATTTATATCCACCACGAGAAACAAAAAAATGAGTGGACTGGGCTAGTTCTGAGAAAAAGCATAGTATGTATTTGTAAGGTGCAATTAAATCTTTATGAGACAATCTTTCTCCTTTTAGTATCAATGCTATTTCTTTAAATAACAAAACACCAGAGGGGCAATTTATATTTTCAATAATTCCAAGTTATTCCTTTTTTGAGTTAGAATACTTTTTAACTGGAAGAACATATTTAAAATCACTAGTGATTACTATAATAGCAAGATTTTTCATTACCATATATCTTACTTTCATAGAAAGTAATATTTCTTATTGAAACCGAAGAAAAAAATACATACATATACGTATATATATATATATATATACGTATATGTATGTATACGTGTATATATATGTATGTGTGTATATATATATGTATATATATATACACGTGCCATTGCATGTGTATGTATTTATGTGTAATGATATGGGTCTGTGTAGGGATGTATATTTGAGCAAATAGCAATTCGTTTAATCTTAGCCCCAGAATCATACCATGGAGATTGTAGAAGGGATGAACTATTAGTTAATCGTTTGGTAAAATGTAGTGACCAAGAATTTTAAATCAATTTGATTCCTCTAGTTTCACTGGGCATATGTTTAAGAAGAACAATATGTTCAATTTTTCATAAGGGAAGCATCTTTATCAAGTATAAATATACAGATTAAAGTAAAATTTGAAAAGCATATGTCTTATTAGAATTGATATCTAAAACACATAATTGAAAAAGGTCTCTAATCACTATAATACCCACATCCCTCCTCTTCAAACTTTTTTTTTCAGTTAAATAAATGATAGCATGTAAGTTTTGATCCTCTTTGTTTTGACTATCATGTTTAATCATGGTTACACAGTAGCACCAAAATCAGGACAAAATACAAGTATTACAGGAGAGATCTTAAATTATATGAGCTCATTGCATGCTTCAAAGGTCTCATTTTTTGAGGAAAACAAAGTTTCCAACTGCCAAACTGGTGCGTTTTCTCCCAAAAGAAATAGAACCCAATCCACCCCAAACTAAACAAAAGATACAATAGACTGATTTTTGAATAGATAGGTTATCTACAGTTTATGGGACAGGTAGTCCATTTAAATAGAAAAAGATTGATTTTACATAAAGCAAGATAGAGTACAAAAGCACAGCTTTTGTATTTTGGTAATATTGCAATTTTACAAACATATTGCATAGTATGTGTAAGAAAATAGTTCCATTTTTCATATATCTATATATACAAGAAAACATTTACATGAAAATTACAAAACAAAATAAATGAGTAGTGGACCTGGTTTAAAGAATTGTATAAATAACGAGACACTCAAACTTGAAATTACGTATCTCCATTGTTAGCGAATGTCCTTGCACATCTTCAACCCTGTTTGGCTCTTATTTATAAATATTCAGACAAATGAGGTATTAAGACTGCAAAAACATAAATGATCACAGTTCATTATACCTCATTTCCTTTCATGTTTTTCATTGACTTTCTCAAAGAGTGGAACCGCTTCAATCAACACTTAAAAAATAGCCCTCTGGTTCTGAAAGTATTTCAAATTAATTACATTCTCCAAAGAATTTTTACCAAGCAATGAAAGTTGAAACTCCGCTGAGTAAATCCATCCGGTGCCCATTTTAGGATATAGTCTTTATATACTGGTCTTATGAGTATCAAGGAGCTTATTATGCATGTATAAAAGGTAAGTGGACTATACTAACAAAATTTTCCTTCCGAAACCACAACGGTAATTAATGATCTACAGCTCAGAATCCTGCACGGAGGATGTTTACTGCCTCATGTTATAATTATAAGCCCTCCTATTCATTTGAATAAATAGTAGAAGCAGCAGGGTTGCAGAGCTAAATACAATAGAAATCCCCAGTCTTTGGTCTTTGATATTTAGATAACTAATGAATTGCAGTATAAAACAATATGAATAACAGTGTTCAATGAGGTCATTCATTCGTTTATGATTATTTTAAAAGAATAAAAATACAATATCATTTTACTTTGTGATAATGATATTATGCAATATATGCAATATACATTACTATCATATACTACTACATAGAGAAAATACATTCTCCAGGTATCTTTTAAATATGGTCACATGAACAATTCGAATTAGACCAAAGCTGCTGGAAGAATAAGGTAAGGCCTTACTCTTAAGTAACTCAAATGTGAATTTGGCTTTGATGGCTGTATAGAAAATTTGGCCATTAAATATCTTCAGCTATTTTAATAATTTAATATTAGGATACTGACACTGTTATAAAATATAGCACTTAAATGCATTAAACACTCTCCAGCCTTCTCCCAACTGCTGCCTCACACAGAGATTCCATGCTTGCAGTGACACAATCCATGAGGAGTTTTTATTGTATCCAATGCCAGTTTTATAAAATGAGGCACAGTCCAATTGAGTAATTCAGAGGGTAGAATATGCAGCAAATTTGAATGGTTATACAAATTCAGCAACTGACTTTGGTGATCAAATTACCTTTTCTTCAGAAGACCAGTGCTTTTTAGTCTGATGGGGATAAGTAGGAACAGAATGACCAATAGAGTATTAATATTTGGTAAATATCTCTATTAATTTCCTAAACAGTCATTGTTAATAAGACCCAAATATATTCTTTTTCATATATTTAATGCCAACCATAGTACGGAAGCCTGTCAACGAAGCATTATTTCTAAAAGAGACATTACTGTCCACAAGGTAAGAGCAAGAAAGAATATAGAAAAAGGATTGAGGAGCAGGGTGCTGGAAAGATCCGCATTTTAACATTTACAACCAACATGTTAAGGTAGAGAAGATCACTAATGCTAGTTTAGACTATGCTACTGAACTCAAGATTGCTGAGTCTCTTCTTGAGTGAATCAGTGAAATTTAGAGATGAAAGTAACCAAAGGAAACTTCTAGTTGGCTGTACCACTGTCACAGGTAAGTAAACTGTGGCTGAGATAACGAAGCGCATTCCTTAAGTACCTTTCTTGAGTAGATAGGGGCAGGACTAGAACTCAAACTCCAGGCTCCATCTTCAGAGATTTGGGGGACTGAAATCTAAGATTTCCTGATTAGTGTAAAATTCGAAGTATAGATTGATCTTAAATCCTTCACTAAATAATTATGTACCAAACTATCAAGCTTGTGGTTCCTAATAAAATAAGGCGGGGGGGCGGGGGGGGGGGGGAATAGGACCAAGAAGTACAGGGTAGAAATTTTAGAGAGGTTGAACAAAAGAAACAGGAAATTTGGAAGTATTTTTTTTGAGTGTGTCTCATTTAAATGTTCTAAAAGAACAAGGAATAGTGTGTCTTCTTTGCTTCTCTCCTTTCAACCTCCCCAGAATCAGAACTCAAATACTTGCTGTTCATTCATTCCCAGCTAAAAATTTTAAGGCTAGGAATACTGTCAATCCCTTTCTTTCCTTTTATGCTCCCTGCCTGTGGGCCTGCCTTCCTCCCTTCTTCTCTTCCCGCCTTCTCCAGGATAAACAGAGTTTATTATCTATGTGGGACACCTTAAAGGAATTATTTTTTTCCGAGTTAAATTTAGGAAAGATGAAACCTGCATCTAAGTAAACTGCACTATATTTATATGTGTTGTCATATAAAAAAATGCTATTGGAGAAATATGATGAATCTGTTTAGTCTGCAGTTAAAGAAACTCTGTAATAGGAAAGAACCAAGCCTTCATTTATGAGGAAATGAAGGACTTTTAGGAGCAATCGTCTATGCCTTCAATAGAAACTCGAACTCTGAGGCTGAGTCTATACTTAGATTTTCAGGAATCTAAAACAGCCAGCCGAGTAATTTAAACCAACCACTCAGTGTTGGATAGGAAAAGCCATCTGTATCACTATTTTTTTGTACTAAATCAAACAGATATTTTTACATCATTCAGACCTAGTCTAAATCTCTTAACATATATTTCAAATTGTGTCTATACCACTTCAAAACCTATTTGAATGCGAAATTGGACAGCCCGTCACTGGAATTGGATTTTATATCGTTTGTCTCCTCATTCTGTTTCCTTTTTTCTCCTCTTATGACATATAATTTTAAATTTCAGCGGCCCTTCCACCTCCTAAAATATTTGCTCTTGAAATTAGAACATGTTAGAGCTGGAAGGAATCTCAAGAGACCATTTGATTTAGTACTTTTGTCGTATAGTTGAGTAAACTGGAGTCTGGAGATATCCCCAGACTGCCTAAATCAGCTCACTGATCAGTAGAGGACAGAGCTGAGATTAGAAACAGCGCTAATTACCAATCAAAAGAATTGTTACCATTTGACTAAAAAAACCTTTCTAATTGTTTTAATTGAGGGATGTTTAGAACTTGAATATGTCCAAATGAATGCACAGTGTTTTCCTGAAAGGTCCATAACACAGTGATTAGCACCCATAATTTCTCAAAACTTCTTGTGTTATATACTTCGTGTACTTGGCTAACCCAGCATGAGAATTTCTCACATTAAATTCTAATGTTTTAATTTACATAAGTTGAACTCTTATGTTATGATAGGACTTTGTAAGCAACTGCATAGCGCTTACTTCAATAGGAATTTGAGTTTTCTATAATAACTTCTAAGCACAAGTCAAGTTCTATTGTAAAAAGTGATAAAAGTGCGCTAGCTTTCTGACTTTTTGCTGAGTACAGAATGCATTTTAGTAAAATGGAGCTTTTTCAAGCATTCAGTAGGTTAGGTTATCTAAACAAGGGTATGTATGTATTCTGGCCAAATGGTTCAGTTTGTTGCTTACATCACCTAATTTTTCCTACTTTTGCTAAATTATTCAACAGGGTCCCATCCCCACTTTGCTGCTGTGGAGGCCTGACTTTCAAAGGATCTACAGTCACAGAGCCCCGAATGAAGCTTGCACACACCTGCCATCGGGTGCATGGGGGAAAAGGAAATTGATTGACATGTGAAAATTAAGGACTTACCTTAATCAACTCATCTTCCCATAATAGGAAAGACTTAAATACAGTTTTACATTCTTGGATTCTGTAAGTTTCAAGAATTCCAGTTAAAGAGTGCTGTGAGCAACAAATCTGCATTATTCTGGAGTTATTTATTCGTGCTACTTTACAAAAATAAGCAGTGGAGAATGGAAGGAGCTAGGATTTCTGATGCCAGGGTAGTTTAACAGTCTAATAAAGGTAACCAAATGTTAAGAGCTGAAAGGAAACACAACCAAATTCCTTAAAATAGGAATGTAATGGAGTAAACACATTTTCAACATGTTTGTTAACATTTATAGTTTTTACTGTTTAAGCAGGGAGTTATAATTTACTTTCGACCATCCTTAAATCTTAATCTCCAATAAAAAAGAATACATAGATATAATTCTGAAGGTTATATTCCAATGGAAAGTGAATCCATTCTCGGCATAATGCATCACATTAGTATTAATTTATTTAGAGGATATGGTTGAATTTTAGCAGTCAGAGTCAAATTTAAAGTGAGTGGAGAAAACAAAGAGTTGTACTATGAGAACCTAGTGTAAAAGATAGCAGGTGAATTAAAAAAAATAAAAATCTATGGATTCCATACCATCAGTAGATCTCTCTTAATCCTATCTTATATCGGAATAAATTAGATGTTTCGTTAAAAGCAAATACGTCACATGCAAAAGCCAAGTAAATACTATATAAGGCCATTCAGATCTGACAAATGACAGTATAATGGCATTTTGTTAATTCTGTAAAGATTATATTGCTGAGTGCTTTCAAAATTACCTAATGTACAAAATTCTAGACTTAGTAGACAAAGAGTAACAACACACTGAATTCAAAGAAACAAATAAAACTCAAGGTGGGGTTCTGTCTTGTTTTGTTTCGTTTTGTTAAAAATCATGTATCGAATTTAATTTTTAGTAAAGCAAGCATTATATAATGCTTCAAAATTTTAAAATTCGGGGATAAAAGTTTACATCCAAAAAGATGATTGGAAAATTGTGCTTTCAGACTGTCGAATTAGTTTTCTGACAGGGTCAACCATCTCATCTTGCCATTGGATACTGAGAATTTCATCTATGTAATGTGTATGTGTGCAGTTCATATCCAGGTCCTGCAAAAATCTAAAACTGTGTGCTTCACTTCACGTAGCAAAGGCACCTATGTTTTTCTCCCTTTTGAGCAAAAGTTATGATCCAGTTTTCCCGCGGAAGGTGATTTTTTTTCCACTGTTCTGTCACCCACACTCTCTGCGTTGAGCAGTACAGTAAATCACAAGAGAAGGTGGCAGCGAATCCCTGCTTGCATGGGAACAAGTTGCTCTGTGGACCATTCGAAGAAGCTCTGGACTGATCACAAGGGAAACCGAGCAGAACTGTGAAGCAGACGGACGGGAACAAAAGGCTATTCTGGTGTGAGGAGAAATCAGTCACTTCAGCTCCACAAGCAGATGCTGCTACTGGACTGACAAGTGGAACCTAGTCCCGCTGGAGAAAGGTAAAGTTTGCCATTGGGGCAGACACACAGTTCGTACACTGCCTGCCGAGAATTTGAGGAGCTGGGTGAAGACGATGAGAAAGAGCCGGTCGGTAGATTCCCCAGCCGGATTTTCTCTGCGTTCAAAAAGATCTAGGGGGAAATGAAAGTGCATTTCAATTCATTTTAGCATTCTACGTTCCTCGGAGCTTTACAACAGGGTCTAATAAGGAAGACCAAACAACAAACAATGCTATTGGTTTTAGCTGCCACGCTTTGTTGAACAAACAAATTACATTCCGAAGGCACAGCCCAAAAGCTCGGCAGCTCTCTCCTCCTTTGAGACGTGGTGCATTCTGACAGAAAGCCCTCCATCTGAAAAGCAATACTGCACAATCTGCTTAAGGGGCCAACCCACTTATTCAAACACCACAGAAAATTAATGAGTTTGACAGAGTCTCTCCCTTTCAACTTCTCAATCGTGCCTGGTCTAAAGAATATACAAAGAAATAAGGATGTGCATGGAGAGGGCGTTACTGAAAGGATGGAGAGTTAATAATTAAAAAAAAAATTACTCTCTGGCCTGATGTTTCAAAAGTCATAAAATCGTGTTGACAGAGAGTCTGAAGGAAATATACCAAGTAGATAATTCACACTATTAACAACAATTATTAGATACAATCAGGTTTGAAATCTCCATGAAATGTACTACTTGTATGCCACACTTCCTTTGCTGTATTTTCTAAGTTGCAAAATTACCTCACTTATTCCAAACATGGACTTGCCACGTTGAGGGACAGTGATCACGTCATTTTGACATGCAGGGGGAAAGTTTCAAAGAAAGAAAAGCTGAGTCATGAATTTGAATGAGCAAAGAAACCACTTTCTGGAGCTATTTCTTCATTCCATTGTTAGGTAGCTAATTACTGCCTACAGGCGTCTCTAAATCGACAGGAGAGTCTGAGATTACTCCATTTCCCACATATCTGCTCTCCTCCAAGTCCTATTTGTTTCTCAGTGGAAATCCTAGGATAGCCCCCTAACTGGCCTGCCAGCTGCCATTCTTGTCCTCTTAGAGCCTATTTTACATCTTCTTGCTTAGTGAACTTCTACAAACTGCAGACCAGGTCTTGTCCCCCGCCCCTGCTCAAAATTCCCTGATGGTCTCCCACCACATTTATCATGAATATGGATTCCTTCCCAAGACTCAGGAGCCCTCCAAGATCTGGCCTCTCTCTAACACCATTTCCGGTCACGGTCTTTGCTCCAGCATTTGCATTTTCTCCAATATATCAAAAGAACTCTGGCCTCAGGTCTTGTTTACTCCCTATTTCCTCAGCCTGGAATACTTTTTTGCTCCAGATATTTGCAAGTGAGGTTAGCTATTCACGGGCTGGTTAGAAAACGGGGGTAGGAGGGTGATTTCTGCTTTTTGCCTTTTTTGGGTATTTATTACTATTTTTAAGTATGTATGTATTTAAGTTCAAGTTAATTAACAACTACTGTAGTATTAGTTTCAAGAGTCTAAATTGAGATTCATCACTTACATATAACACCCAGTGCTCATCCCAATAAGTCCCCTCCTTAACTCCCATCACCCACTTAGCCCATCCCCTCCCACCTCCCCTCCAGCAACCCTCAGTTAGTTCTCTGCATTTAAGAGTCTCTTATGGTTTTTTATCTTATTTTTCTTATTTATCTTATCACTGTTTTTATCTTATTTTTCCTTCCCTTCCCCTATGTTCATTTGTTTTGTTTCTTAAACCCCACCTACGAGTGAAATCATAATTTGTCTTTCTCTGACTGACTTGTTCTGCTTAGTTTTTATTTTTTAATAGCAAACTCCTTTATGTTTTATTTTTTAATTAAAACATTGAAACGCAGGAATCTATCGCATGCTGCAAATAAGACAGAAAAAGAGTTCATATACCAGAGACATGTATATTATAGATTACTTTGGATGTACTCAGATCTCTGCTAAAAGGTCACCTATAAAAGGGTTTTCTTAACCACTCCATGAAAATAACACTAATCCATTAATCTCTCTTTGACAGCTTTACTTTTCTCTATAGTACCAGTCCCTTCCTAACATTGTATTAAGCGTGCATTCCTTCATTGTTTGCCTCTCTTACTTGCAAGGTCGATCTATAGCTGTCTTTGGTTCACAGCTGCAGAACAGTGCATAAAATTGTGCCACTGCTTGGTGCACGAAATCGTGTTCTTCCTTCGCCAGTAGGTATGTCTCTCCCCTCTACTCTGGTACAAGTGTCACCCTCCAGCAAAGCCCAGTGCATTCACTTCACCCTCCATAGAAAAGGTTCTCCTTATTGGTTCTCCCATAGACACGTATTATTATATTTTATTTTGTTCCTTAGTTGATGCTATTTTATAGTCCTATTTATATCTGCCTTTATATACTAAATTATATCCTCCTGGAAGATAGAATCATACCTGAAATTTTTTATAACTTCACAGTGTTTCACTCTGCAACATGCAGTTTCCACATAATGTACAAATGGTGGTGGAATAAATGAGTAGATCGGAAAGCATAGGGATGATTGAATTCACCAACAACATTCGAGTTAAAGTGTCATTAAAACTTTCATTTGTAGGTGTCAAATATTGAAATTTATCACCCCGTAATTACTTCTTTAAGGGTTACATAATTACTGCTGTGCTCCCGTTCTCATTTTTTTAAGGAGACTTTTTTTTTCCTGATAGGAAAGTTAAAAGCACACAAATCTAAGCAGAAGGAAAGGACATATTTTGGGGTAGAGAGGCTGGGCCTCCTTTCTCCTGGCTCTGTGTCCCCTTGTTGAGCGACCTGAGTGAGTGTACCACCAACTAGTGACATAGTCTGGGCTCTTTAGTTCACTTCTCCCCAGGTACCGAGGGATGACTTCTCTACTGGATGGGTTTAAGAGAGGAACTGGGCTCGCACTTTCCTCACTTCGTTTTAGAAGCTAGCATGCTTTCAGAAAGCGGAAATCTCAGCTTTGCCGGAAACATGTTACCGGGCGAGCTCTGGGACAGCCGGGTTTAGGTCTGCATGTTTGCAGAGGAGTTGGCTCCGAGGAAACACCAGGAGCTGGTATTTCGTCCAGAGAGCCACGGACAAATAAATAAGACGATGGAGGGTGGAAATGGAAAGCTAACGAACGTGGGCTGAAGAGGCTCCTGTGGGATGGGACCGGAAGACACTGTGAGTGGTTCATTTATTAGTAAGCACAGAAATCCACGTGGCTGGTTAGCCCTGGCAGTTTGGCGCAGCTTTGCTGACACAGTTTCTGCAGCTATGGAGCCCCGCTCGTTTCTACAGCTACGGAACTGGTCATCCCCCTGCCCCTGCCTGCAGCCTGAGGGAACAGCTGTGGAGAGTGGCGGTTTCTGTACAGGCAGGGCGTGCAGGTGGCAGCTGTGGACACAAGCACAGCTGTGGAGGCCTCAACCATTTGGCCTGATGTGAGCAGAGCAGCAAACCACCCCCCCCCCCCGCCATGTTCTCCAATCTCTACTCTTGAAAGCTTGTCCTCAGAGGACAATACTTAATTCCGTGAACTTCTGAGATTCAGACTGTACCCTCACCCGTTTAGGGGACGTATATTTTATTAATAACTTTAAATGCGTGGGGCTTTTGGAAATGATATTGTCTTGGCTTGAGATAGAAAAAATAAATCGTGAGGTGAAAAGAGGTGTTTCACGTCGACCCTTTCCAGCCCAGCTTTGCCAGGTTTCCGCAGCATGTTTGTGAGACCCTCAGGGACCTCGGGAACAAGTCCCTGCGCACCTGGAAAACTCCTTGCTGTCTGCTGGCCACCATGAGTTTTCTTGCAGAGCAAAGCACCAGCTAAGAGGCAAGCGAGTCCCGGGCAAACCAGCTTGCGCCAAGACGGAGCCCAGTACTGAACTTTCACTGACTTTCCCCCCCTCATTATGATACTAAAAATCATGCCCAGGGGTGGAGATTTAACGTGGTAATTAAACGCGAGCAACACTTGAAGAAGCAGGACCCTTAAGCGCACAGGTGCTTCCACTCCACCCTCTTTCCAAAACCTGCTTCTTTAAAATATTCTCCCTGACCTCTCCTCGGAGAGTCAGCCTGGCCATTGCTTCGTTTTTGCCGCCTCCCTGGTGCTCCAGTCTCAGGAGCATGTGCTTTTTCATCTCGGGTCCGGCCCGATTTCCATCATTGCTGGACCCAAGGACCGGAGTCCATCTGTGGACCAGGAAGGGGCCCTAAGATGAGACGCGACCCAGTAGAACTAGGGACGCTAGACCCGGACCAAGGCCCACGACTGAAGGGCCGCCAGGCCTCTCTGGTCGGGGACTGGTAGGTCTCCAGCCTCCCCTTTTCCTCACTGCTCCTCAGGCAATGCTCTGGCCCCATCCCTTCACCCCTGTCAGGATTTTCTTTTCTATCTTCTCTTAGCATTTTTGTTTGCTCCCGTGTCTTCCTTCAACAGAAGGACGTAATCTCAGTGACCAGACTGCACCAGGGCTCCGCCCCTCACAGGTGGCAGGGACCTGTCCCAGGCCCTGCAGGTGCAGCCGGCCTGGGCCTTCAGAAGGTAGTTGACGCCACCCACAGACTTGGAGCATTTGAAGCCTCCCACCGGAGCAGGAGCCCCCTGGTTCTTATCTTTGCTACCAGTACCTTTGGAAAAAGGGACTCCCATTTAGGTCCGTTTGAGCGGTGATTTTGGGAGATTCCCTCCAGGACCGATTAACCCGGTAAGGGGCTAGAGTTCCTGGGCTAGAGTTAGAGTCCGCTTTTGGGCTTCCTTTTCTTTGTCCCTCTGTCTTTTTTTTAAAACCACCTTTTCTCCCCTCTGGGAGGTCCCTGATTTGTAACTTTGTTTGAAAACCTATTTACTTTTGGGGTTGCCTGGATGGCCCAGTGGTTTAAGCATCAGAACTCTTGATTTCAGCTCATGATCTCACCGTTCGGGAGCTTGAGTCCTACATCTGGCTCTGTGCTGACAGCGCCGAGCCTGCTTGGGGCTCTCTTTCTCTCAAAATAAATAAACTTTTAAACCTGTTTACTTTTGGTATCTGTGTACTCAACTGTGGACTTAGACCTGCCTCATTTAAAATTTAAAATGGACTATTCCAAACATGAAGAGTAAACCCCCCCTTTCAGTCCCCACGAGACTAAAGCCATGCAGTCTTGCCCATACGCGGAACTTAAAAGCCTACAACTGTCTGAGAAGTCCTCTCACGATTTGTAGTTGAACCCCCCCCGCCTTCCCTGGAAGCATTCTCTTCTTTGAAGACGGTATCCCCAGCAGCTATCCTAACTTGACCGGAATAAAACTTTTTCTTTTTTCCTTTCTCTTTAAAATTTTGTTGGACTTTGTTCATTTTGGGCCGACCTTTCCTGGCATAAGGGACAGGAGATTGGAGCAGCTCGGCTGAGAACCCCCGGGGCTCCTCTGGAACTGGCAATGGGGGACCAGCACCCACTCTCTGTGCCCCTCTGACGTCTCAGCACCTCACAGGTATGTCGGCAAAGACACCTGATAGCCAGACCCCCTCAATTTAAGCTGATGGTCCTGCTTTTATTTGAGCTGTTGAGGGTTACCGCTCGTGCTCTCCAGGTGGAAAAAATTTAAGGATCACGTGAGTCTCAAATAGGGCTCTTCTGACATGTCTAAATTAGTTTTCTTGTACACAGGATTAGAAAAAGCTGGCTATACGACTAAACAACCAACACCTAGGAAGCCGTTTGGTTCAATCAGGGGAGCCTCCCACTTTTGGGGAGGAACCAGGTATTCTAGGCTTCATTTGATTTATTTGTTGCTGCGGTTTTTGGTATCTTTGCACAAAGTCAGCTGTGTACTAAATGGAAAATAAAATATAATTAATGGATCCATAAATTATAATGCTATCTTACAGTTAGGTTTGTTTTAATAAAAACAGGATATTTAGAAATCGGGTTTGTCATGTCTTCTCCACAAATAGTGAAACAGGCTAGATTTTGTTTGCATCTTGTTTGTGTATATGTGTCCATATGTGTTATAAATACGAGATATTTTTTCTATCTCCAGATGGTATTGCTAAAATTAATTTGTAAAGGAGCTCTATGTAATTGGTTTAAAGGCAAGCACTTGTAAAAACTGGGCATTCTAAAACCACTCAGATAAAAACTAACCCGTATTTTTTTTAAGTTCACTAGATCTGGGATGAACTTCCTTACATTCAGGCCTATACATTACTCCATAATACAGATGCCTCACGGGAAGGGCCCCACTTGATGTTCCGGAGAAGTAAGGAGGAACAAAAATCTAAGACACCTGACCCCCTTCCCAGTAATCAGAATACTGAGGAAAAGGAGGAGGGAGATGGGGAGCGACTAGAAATCCTAAATCCACCTCCCCGAGTACGAGCACCAGAACTGATGTCCGACCCACTACCTGCTCCTGACCTCCCCCAGGGGGCTAAAGGGCAACCAGAGAAAAAACATGTTTGGCAGAAGGGAGAGACCAGAGACAGAGATGGAGAAATGATTGTCCAAACTTTAAAATCTGCCTCTGGCCTTGCCGGGGGCTCCCTGCCTTCTCTTCCTCCCCCTCCTCCTGTCCCCTCACCACCACTGGGGCCACTCAGGCTGCTGGCTCCTCCTCCTGTACCATCCCTGGGGCGTCCAGCACCATCGGCGGCCCAAGAGCCCCCCTAGACTTAAAGCGCTCACTTTCAATTTCCCCACAAGAGCACCAAGTAAAATGGACAGTGGGGAGCAAACAGATTGGCTCTTTAGTGGACACAGGTGCAACATCCTTGGTATTCAAGCTAATTCAAGGCTGTTGGTTTAATTAAAAACATGTCTTTCCGAGTTATCACCATCAAGCTTTCATTGTACCTGAGTTTATTACATTCATGTTGTATCTGTTACAATTTGTCAGCAAAAATGACTTAAAATAATGTTAGGTTTTGTCTGTCTCCTGAGGTTTTCATGGGTAATTGTTAAGAATAAGTAAATTAAATAAAAAGGTCTATAGCTTTCAAAATCTTTGGTAACCTAAAACTTTAAAGCTTTGCTAGGTTAAGTGATACATTGGGTTAAGTTCATTGGGAATCTGGATCTTTTCAAAATAAGATAAAATACTAACACGTTAATTGCTAAACAGATTCATCTGCTTTTGGCTTATTACAAAAAAACTAAAGATAAATTTGAATCTGTTGGTAAACATGTTTTATGCTATATTAAATGATTGTACCATAAAAAAGTTCATGTTTTTAAAAATTATGAAATGTATTTGTATATTTCCAAAAAATTTGTAAATTGCCAAAAGTGAAGAAAATACTGTTGTAACAGACCATTCATACCTGGTTACTACCTAGTTTTTACTAGAAATTGAGGTTTCTAAGACTTAAAATTCTGATAAATGTAGTTGAGACTGCTGGAAATGAGAAGGAAAACAACACTGAATTTAAAAAAAAAAAGGAAATATGTTTAAAGAGGCATAAAGAATGAAGAAAATATTTTTGTTGCAGGAAGAAAGTAATTTTGTCCTAAGATGAGACTGTTTAGAGAGAGAAGGCTTAGGACAAAATCCGAATGAAAAAGAAAGCTGCAGAAGGT
Organism: Panthera pardus; assembly: GCF_024362965.1. Taxonomy (NCBI): domain Eukaryota; kingdom Metazoa; phylum Chordata; class Mammalia; order Carnivora; family Felidae; genus Panthera; species Panthera pardus. Next base: position 24,757,918 of record NW_026526688.1, on the reverse strand, counting down.
TTGTGGAGAGAATCTTTGGAAAAGAATGTCATGTGGTCAGGACTAAGATTAGAATAGATGAGTTTTAAAAGTACACTGGTATAAAAATAAAATTTGGTTTTTCTATTAAAGAGACAAGGTTTTCTTGCATTGTTGGTCTGCTCTTACTAAGAAATTATAAAGAAAGTTTTTTTTTCTTTATCCAGAAAAATAAGATTTCATATTTGTTTTTGTTAGGTCTTTGATTACTTAAATAAATGAAATCTTTCAATATTAAAGGAGCTAAATTTTGCTAACAATTGTATAATCCTATGTATTTGTCTTTGGAATATTAAGATTTATAGTAATCTATGATCCTATTCAGGCATGTGCTTGTTTATACGGTTTGTTAAGTTATAAGGGAGGCATTATTAAACAAATGATAATAAACTTTCTTAGGTTATACTCTATGGGTCAATGTTCTAGAAATTATATGAATTACATGAGTGCAACTTTATGAATTAAGTTATTTACAAATAAGTATTCCAGAAATCATATGAAATCCCTAAAGCTTTAATATGTCCTGGTATAAGGTTGTCACTTGACATTTTAATTGTTAAAATGTATGTTACAGAAATAACTGGATTTCCTTGTCAACTACACTATAATGAACTCTCATCAGATCTTTAACCATGTCCATTTTTGAGTCTTGTCATTTACAGTCATTGTTCTGATGCTCTTGCAAATGTTTTCAACCTCAAAGAGGTTCATGAAAAGAACTTTTGAAAATACAGGTTTTTGACACCCTTAATATCATGAAACTAAACTAGGTAAGAATTTTTGGACTTGCAGGGAAAACTGTATTTAAATAGAACAACAATTAGTAATGGGGGCTGAATACATAGTTTTTTAAAAATTTTTTTATGTTTATTTATTTCTGAGACAGAGAGAGAAAGAGTGTGAGTGGGGGAAGGACAGAGAGAGAGGGAGACACAGAATCAGAAGCAGGCTCTGAGCTGTCAGCACAGAGCCCTACGCAGGGCTCGAACTCACAAACTGTGAGATCATGACCTGAGCCGAAGTCGGTCGCTCAACTGACTGAGCCACCCAGGCACCCCCTGAATACATAGTTTTTATAACTTTTTAAAAAAATACTGCTGGTTCACTAACATTTTTTCTTTCAGACTGCAGGAAACATGTTCTCCTATGATGTCTATGTCTTACAGAAATTTGATAAAACATTCCTTTGCAAATAAGTTAAGACCTTTCACTTTTCTCCCTACCTGAATCCTTTAAAATTCAGAAACTCTCAGTGAGTATTCTTTCATTCATGGCAATTATAATTGTTTACATAAGTTCAATAAGAATTCATTCTTGTAACAGTACACCCTTGGAAACACTGACTATATCACCAACGTCATAGTTGAGAAAGGTATGGATAAACTGATATGACGAGACAACTTTAAGGAACTAAAGTTGACTTTATGGAGCCAAAAGAGCCCCTTGGAACTGTTGGCCTGGTACCTTGCTTACAGAGTTTCCAGCAGCCTTACGGGGTGAGTAAAGTCACTTCTTGGCAGGTGCAGACTCCTAAGGATATGTTGGGGACCTCAAGAAGAATTCACCCAAATGTACAGGTAGTTCAGGCAATTCTAATGGCAAGTGTCTGGCTTGACTTCTGGCCTGGAGAGGCTATTAAAAGTTCAAACTAAAATCCCTTACAGGGGCATCTGGGTAGCTCAGGCAGTTAAGTGTCCAACTTCGGCTCTGTACTGTCGGAGCTTGGGATTCTCTCTGCCTCTCTGTCTCTACCCCTTGCCCACTTGCTCGCCCTCTCTCTCAAAAATAAATTAAAAATAAAACTTAAAAAAAACTTTAAAAAATAAAAATAAGTAAAATAAAAAGTAAAAAGTAAAATTCCTTACAAAAGTTCCAGCAAAGTAGATTTAAGAGAACTTATGTGGTCAATCACTATTCTTGCTGTACTTACACAAATAATTAGACCAAGTTTGTTAAAACTAGACTTGTTTTTACAAACAAATTGGTTTTAGTTTGGTTATGTTTGATGAATATGAGGATGATTTTAGAGGGCAAAGTATGTTTCAATAACGTACCTTTTGTGGATGTTAGATTCTAGTTCTGATCAATTATCTTTAAAGTGTTTATTGTTTGCCTAGAAGACTGGTCTGGATCCTGAATTCTTCTGGTTTCCTCAAACATCTGGCTATGCCTCTTCAAACTATGGCTTCCATCTTCTTGCATTTTCTTGTCTTGGAATCACTAAGAAGTAAAACTGTTCCTTTTCCTGAAGCCTTGCACACTAAAGCTAGACAACTTGAGGTACATCTCAGAGAAATGGCCACGGTAGCTCCTGTGTAGACACTTTTCATGCCTGTTGCTCTCTGGGCCCCTCAAAAAGATCACCAGAGGATTTGAACTACAAACCAGAAAAAATGCATCAGATTGTTGCTGTCTGTGCCCACTCCATCTGACGGTGCTTCGAGCTTGACATCCAGAAATCTTCTCACTGGAGTAGTCAGGATTCAGAAACTGGGTTTATAATTTGCTCCAACCATCAACTTGTGTTTTTCTTTTATTGTCACAGAAATGCCTCTTATTAATTACCTAATTGCTGGTTGAATAAGGTGGAGTTTATGCCGTTATTAACAAAACCTATTGTGCGTATGTAATTAACACAGGAAAAATTGAAGTAAATACATAAAGGGTTTATGAGCAGGCATCCTGCCTGCATCGGCACAGTTTAGGGACAGATCTTAACTATATCTGGTCAACAATCAAAAATGCCCTCCCCAGTCTCTCTTTTGTTTCTGGGTGTTTGTTTGTTTGTTGTTTGTTTATATTTACCTCTCCTGAGACTGTTGGTGGCTATCCTCCTGCTACTTATTTTTGGTGTCTGTTTGACCTGTTAGTAAAATCTGTGTCCTCCAGGGTCCAACAATTCCAAGTCAAGCTAATGGTAGCACAAGGATTCCACCCTGTACCTCTATAAGAAGATTCAAATCCTGTAAGTCAGAACAGTCCATGAGAGATTTTTACCCAGCCAGGTTAGGACAGGGACAATGGCCTCATGCAACAGGAAGCAGTTTCAGAAAATGAGACCTTTTATCCTTTCTCCTTAAGAATAAGGAGGATGAAATCCCTCAGGGACCTTGGGAACAAGCCCCTGTGTATCTGAAAAACTCCCTGCCGCCTGCTGACTGAGATCACGTTTCTCATAGAGCTCCCTACGGGCTGTTGTCACTTCTCCAGAGCAAAGTACCAGTTGAGGAGCAAACCCAGTCCAGTCTGCAAACCAGTCTGCACCATCATGGACCCCAGTACTGAACTTACACTGACGTTCCCCCTCATTATAATGCTAAAAATCATACCCAGGGGCGGAGATTTAACATGTCAATTAAACATGCGATGCATGAAGAAGCATGATCTTTAAGTGCACAGGTGCTAATAAATCCCCGCCTCTAGATGCTTACATGGCACCCCTTTTCCCACCTAAGTTTCTTCAAAATATTCTCCCTGACCTCTCCTCAGGGAGTCAGCCTGAGGATTCCTTCCTTTGTGCCGCCTCCCTGGCTCTCGAGCATTAGCCCCAATAAAGCCTTGCCTGTGCGTTTACATTTGGAGTCCAGCCTCATTTCTATCCTTGCTAGGTCCAAGGACTCGAGTCCGGTAACAGGCTTGCTCGTATCTCTTTTCTGCGAAGGCAGTGACTGTGATACTGTTCACCCTCCATATTCTAAAATTGATATTTCTATTCTATATTGCCCATATAAACCATATAATCCATTTGTTCTAAAACTCTCCGTGGTACTCAGGATCACATGCCTGAGATTTTATATCACCATCCACTGTCTTTTCTGCACCAAGAACTCATTTATCCCTTTCTTACTCATTGAAATCAGGCCTATCAGTGTTATAGAAAATCTAAATTTGCAAAATAATTTTTTCTCCTTCCCCAGTGATCTTGTAATATGTTGTATTATTGCACTGAATGTGCTTTTTTTTTTTTTTTGGCTTGCGCTGTTTTAATACTGTCAAAGTTCCCCCTATATTATGATTCAGATCGTCCTCAGAAGTGAACTTGAAATTACTTGCAATATTATGTCTAAACGCCTAAATCTTCATCAGTGCAGAATTTTGTGTGCAGTTTCATTCTTAAGCATTTTGTCTGTTACTTTGTTACTTCAATGCCATATTTTCTTGATCTTAACGACTTCAAAAACAGTCTAAGGGAGGGACTTTATATCTATCTCTTTTGTGTAGTAAATGATCAATCCGCCTTTCTGTGCATAGTTAGTGAAACAAAGAGAAAGTTTTAGATAACTTCACACTTTTTCCTAGGAAAATTAGATATAATTTTATTCTACTATAAAGTGCTGTGCTTTCTTGTGTCTTTATATTATTAACATAAAAAATGACAACAGCTGAAAATCTCTGGCTATGATTTATTTATAGCCTAATATTCAATTCACAATTAAATGCTAACCTGTAATTGAATCCAAGGATTCATTCTGCTGATGCACTGAATTAAAGAACATAAGTAAAGTGCTGAATAAATAGGAACAGAACAGAGATTAATAACAACCAATATTTATTATGGTGTGATTCATTATGAATAATTTGAATGCAATAATTATCATGATAAAAGCAACCCTTCAAAAAGGATGCAAGATATTTAAGAAAGGTTTCTATCTTGTTGTGGTAGACAAAGTATTGTATTCTGTAACTGTAGTAGAAAGAAATCTTGAAAGGTAATATAGATATACTCTTAAGATATTAGGAAGCCTATTTCTAGATCATTTAAGTTGTAATATCTGCTAAGATGCTAATATGGCCCTGCCAGTAAGTTTGTTTATAGAAAAGTAACAAAATTTATAAGGAAAATTTATCGTGAATCAACAACTGAGATAATGGCTTAACCACAGGAACATCCTCCTTTGATTCTATTCATTTGTGCCTTCATCTTTACATCTGAAGACGTATAAAATGCTTTAGAGCATCTTTCTCAAATTATTCTTCCATTCTTTTTCTTCTCAACTTGATCTTTATAAACTTAGAATAAGATTAACACAAGAAGGAAGAAAATACTTTGGGACTTAATTGGTAGAAACAGTAAAAAGAACTGATTTAGACTTTCAAGGCTTTTGAGAGTTGTAGTAAAAATATATACAATAGGTGCTGTGTGTAAGGATTTGAAATAATTAAAATAGAATTAAAAGCAAGCAAACAAAACAGCAGCTACCAAAATGTCCAGGCAGATTTGAAAAAATAACAAATGAGAACCCTAAAAGGGAACAGCAAGATTATTAAAATGAAAAGCTCAGTGGAGGGATTAAATAAGAAATTAGATACTGAAAAGAAACCTGAGCATGTATGGCTGAAAGAATAAGCAGAGTGAGGCACAGGGAGACAGAGAAATAGAAACTAGGAAGGAGAGGCTAAGAGATGTGGAGGGTAAGGGAATGGAAACACAGTATTTCTTCAGAGTTCCAGAAAAGAGCCATGGAGCGGTAATGGGGAGTGGTAATACCTGAAGACCGAATGCTGAGGAATTTCCAGAAGTGACAAAAATGTAATTCTGCTGATACAATAATCACAATGTATATAGCAAATAAGGTACATGAAATGAACGTGTGCCTCTGGCACTCCAGTGAAAGCTGGCAGAAGGAAGATGAAGGGTTCTTCATCACTTCAGTGAGGGGAGGAAGTGAGTGATCTTTAATGGAATGAGAACAGATTTAAAGGAGATTCTTGGAGGAAATAAAGTAACATGGGAGAAAAATATTGCCATGTATCTACCTCCTTATCTAGGGAATGACAATCTGGCTAAGTAGTAAAATAACTTGTTTCATTTTTCTTTTAGAAGACACACAGGAACCATTTCTACAGAAATAAACATCCCAAGTAATTCCTGGAAGAACTTTCTGGAAGACCAAAAGAGGGGGAAAAAAAAAAAAGAAAAAGAAAAGCCTGCCTTTATTCTTGATATGATCTTGAAACTATGTTTATCTGTCAATTCTGAAACTACAGGAAGTTAGATGCCCCACTTATAACTGACTCATGAATGGAAGTCGTTCCCTAGAAAATAAGTGGGGCTTTGTTTTAAGAAAATAACAGAAGGTTTACCAAATTTCATCTTCAAGAAGTACTGTATTTTCATAATTTAAGCTGTTTTACGAAGCAGTTCATCATGTTTCACCTGGAGGAACATGCATCTAATTTGAGGAGCAGTCACGGGCCTCTGTGCCCCCTGGGAACTCACCTCCCCCTCTGTAGACTGCAGATGGAGCTCCTTCCTGCAGGTGGCCTTGAAGTCTCCCGCAGCAGCGCTGACCTGGACCCCTCGAGGAGCCTCCATGATCAAGGACCTGGTGGGTGATTCAAGCCTAAGGGTAAAACAAAAGACTCCTTCATAGTAAAAAAAAAAAAAAAAACAATTATGATGGACTAAAAGATAACATTAGTGACTAAAACAAACAAACAGGTAGGCATAAATAAAAATCTTTGCCATTTCAAAAAAAAAACAAAAGGCAAAACGAGTTTTAGAATCCTTTTTATTGCCTTATCTATTTTTTGGTTCTTTATGAAACTTCATTTGTTCACATCAATTATTTACTCTCATTTGTTTAATGATTTAATAACAGTTTCTTACGCTGTTTCCTTTCACAACGCACATGAAAAGTAGGTCGTGATAAGTTTACTTGTTTAAATCCTTTATATATTTTCAAAATTAATGATGGAGTTTTAATAAATTTCTACCAACTTAGCATGTAGCTATCAAGAGTCTCACAAAGACGAGAGAGCTTTAATGAAAATTGTTAATATTGTGAACTTTCAAGAATTCCACAGTCAAAATTCGGTAAGCCTGAAAAGTTTCAAAGTACTCATTACAAGTTTAGAAATTAATTAAAATGAAGAAAGGAGACATTTCCTACATCCACTGACCTCTACTGGCCCAGGAAAATGTTCACAGAATGAATGACATTATCCTGACAGAGAACAAGTAAATGAGCGGTGATCCACCTCTCATTTAATTAAATATGAATAAAGATTGCATACATTTTGAGGGAAGAAAACCCCAATGTTTATTTATATATTTATTTGAGAGAGAGAGAGAGAGGGAGAGAGAGAATGTGCAAGCCGGGGAAAGGAGCAGAAGGAGAGAGAGAATCTCAAGCAGGCTCAATGCTTAGTACGGAGCCTGACACAGGGCTCAATCCCACAACCCTGGGATCATGATCTGAGCCGAAATCAACAGTTCACCCTCAACCGAGACACCCAGGTGGCCCCCAAACCAACTGTTTTAGCTTGTTGTGCCTGAAAAGAAAGATAGTTGGGAGGCAGTTTCAAATTATCTCCAAATATAAAACTAGAGGCAAGAGCAAAAGAAGGCAGAACATGGAAGCTAGAATACAGTGGTAAAAAGCGCTAGTGTGATAAGATAAAGGACCCCTGATATGGATAAACATTCTGTTTATGGGGGAGCAACTCTGTGTGTTCCCCTTGGCCACACAACTTTAGGACAAGAGTCCCCTCAGGTTCACATTCACCATCATCCAAAGCAACTGGTTTCCTTTGAGGCAACAGATCCAAAGCTGTTTTGCGGGGAGAACCACATCAAATAGTTAGATCTCTGAAGATAAGCTCTCTTTCAGTAGTGAAGTTGAACTTAGACTCGAAAGTGATATTGAAGGAGTAGAGCCAGCATTTAGAAGAAGTGATTTTGACATTTTCAGTGTTTTTCACTCACCTAAGCAACTCTGAAACTATCATCTCTGTGGGCCTCTTGGGCATATTTATAAAACCCCTGGAGAGGTTAGGTTATATATATATATATATATATATATATATATATACACACACACACCTATATGTTACATATATATGTATGTGTATATATTAATATATATATGTCCCTATATGTTATATATATATATATATAAATATATATAACCCTATCTACTTATCTTCTACTTGAAACATTGTTATATTGTTATATATATATATATTAATAGATGTATTTTTTTGAAAAACAAAAGTCACATATTTTTACAGAGCATTTGAAAACCTGAAAATAAAATAATCGTCCATAATTTTTTTCACTCATAATACTCATACTTTGCACATTCAATCTACATTTCTGTTAAAATGTGTATTTTGTCATTGATTTCCCCTAATAAACCCCCAAATATAGACCATCTTGAGTAGTATATCTGCGACCACTACTATTTTCATCGGTTAATTATCCGCAACATTAAATGTAATTATATATGTTTGGATTGATGAACCATTCAAATAGAAGTCAGATAGGCACTTAATTAAAATGAGTTAATATGCATAATATTCATATTAATATTCTAAAATTATGACTCTGACTTTCAAGAAAACACAACTCAGTGAACTTATAAGTGGAAGGAAAAGCACACTTACTTTATCAAATAACTGATGTGGTTTAGTTTGTTTCCAAGGATAAGGGGTTGAGGTTCTTGTTCATATATTTGATAGCATGATATCTATGACATCCATATTAAATGTATCCATGTTTTTGTGTCATATTTCCATCATGTTTACATTTGGGACTAGAACATTAAAATGTATTATGTCTTTCTGGGCTTTTGAGCCTTTCCATTCTCATCTTTATTAATTATTTAATAAAATTTTTTGTTATATTCATTTTCATTTTAGACCTCAGGTATCCATTGCCAGCGTAGCCATTAAGCAGAGTGCTTTGCTAACACTTAGAGCATCTCTATTCAAAGAGGTGGTAAAGACTGAGAGATGGGTTTGGGAAAACTAACCAGCAGTAACCAGACCCAGTTTCAACATCTCTAAATTGAAAGTTATAAAGTTCTCATAGGACAATAAGAAATGTCTTAGGAGAATTAATGGAGAGAAAGATGGGGTAGGGTAGTATTTTGAGATATTGATGGCATTTCCTTCCCTGTCACGTCTCCTTAGAGTTCTGCCACTCACTAAACAGTATCTTTTGCCACAAACAGTGGAAGATGGATCAGAGAAGCTGATAAAGACCTTCTGAGTTTCCTAATCTTACGGACACTTTGAGTTGGAGAAAAACCTAGCCATTTAGTATGTTGAAAATGATTCAGCACATGAACGAACACATCAAAAGAAAACCAAAGTCAGTGAGAGCTTGCTGTGTATTTCTACCTGTTGAAGAACTGTTTTCTTGATTCATGGGGTAAAGAAGATTTGGATGGGAAATCAACAGAATTGATTTCAAATTGTTCTTTGTGTTCCTCTACTTGAGGCCAAGTTCTACATTGTAAGGCCTTTATTCTTCAGATGCTAGAGCTCTGAGGAAAGTAGGGATATCTCAGGACTAAGACGACTGAGGACAAGAGACCAAAGATTCTCAAAGGACAGAGGGGCAGTGACCTGTGGTGGAGGAATACTAAGTGAAGAGAAGAATGAGAAACTCTTGGCAAATGCTACTTTGGGTCATGAAGCTACCAATGACCAAACGTTGCCCCCAAATCTTTGACACGGTGTAAGCTCCTTGGTATCCTTATACAACCCCATGGAAAAAGAAGAGAACTGAACAGACTGGGGCTGAGTTTCTAATAACAGTGCAATGGAGACAAAACATGTAAATAAAGTTTTACAAGAATATTTTCATTTCTTGATATAAACTCAATAAATACATAAAAAACATTCAAAAGGTGGTAGCAATTTTACAGTACTGCTAAATCCTTCAAGTTAGGAAGTGAAGAAGACTTTGAATTAAACAGGATTCAGCTGTATGTTTTGTTAATCTTGATAAAACTAAGTGTGGTAATCATTAAGATATAATACAAATTTTATTTCCACAACCATATGGTCAATTAATCTTTGACAAGGCAGAAAAGACTATACAATGGGAAAAAGACTGTCTCTTCAACAAATGGTGTTAGGAAAACTGAACAGCAACATGCCAAAAAATGAAACTGGACCACTTTCTTACACCATACACAAAAATAAATTCAAAATGGATTAAAGATCTAAATGTGAGACCTAAAACTATAAATATACTAGAAAAGAATGCAGGCAATAACCTTTTTGGCATTGGCTATAGCAACTTTTTTTCTAGCTATGTTCCCTGAGGCCAGAAAAATAAAAACAAAAATAAATTATTGGGACTTCATCAAAATAAAAAGTTTCTGCACAGAGAAGGAAACAATCAACAAAACTAAAAGGCAACTTACAAAATGGGAGAAGATATTTGCAAATGACATATTTGATAAAGGATTAGTATCCAAAATATATTTAAAAAACAAAATTCAACACCTGAAAAACAAATAATCCAATTAAAAATGAGCAGAAGACATGAACACACATTTCTCCAAAAAAGACATCCAGATGGCCAACAGACACATGAATAGATATTCATCATCACTTATCATCAGGGAAATGCAAATCAATGGGCTATTACCTCACACCTGTCAAGTGGCTAAAATCAACATCACAAGAAAACAACGGGTGTTGGCAAGGATGTGGAGAAAAAGGAACAGTCTTGCACTGTTGGTGGGAATGCAAACTGGTGCAGCCACTGTGGAAAACAGTATGGAGTTTCCTCAAAATTTAAAAATAGAACTACTCTATCCAGTAATCACACTCCTGGGTATTTACCCAAAGAATAGAAAAATACTAACTCAAAGGGACACATGCCCCCCTATGCTTATATCAGCCTTATTTACAACAGGCAAATGATGGAAACTTCCCATTATATACATATGTATGTGCATATAATGGAATATTATTTAGCCATAAACAAGAATGAAACGTCTTGCCATTGCAACGACATGGATGGAGCCAGAGTGTATTATGCTGAGTGAAATAAGTCAGAGAAAGACAAATACCATATGATTTCACTCATATATGGAATTTAAGAAACAAAACAAATGAGTAAAGGGAGAAAAGAGAGAGAGAAACCAATAAACAGACTCTTAATTATAGAAAACAAACTTATAGTTACCGGAAGGCAGGGGAGCTGGAGATAGGTTAAATAGGTGATGGGATTAAGGACTTCACTTGTCATGATGAGCCCAGGGTGGTGTAGCGAACTGTTGAATCAGTATCGTACACCTGAAACTAATATAACACTAATATAATTCCAGTTAGTGTGTTAACTAACTGGAATTAAAAGAAAATTTAAAAGGCCAGAAAAAGAAATAATATAAATTTTTATTATTAATAATACTGTCTGGTTTAAATAATAGCCAATGCAGATGAGTAATATACACTAGGACTTAAATTACTCATAGAGAGTGCTCAGTTAAAGAGTATGTAACGAAACTATTAGACCATTTGGAGGATTTAATAATTCTCTTTTCACAAGTGGCAGTACAGTAGTTCTTATGAATATGAAAATTAAAGTAAGCTTGCAAACTATTTTTTACAAGCTTGCCTATCTAGCATAATAAACTAATTTTCTGTAGCATAAATCATTGTGAACATTTACAGATACATATATCTGAATCATCCACTATCAATTACAAGTACAGTTACACCTACATATATGCACATATATTACCTCCATACCAATGTACATTGTCTCAAGATCTAGCTATGCTAATAGGAAAAGAATATTTTTGTCCACAAATGGTATGCAAATTTGCCGTAAACCTCCATCTAAACTCCACATGTTAAACTCCATGAATTCCGGGAATAAATCTTTGCGTTTAAGCACAATCAGGCACTTTGAAAAGTCTTTGAAATTAGATAGGCTTATGATTATAACATTATCTATCCAAAGAACTCTAGAGAATAAATAGATTTAGATACAAATTTTTTTTAATATAAAAGTAGGCATCACCTATTACTAGTCATGCCAGCTTATCAAAACGGCTTGATGATTTCATTGGCTATTTTATTAGTAATATTTTATTAACACTAATAAAATTGTAATAGTATTTTCCCAAGTCATTACTAGAAGCTGGATGCTTCTAAAAGCTATATTATAAATTGTAGAATCATAGAAAATAATTCCCTGTATTGAAAGTTCTGCTGCATACTGAAGTAATGAAAGTTATTTCTAAAAAGTAGTTCAGGAAATTGAGGTTTGTACTCACTGAAAATTACTGTGCTCGAGATATGTCAACCTAATGAAAGAATTAAATGTAGGACTTTGAATAAGAAACTCAGGTTCTACAGAGTTCTACTCAAATTTTAAATACAGTTAATCTCTATGGGGCTCAGTTACCTGATAAATAAAATCATAGAATACGTTAAAAATAAAATATTGTAGCCATTGACAACCATCATTAAATTTACCCTTCTTTATTAGTGAATTAGCCATATAATTATAATCATCTAATACTGGGAACTCATTCTATACTTAAAACTTTGCATGGATTATCTCTTAATCATCCCAGCAATTCTGAGAAATGCGTACTCTATCCATATTTTACTTAGGAAGCAGTTGAATCTTAGTGTGGTTGAGTCATTTGCCTAGGACTATGTAGCTAATGCAAAGATCACAGAATATCCAAAACCATCTGGAAAAAGAACAATGTTGAACTTAAAACCTTATTGCAAAACTCTAATAATGAAGACTATGCTGAGACACTAGAAATAAATTTTAACACGTAGGGTCGTCTGATTTTGACAAAGGCAGTAAAGTGATCCAGTGAGAAAAAGCAAAGTCTTTTCAACAAATGCTGCTCAAATAACTGATCTCTGTAAGGACAAAATGAATCTCAATCTATACCACCCACTGTTATCAAAAGTAAAAGCTAAACATAAGGTTTTTAAAGGGAAATATCTTTGTGACTTGGGAGTAGGAAAAGTTTTCTTAGGCCACAAAAAGGAATAACTAGTAAATATTTAAAAAATATATAAATTAGATGTCTTCAAGGTGAAAAGCTGCCTTTCAAAATCCATCAGTAAAATGAATATACTCATAGATTGGGAGACAATATCCACAAAATACAGATGTTACAGATGTTACAAAGGACTGGTGCCAGGATATATAAATAATCCTCCAGCTCAAAGATAAAATACAGAAATATAAAATACAAATACACAAAACATGGAGCGCCTTGGCGGTTCAGTTGGTTGAGCATCTGACTTCAGCTCTGGTCTTGACCTCACGGTTCCTGGGTTCCAGCCTGGCACTGGGCTCTGTGCGGACAGCTCGGAGCCTGGAGCCTTCTTCGGATTCTGTGTCTCCCTGTCTCTCTGCCCCTCCCCACTCCTGCTCTGTCTCTGTCTCTCTCTCTAAAAATTAATAAACATTAAAAAAATTAAAAATGAAAGAAAAAATACAAAAAACATAATTAAAATAAACGGACAAAAGTTTATAAATAAATGGATACTTCACTAAACAATATATGGTCGTTCCATATGCACAAGCAAAAGTCATTAATATCATTACTCATCAAGTAATGGCAAATTAAAAACACGAAATAACACTAAACACCTACCAGAATGGTTCAAATGAGTAAGAATGCTAACACTACTGAATACTGGGGAAGATGTGCAGCTGCTGAAATTCTCATTCATTTTTAGCAGAAAATGATATAATCACTTTGGAAAGCTCTGGCATTTTCATATAAAGCTTAATATATACCAGCTATATCCCAAGTGTCTATCAATTAGGAAAATACATACATAAAATATTATATGTTCATATGAAAGAATACTAATCAGTGAAAAGGCAGAAGGAACCATTGATACAGTCGACAACAGGGATGGATCTCAAAAACATCATGAGGAGTGAAAGAAATCTTGCAAAGAAGAGTACATATTGTATTGTATTTTATATTTAGTTCTAAATCAATCTAATCTAATCCAGAGTGAAAAGGGTGAGAGAAAAGTAGCTTCTTGTGGGTAGTGGTGGTGATTTCTGGGAAGGAGCATAAGAGAACTCTCTTGGGTGATGATGATGTTTTATTTCTTGACAGGAATTTGGGTTACACAGGTAAATGCATTTGTCAAAACTCAGGAAATGTGCACTTAATTATTTGTGAATGTCATTGTATAATTATTTTACAATAAAAAAAAAACTTTAAGCAATATTGAAAACTAGATAATGATATGCAGGCCAAAGTGATCAGGTAAAGTGTACAGATATGTACAATTTATGTTCAAATGCATAAAAATAAGATCTACTGGCAGATGACTAGTGGAATGTGTACGTATGTGATTAAAGACCTAGAGGAGAATGATAATGGAGGCATCTAGCTGGGAGTATATAGGTGGTCACTGCAAGATGCTTTCAATATTGAATATGTTTAAGAATTTTCATAAGGTGTTGGGAAAGAAGGTGTGGTCTCAGATCTTATAGGAATATCCATTTTGTTTGTTTTTGGTTAAAGTTTATAAAACATCACCTATGCAGATCCAAATAGGAAAACTGTTAACTGATGCTAGTGTTTGATTGTCATTGACTGTATTAAAACTCAGTAAAGAATAATAATGATATGTTAGCTTACTTATATTTAAATAAAATTTAAGAATGAAAAAAATACTAATTACAAAAGGGATGCTTCTAAACTATATATAATTCCATTGCTAAATTACCATATTAATATGAATGCTATAACACTCAATGTCTGTATTTCACAGCTATTTCTGGGAGAGGGATATCTAGAAAGCACATCTGATATTATTTACCTAAAAATTCAAGAATCTGATATATTCTTGGATAAAAGTAAACTCGTATCTACTTCCCTATCATAAATCCAATATTAAAAAATAAACATATGTAGTAAAATCTCAACAAGAATCCAAAGAGAGTCTCTTGAAACTTAAAACATTATGTTAAACTATTCTGGGGAGAAAAGTATGTGCAACATTTATCAGATTTTTATTTACTTTATTTTTTTAAACTAATAAGCAATTCCTTTTTAAAACTTTCTTTCTCTTTCTTTCTTTCTTTCTTTCTTTCTTTCTTTCTTTCTTTCTTTCTTTTTCTCTTTCTTTCTTTTTGAGAGAGGGAGAGAGAATCCCATGAAGTGCAGAGCCCATAGCAGGGCTCAAGTTCAGGAACCATGAGATCATGACCTGAATAGAGTCTGATGTTTAACCAACTGAGCCACTCAGGCACCCCAGACATTTTCTTTTTTAAATTAGAAATTAACATGAAATTATTTCAATTCAAAAGGAGATTGGAATTAAAATATAAATTTCATCAATGGACACAATATAATTTAAATAGATCAAAAGTATTTATGATAAATTAATATCTGACAAATGTAGCAACGATTTTGGGTGGAAATACTAGGTTACTTAGTCAATGATGCTTACTAAATAGTCTATCCATACTGAAGACAATAACATTAGATCCTCAACACACTCTGCAAGAATAATTTCCAGTTCTTTCTATTCTAAATACAAAAAGTAGTAAATCACAGGCTGTAATTTTCAATAGCAAATCAGAAGAAAATTCAAAACATAATTTCCCACTGTGTTTATTCACAACATAAAACTAAGAAATACCCAGTGTAAAACTAAATGACAGAAAATTAAAAGAAAATACTGGAAATACCCAAATACAAAACAACACAACCTTTGAAACAAGATGGAAAGCCCCAAAATCATAAAGAAAAAGAATTGATAAAATTTCACTAAGCCTTAGGTTATTTGGTTTTCTCTAGATACCATGACCTTCTCAAATAAGCCTAGAATTCCTATAGAAGTCCTATAGAAGTCTGGAACTCAAACATTCCAGAATACTCTGGAACTCAAATTAGACTAAACCTGTATTCCCTTCGAGAACAATCTGGTAAGTAGACTCTTGGCAATACAGCATTAACAATTAAATGATGCCCTGCTTCTGTCCTATATAGCAATTGTCAATCCTCCCCTGAGGAGGGTTTACAACACAGTGGAGGTTTCATTTTAATTCATTTTATTACAAAACATTCTCTAAAGGGGCCTGTTGAAAAATGAAACTCATGTTTATTTGCAAAGCTTGTGAATTCCTATGTGATTAGTCATTGGAATTAGTGAAGTACTATTTGTGTTCATTTTGAAAGCATTGTAGCAATCACAGTGACGGATTTCAGACTAGTTTTTATAGTGGGTACCAAGAGATTCTTGTAGAGAAAAGGAGTAATGTTGAAATTCAGTCACCCTACCACCTGTTTTTTTCCCAAGAAATGCTGTTTTTATTGTGTTTACATACTAAAGATGCAACAGATTTTGTTTTTATGGTATTATACAATTCTCAATTTGAAAAAAAAAAAATGCCTAGGTCTCTAGAAGAACTTTCAACATTCTGAGAACAGAATTCAGACTCCTTTTAAAAAGTAAGTCGTGAGATGCAATTACTAAATAGAAACTTAAGCAGAACTTAAGCATGTTTCTGGTTCTTCATAAATATTTAACACGGTGTCAGGCATTTAGTGAATTATTTTTGATTTCAATGATGGAATGAATAGAAAATTGAGCAGAAAAATGTTTTAAGGGGGGAAAAAACACAATGTAAACTGTGACCTGAATATACAAGCAATTTTACTGTCGTATCACTTCAAGCTGTGGAGAGTTTTCTTCAGCTGCAAATCACATGGTTTTCGTGGCCTCTGTTTTTTTGGTTGGTTTGTTTTCTGCCTACTTGCGCTTTCAGTTATGGTCTCTTTCTTCAAATTAGATCAAACAAATTTTTACATCAATTGTTGCTCTATGTTTCCAAGATTACACCCTAATACAAGCTTCTGATAATGATCATTTGCTATCAACTCTAAATAAATATATACATACATAGAATGAAATAGTAAAAGGGAAAAAGAAAGAAACAGAGAGACAGAGTAGAAAGGAAAAGGGGAGAGGGAAGAGGGGGGAGGAGAGGAGAACCTCTTATTGACAAAACATCTCAGTGCAAAATCCTTACTACCTTATACATGGTGGCTTTTCCTTGAACACAGTAATGACGTATATGAGAGCTATGTGTTTTCGGAGATCAGTTTGGAGCCTGCAAAACTTAACATTTCAGTTTAAGATTATATTCACACAAGAATGAACATGATGAAAAGATTCCAGCTACATCATTACATATTAATTCATTTTACTGATCCCAAGTCCAGATTAGTTGTTTTGTTTTGTTTTCTTGGAACAGTTAATGAAACTCAGATCCAAACAATCTTTGGGCAATATAAAACGGGTTTCCTCACTTCTCACCATAAAGTGCAGACACTCTTTTGAACTGTGATAATTTAGCTAAATTAATTCAAGAAATAAAAAAGGAAGAACATTCATATTTGTGCTATTCTGGGAAAATATACCCTTATGTCTCGACTACTCAATATATATTGTTTTAGCCTTTTTAACACAGAGGTCCCTAGTGAAAAACAATATAACTTTGTGTAAGACATCATAGAAAATCTACATGTGTAGGTTTGAAATGCACATGGAAACTAGAACAGAATTTGGCACACATTAAGCACTCATCAAACATTCGTTGAATAAATAAATTATAGAAATCTACTTCATGTCCACACCAAAACATTCCCTATACTCTTTAATAAACTTTTTGAAATGTATCTTTCTAAAGTCTCTTATTCTCGACAAAAACAAAATTAAAGACAACACGGCTACTTACTCCCCAAATTACCATTTGATTTACCTGGCCAACCAATCTCACCTTGTTGATTAGAATTAGGTGTCGACTAAGAGTACTTCTTACTGCCCTGAAAGGAAAATTGTCAGCAGGACTTGTAAAGATCTTCTCAGACACTCTGCTTTTAATCTTCATGTACACAAATGAATAATTGAATACCCCCATCATTACTGTGCTTTGCCTCTGTCTCAGTTTCAAATTTAGATCAGTAACACTCATCGTGGGGGTTACTAATTTGCTTTTAGCACTAGCAGATAAACTCAGCTTAGTGCAATATTTAAATAATTGATGAATAATTAGAAAATAAAAACCAGAAACACCATCTACTAATTATCATTTAATTCACATTCACACTTATGAATTTTGAGACATGTCAGCAAGGTAATTAAAATAACACTTCCTATTTTTCTTTTAGCAATAGATTTTCATAACGAAAATCATACACTGAGTATATAATTACTAAAATGTTAGATGTAAAAAGAAGTTTCTTTTAGAATGGTGTAATTTAAACATTTTTTTTTTTAAGGAATGGATCAATTAACTCTGACATCTGTATTAAAACACAGTTCAAAAACACTTGGAGTCAATGTCAGCCACCTGGGTCCTAATAATGCAGTAACGAGCACCACGTTTCTTATGTTACATGCACTCAGTGTCCTCGTTATTGAGTTTCAGTTTTGCTATATCAGTATTTCACATTAATAAGTATTTATCAGACACAATTATGTGTGAGATATATGTTGACTGCTATAGCACTGAAGATAAACAACGAAGATGCAGATGTTGGTCTAAGGGAACATACACCTTTGTTAGATGGGGAGGGAAAAAATAAATAATCACACAAAAATGTGGGAATTCCTAACTGAGAAAAGAGCCCTAAGTTAAAACTATAACACATTATGAGTTGCTGTTTACACATACTCTTCAACCTGTCTAAATCCTTTGGCACTGAGTTGGGATTCTGGCATTGAGCAAACAGTTATTATCTTTGTCTAATAAAAAAGTGCCTTGATCACAGGAAGATCATGGCCACCTTCTGGTTTTGTCAACTAGCCGGTTTGAGTCTGAAATACTGAGATAGTGAGAAACTGCGTTCCTTAGAAAATTTTATCACAGAACTATAAAGGTCTGAAAAAGTTACTGTTGTGAAAGTATGGCTTTTTTAAAACATTTAAATCGTTTTACTTTATTTTTCTATTTTCATTTGAGCAGTGTTTTCCACTCATCCAAATGAGAAGGGCTGCACCTGATCTTTATGAAATAATTTGGGTTTTGCTTAATATTTCTATTGTGTTTTCTAAGACAAAGACTGTCTCCCAGGTTGATACTTTGATTCAGCTTTGAAAATGATTTCTAATGTGTGATTTATTTTTTAAATATCATTATTGTTGTCTTTTTTTCATCCTATAGAAATGTATTTTGGAATGTAATTTATCTATCAGAGAGTAACTATATAAAACATCTTTTTTATTGACATATAAAGTTGTATTAGTTTTAGGTGTACTACCTAATGATTTCATGTACGTAGAAGTTGTGAAATGATTACTGCTGTAAGTTACATAAAATATCACTGGACCTCAAACCTTATTTATTGAATCAAGATCATTAATTGACCAGTTGATAGATTTTAATATTTCAAACTTTATTAACAGTTGCTGTTATTTTCTTGGGGAGAATTCCCTATAAAGTTGTCATCTCACAATTTTCTGTGTAGTGAGGGCTGTTACATACAACTGTGCCTCTTAGAAACAGAACATTGTTAGGAAGCAGCCTATTCTATTGGAAATACTAGACTGAGGAATCCATCATAAGGTAATTAAGTTCTGTCTTTTTCTGGTTACTATTCATATTTGCTTTGTATTTCCCTTTACATAACATTCCCTGACCATTTGTAGCTTTTTTCCTACTCTCTGCCGCCTCTTTCTTTCTGCCTAGATGTGTCATGTATTTCATTGTCTATGTTGGATTTTCTGGAGTCCTTATTTTTATTAATTCTCCTCTAAATTTTCTCTATAACTGCCTTTTCCACACTCCTCATGTCTGATATATTTATTTTTATATTCATTGTATGTTTGTTAGGGGCAAAAATATACAGAAGGTTACAATAATAACACACATTTTCTTGCGCTCAAATACTTGGCATTTACCATGTAGGCAGGGAATGTCAACTCTTTATACAAATATGTAGCACATTTTCTACTTTACTTCTTTACATGCCAAGGGCCATCAACAGTGATGGAAAGTCTGACATACGTGGAAGAGCCAGAACTTACCTGAGGTCTTGGGAAGGTTCTGCTCTGATGTGAGGTGTCTCAACAGAGTGCCCGAATACTGCTCCTTCGGTGCCTGGACAGAACATGAATCCAGTAGTCAGCAGTCGATACAAACAAGTAGACAGACATGTTGGTTTTCATCTCTATTTTTATGCATCAAATATGCATTCAAAAAGGGGACAGCTAGAAACAGGAGTACAGAAAATGAAATAGAAAAATTGGAAAAAGTGTTCAAGGTAGTGAAGGGCCAAGAAGGGTAAATCTAAATGTCCCTTGGTAGCTAACTTTTAAGATGACCATATTTAGAAAAGTTTAGATTGAGGTAGAATTTTCACTCCCTGATCAAAGAACAAAGATCCATCCCCTTCCCCTTTCTTGTTTCCCAGGTAAGTATATTTGAGGGAGGGATAGATCACAATACTCAGTTCTGTCTTTCTACAAATGGCAGAGCATGAATGAAAATGTGGAGAGGAGCTCCTTTGTAGTATATCATGAATTCTTTTTTTTTTTAATGTTTATTTATTTTTGACAGAGACAGAGCATGAGCAGGGGAGGGGCAGAGACAGAGGGAGACACAGAATCCGAAGCAGGCTCCAGGCCCTGAGCTGTCAGCACAGAGCCCCACACGGGGCTCGAACTCACAAACCGTCAGATCATGACCTGAGCCGAAGTCAGATCATGATGCTCAACCGACTGAGCCACCCAGGCGCCCCTGTCATTAATTCTTTAAAGACATAGGGCTCACGGGACAGTTGGTAATTCTCCCCTACACAGCGCCCACTTTTATTAGAGTGATTATCAATAGCAATTTAATTTGGCTTCTTTGGTACTAAGGCTCTATCTAAAACCATAAACTGCTCAAAATCATTCCAATAGAGTTGACTTCATGTGAGGTCCTGGTTACCTGAACAGGTCATGCACTCTAACACTTTGCTCAGGCAGTTGAATAGTATTCCATCTACACTTTCATTTATTGACTCCATGTGATTTTCCTGGATCCCAGAGCTTTTCCATAATTTAACTGAGCAAAATAAAATGATCTTCCTTTTCAAAAATATAAAAAAAAATATTGATGACAAAATCTCGTTTTTGTTCTTTTGTAATTTCACATAGATGTTTTAGATCATTCCATCTGGATTAATTTTATTTTCTTTTGGTTTAATCTTCATCAAACATTTTGGTGTAAAAATGTCATGTCTGCTCCTTCAATGGCCCCAACACCAGCTTAATAATACAAATTATACAAAATAATACAAATAATGCAAATAAAATACATAAATTTTAAACCTATAAAATAAAGCTGCTTATGCTTATTGTGAAGAACAATGAAAAATGTATTGATTCAGTATATGAGAAACAAGCAATGATTTCTTCAGTAAACATGAAATTTTCACTAGAAAATTAGAGCTAACACCTAAATTCCTTAAAAATAAGTGGATTTATATAGAAATATACTGAGATCACCAGACAACTCCTGTACATAAAACAGCAATGCAGACCTTGATCTTGAATCAGAGAGGAAGGGATTTTTTTCAAAGACAGTAACATGGTTTCATCTATATTATGGTTCTAAGGATAAATTTACAAGGTTCTGCAGTAGTAAATTCCTAAGATTACAGATTTCAATTTATAAGCTAAAAGCTATTGGCATTTGTTGACCTCTCACTGGGTTGGTTTTACTACTTGTTGATGTTTTGTTAAAGAGACTGCAGGGCATATGATATATAGACAGACTATCAGAGCAATTATTTCTTCATGGAGTTTGCTCTTTTGATATTTTATAAGGTATTTTATTTCTGTGAGTGGAAAATTATTAGGAATAGGTCTTTGAAAATAAAGTAACAGTTTTAGATAAAACCCTAATTATGTGATGGTGGTGAAGGTGGCATTTGAGAAAACATTCCAAGGTATAAGTTTTCATATCCCAACGAGAGACCCCTTTATCATTTTAAGAGGATATAACTTCCAGAAAAAATAGTTATCCATCTGTAAAGTTTAAAAATTAATTTCCACTCTTCTATGACTTTGAAAACTTCCCAAACGAGATGACAAAAATATAATTAAAGAACAGTAGCAATATTTATTTTCAAACATGGAATGGAACATATAGTAACTTAGCACAGAACGTATCAGTGAAAGCAAAAGGGGAAAGCTATCAAAGCTTTAATTTTTCAAAGAGGATTAAAAGCTGATAGAAGTCTTAATTCTAAGTATCAGTATAGAAAATTATTGATGATTAAAAACAAACGATTCTTGAAGAAATAATGTATAATCATATCCCCTAAGGGGCTAACTTGAAAACTGAATAAAATAACATAAATAAATTACTAACTATAGACCTCCAGATAATGAGAAAAGTACTCTTAACTTCTCCATTATTGTCCCAGAATGAGCCAAGGGGGTAATAATTAATAAGCAATAATGATAATCTTAAAAGGAAATCAGTGAAAGAAGATAAAAGCCATCTGAAGCAAGCACATACTCTCACAGCATAAAAAGTCAAAATTAAAATATATATTTCTGGGGCGCCTGGGTGGCTCAGTCGGTTGAGCACCTGACACTTGATTTTGGCTCAGGTCATGGTCCTGGGGTTATGGGATACAGCTCCATGCTAAGCATGAGTCTGCTTAAGATTCTCTCTCTGTCCCTCTCCCTCATTCATGCGCTCTCTCACTAAATAAATAAATAAATAAATAAATAAATAAATAAATAAATATGTATTTCCTTTGTAATTTTTGAAAGCTTATTTGTTTATTTTGAGAGAGAGAGAGAGAACATGAGCAGGATTGGAGAGAGAGAGAGAGAGGGAGACAGAGAATCCCAAGTAGGCTCTGTGCGGCCAGCACAGAGCCTGATGCAGGGCTCAAACTCATGAACCTTGAGATCACAACCTCAGCCGAAATCAGGAGTTTGACACTTAACCAACCAAGCCACCCAGGTGCCCCTAAAATACATATTTCCTTGGAATTGGGAATTTTTACAAATGTCAGATGATTAGTAAGGTTGCCAGACTTAGCAATTAAAAATATAGGGGATCACATTAATTCTGAATTTCAGATAAATATGAAATAGTTTTTTAATATAAATGTGCAATATTTGCATGGGTCATATTTAGAGTAAAATTGATGTGTTGTTTATCTGAAATTCAAAATTAAATCACTATATAGTATACCTGAAACTAATATTACACTGTATGTTAACTAACTGGAAGTTAAATAAAAAATAAAAAAATAAAAAAATATTTTAAAAATAAATGAATTGTAACCTATCCTCAAAAAAAATTTTTAACTGGGCATCATGTATTATACCTGGTGACCCTAACCATCAGTCAACATGTATTTGGTACCAAGAGTACAGATGTGTACAGACCACATCTACTCTCACTTCAGGAAAAGAAGGAATGTGTGATGAATTTTCACATTGTAAGCTATAAAGTCCACGGAAACTGAAAAGACAGAGGGACAGAAAAAGGACAAGAAGGTGCAAAACGCAGATGTTTACTTATATATCATAATATATATAATATGTATGTAACTTGTTGAGTAAATAAACTTGTTTTTAAATTTTATTCTATTGTATTATTTACTTATTTATTTTAATTTATTTGATTTATTTTAATTAACTTTTTAAAGTTTATTTATTTATTTTTGAGAGAGACCACAAGTGAGGCAGGAGCAGAGAGAGAAGGAGAGAGAGAATCCCAAGCAGGCAGGCTCTGCATTGTCAGCACAGAGCCTGATGCAGGGCTCGAATTCACAGACTGTGAGATCATGACCTGAGCTGAGGTCGGATGAAGCTTAACCCACTGAGCCACCCAGGTGCCCTTTATTTATTTATTTTAGAGAGGGAATGAGAGCACGTGCACAAGTGAGCTGGGGAAGGGGTATGGGGGGGGGGGGGAGAGAGAGAGTGAGAGAGAGAGAGAGAGAGAGAGAGAGAGAGAGAGAGATAGAAAGACAGACAGTGAGAATCCTAAGCAAACTCCATGCTCAGTAAGCATCCCAACATGGAGCTTGATCTCACAACTCTGGGATCATGACCTGCGCTGAAATCAAGAGTCAGACCTCCACCAACCCAGCCACCTAGGCGCCCCAAATATTTGTTGTTTAATGTTGTTTTAAGGGACCATTCAAAAGGGTATAATGTTCTATTCTGCTTGACTGTATAGATGTTGAAGGGTATATCAGTTTAAAGTGATGATGATGTTTTAAGACTTGGGGAAAACATAGACTGTTGACTATTGTAAAGGTCAGGAAAGATGAGACAAGCAAACTTTTGGGTCAAAAAAACACTGGATGTCATTCAATGATAACAACTGGCTTCAAAACCATTAAGCAGGATGGCATATTCTGCTTTGCTGGGGAGGAGAAAGACTATATACATGGACTGTGATCCTACTCCACATTTAAAGACAGTTTAAGACAGTGTAAGTAGAATGCTACTTTTTACAAATGCCTAACATAAAATGCCATCCTCCCCACAAAATGAAAAATGCCATTAAAATTAAATTTACATATCCCTCCTAATGTGGTTATCCATACTCTAAATGTTTTACTTGAAGTTGTTTGCCATTAGCCCCAGAACAGAGGTCACCAAAAAAAGAAACCAAACCAAAAATACTTGGTGTTCCCAGGTTCTTCCTCGAGTTTATAGTAACTAAATATATATTTATATTTATATTTATATTTGTATTTGTATTTGTATTTGTATTCGTATTCGTATTCGTATTCATATTCATTTATATGTATGTACTGTGAAATGTGACGTTTTTCTGACCACTAGCTTCATAAATTCCATTACAGTTAATTTCAGAGAAAATTTTATGAGGTCATTGGCTTTGTGTGGAGACACCTGTGATCAGTAATACACATGGAAGCAAAACAAAGATACCCCTGTGCTTTGAAATATTAACTTGACATAAATTATCTCATTTTTTCTCACAGACTTTTTTATTTGTTTAGAGAGAGAGTGAGTGGGGGAGGGGCAGACAGAGAGGGAGAGAAAAAAAATATCTCAACAGGCTCCACTCCCAGGGAGAACGTCGAGACATTGGGCTCAAGCTCACAACTGTGAGATCATGACCTGAGTCGAAATTAAGAGTCAGATGCTTAACTGACTGAGCTGCCCAGGGGTCCCTCTCACAGACGTTTTTAATGTAAGTAGACAATATATTGTTTACATCTGAAAAATGAGGAAGCTGTAATCAGAGAAATTAAATACCGCATTGGTGAGCTAGAATTTTGGCCTTCAGGTTTTCTGATGTATACACTAGGCACTTTGAAGTCAGAAGACAGAAGGAAACAACTCCAGCTCCTTCATTCTTACCTAAATGACTTCAGCAAGTCATTTCATCTGTCCAAACTTCAATTTCCATAGATATAAATAAAGATAGAAATAACAACCTTACAGGTTGGGTTAGGGTTTTCTTAAATAGGATATAAATGTGCCTGGTTCGCTGTAAGAATTCAGTATTCCTTAATTCCCTCTGTCACTTTTATTTATGAAAATCAGCCACAGAAGACATACACATTGTGTTTGTAGAGTTAATGGCCCACCATGGGTCCAGTCATTAGTATGTGAAATCGCTAATCCTAAAATGTCAGCTTCAAGTTACGTGGTCTCATGCTGAATTCTGAAATCTGAAATTTAGACGCTGTAAAGAGATTCTTAAATAGTGAATTAATTTTATTAATCAAGACTCTATTCAGTAGTCAAGGAATTCCCTAATGCAGCTGCTTAGTTACCAGATACAATCGATCAACACCCAAAAACCTGAGAAAGAAGTTTCTTCTAAATAAAAAGTTATGTCCAGCATAATCTCCCTTTTAATTGAATTTTATCCTAATGCTTAAACAACTGCAGAAAAATGAAAACAAAAATGCATAGCAGGTCCTTTACTAACTACAATGGATAGCTGCGATTTTTCTGTGTTTTATACTTAGCTCTCTGCGTGGGATATCAGAAATTCATCATAGGAGTAGCTGGATTGGTAAAACAGTCATTAACTCCACCAGGGCTTTAGCTCCCTTTTAAAAGTCAAAGGAAGGGGCACCTCGGCAGTTCCACTGGTTAAGCTTCTAACTCTTGATTTGGGCTCCAGTAT
Source organism: Panthera pardus (assembly GCF_024362965.1). Taxonomy (NCBI): domain Eukaryota; kingdom Metazoa; phylum Chordata; class Mammalia; order Carnivora; family Felidae; genus Panthera; species Panthera pardus. The sequence continues at coordinate 24,732,009 of NW_026526688.1, read as the reverse complement.
TGATCTCATGGTTCTTGGGATTGAGCTGCGCTGGGTTTGTGTTCACAACATGGAGCCTTCTTGGGATTCTGTGTCTCCTCTCTGAACCCCCCCCCCCCAAAAAAATAAACTTTTTAAAAAATAGTCAAAAGAAAAGTTAAGGAAAGAGTAGTACAGGACGCCATTCCTGAGGATATTTCTCTTCTCAATATGAAATCTCAGTCATGGAATTTATAAGAATTCCAAGCTAGCAATTAGCACTAAGAACTTAAAGAGGTGGAATCTCACTAATGGTAGCAGCAGCACCTTCAATATCCAGTCCATAGGACAGTTAAGAGACTTAAATAATAATAATAAATAAACTTTAGATGGACAGTACTTTAAATTCCTCCACTGGAATGGGGCTGAAGTCCAGAGTGAATTCACTGAGCTCTCAGGGGCAAAAATATTCCTATTTATTCGTTATCTCCAAGTTTGAACCTGTGCTATTGAATGCACATAAATTCTTTGGTTAATTATATTGAAAGTCCTTTTCCATTGTAAATTATAAATTATATAAAATTACAAATTATAAAATCATAATTAATTATAATTTCAAATTATAAAATCTTTTTTTTTTTATTGTATTTGAGATCAGGGGCCTTTTTCACTCTGTAGTGCCACTTCCTAGCACTTTATCTGGTATAAGATAGACTTTCATTAAATGTCTCTCTGAAGTTGTGGCAAGTGAAACGAAGAACACGGCAGCGCTTGCTGTCCAGGAAGAGACTGGGTGTCCCTAGGGTCTCCATATCAGCTGTCAAAAAGGGCTTCAGGAGAGAAGGCTAAGGCCTGGCATGGAATGTTAGCTGTTCTGGAGAGTGAGAGAGAAGAAAAAAGGGAAAAGCCAGATGGAAGAGGAACAAAGGAATCAGGAAAGTCACACTGTGGGAAGGAGGCCAGAGAGAAGTAGAAACATTTAAATTCTTGGATACTGCTTCTGCCTAGCATACAAAACTTTGTAATCTGAGCCCATCCACCTGCTCAGACTTCTTTTCCTTTACTTAGCTATGAAATGTCTTTACTAATTTTTCCCACCTTTTCAGGTAAATGTAATCTGTTCATCCTCTCAACATATTTAGGGTGTACTACCTGTCACACTCATTCTAAATTATGTGTTATTCCCCATCTAAACTAAAAAATTACAGACATATTGCTCATATTCCACTGTATTCTTGTACACAACATGGTGCCTTACATATTGATGTATCAGTATCAATATTGATAACGATCAATATTTTAAGGACCTTCTCTTGAAAGTTTTTCTTGTCCTCCTGTTTTTAATGCTAGTTTAATGAATAGGAGAATAGTAATTCAGAAACTGGGCAGGGGGCGCCTGCGTGGCTTAGCCGGTTAAGCATCCGACTTCAGCTCAGGTCATGATCTCGTGGTTCATGAGTTCGAGCCCTGCATTGGGCTCTGTGCTGATGGCTCAGAGCCTGGAGCCTGCTTCAGATTCTGTGTCTCCCTCTCTTTCTCTGCCCCTCCCATGCTCATGCTCCTGCTCCTGCTCATGCTCTGTCTCAAAAAGAAATAAACATTAAAAAAGGTTAAAAAAAAAAAAAAGAAACTGGGAAGTATGCTGAGATGCCCTCCTGTGTTCAATTTCAGTATTGGTTTACTTCTTTCCACAACTTCAATATCACTTTTGTTTTCTCTCAGTTATTCCTCCATACCACTGCCATCTAACACTCTAAAACAAAACTTATTGTGCAATTCTCACTTAAAATGCTTCCAGAATCCAATCGCCTATAGAAGTCAAGCCCAAATGCCTTAGTAGAATTTACCTCTTAGCAGTGCTATCTATGCATTTTACACTTGAGTGACAATAAAACTCTTGCAGATTTTGAAATGTTTACGAACTGTCATGAATACTACTTCGTCCCAACTTACCCCTCAACCTCTCTCCCCTTTGGTAATAATCTCTACAGATTTTTGAGGATCTGATTCTAGATTATTTTCTCTGTGAAAAAAACATGTTCTGGGTCCTTTCTGCTCTTCCTCTATCTGGTCAGCATCCTCAGCCCCTTGTGAAAATTCCTGGTATAGCATTTATCACATTGCTGTGCAATTTGCTTTGAATTCTTATCTGGTAACTTATGAGTTCGTTGAACTCAAAGACTTCGTCTTAACTAATTTTGCACACTTAGCACTGTTCTTCTGATATATAGTTGAGGCCAGTAAGTGAAAGAAAGAATTGGGAATGGAAGAATGAAAGCATGAACACATTAACAATTATTCTATTTATAATTTATGTGTAAAACATGGGAACTTCCTGTTTCTTACTATATTTCTCTGTTCAACACTTCAATACAAATCAGGTTATTAATAGCCTGAGGTGACTATCTACTATCTGCATTTATTGAAACCGTTATTATGAGCCTAGCCAATGCTAATTATTCCAATGAAACAGGGAAACAATATTGTTAAATTGTCTGTCTAACGGAAACAAAGAACACCATGTTGTTCATTTGAAACTGGAGAATAAGCTGCCAAGATTTCTGAAAATAAATTATTGCAAAATCTGTTTTTACTTTTCAGTCAGCATTTTTTATGATTTAAAAAATATCTCAAGGCGTTTGCTCCCAGATGCCGAATCATGTCCTCTCTTCCACTTCTGAAGGTTTTCAGAAGATAAAAAGATAATGGGAAAGATACTTAATCAGATGAAAAATGCATTCGAATAAAACTATTTTCTTCAAGATGCAGTATATTTCAAAAATATTTGATTTGTCACCAATGAAAAAAAGACTCAAATCTATCAAGAGTAGAAATAATATGGGGAGCCCTCCTACTCATGTTTTATAACCTTCAAGTAGCTTGTATTATACCAGCATTTGCTCCTCTGAAGAGGGGAGAATGCCTCTTCATTTGTTAACTCATTCTATGGCTTTCAATGAAGCAAAAATAATGGAAATTTTAAAGTACGTGTGACGAAAATAGAAGGGAAAAGAAAATAAATTATTCTCATATTGAATGCATATGTAGTTTGATGAAAATTATATCTAAGGAAAATATACAGAAATAACCCCTCCTTCAAATTCCTCCCTCCCCCCACAAAATATTAGAATAGTTAAGAAGAGCTCTCCTCATTCACTCTGAAGATATATTTTTCAGGAAATAATAAGAAATTCTAAGGTCTAAGATTACTGACGTCATTTTGCCCTTTAATAATCACTAAAGGAATGAGTAGCAATATACATCTGGGGCTTTTAGAAAATCCTAAATGAAAAAATGTCACCAAGAGCATATCTTTAGGAAACATAATAATCATAAGATTCTATTGTTATGGATTTGTTAAAAGGCAGGAATGTCTGAATCGATTTATCACTACGTTATAAACATTCTAACAGAAATTGAAATATAAAACTATGAAATAACTTGATAACAAATGAACTACCCATATTGGGGTTTTTGTTTTTTTTTTTTTTTGGAAAAAAAAGTTCATAAAAGAGTAGTTCATGGTAAGATTTAGAAAATTAATAAAACCAGATCTCTAGGTGAAGTATCTTTTTATCACATTTAAATAGATTTTTTAAGCTTTGAAATATTTAATCTAGGGGCTCCTGGGTGGCTTAGTCGGTTATGCGTCCAACTTTGGCTCAGGTCATGATCTCATAGTTTGTGAGTTCGAGCCCCGCGTCGGGTTCTGTGCTGACAGCTCAGAGCCTGGAGCCTGCTTTGGATTCTGTGTCTCCCTCTCTCTCTGCCCCTCCCCTGCTCACACTCTGTCTCTCTCTGTCTCTCTGTCTCTCTCTGTCTCTCTCTCTCAAAAATAAATAAACATTAAAAAAAATAAAAATAAAAAAAGAAATACTTAATCTAGTAGTCTATTTTGTTTTGATGTTAGGCATTTTACCTAACGTGCAGATGGTATATCTAATACTAGTTTTGCTTCTTTAAGGTCATGTTCATTTTTATGCATGCACATTTTCTGTGTGCCCCTCTCCTTTAGAAACTCAGTCATTCCTCAATCCATATGCCATTGAAGCTTTTCTGATCCTTGTGGAAATTCACTTATCTAAAAATCTGCTGTCAGTTGCAAGATAAACTCATGTTTCTTTGGGGAAGAAAAGTGAATACCTTAATTCTGCCTTTTTGTTATATTTTATGCCTTGGGTTCTTCAGGAAGAAGATTATTTAGATTATTTAGATTATTTAGATTATTTAGATTATTCTCTGAATAGAAGATGGGCTTTCTACTGCTGTTAGCCAGAGACAGGAAGACTGTGTTTCTTACTGGCACAACCGTGCTGATCACTACCTGATGGAATGCGCAAGGAGAGGGACTCATCATCTCAGCCATACTTTTATTTAATTCCTTAATTCCCTGCTCCTAAGATTTTTGATACAATGCCATCAAATGGGTACATTTCCATTGCTTTTTATGGGAAATAAAAATCAGTAGGGAAGTTGTCCAAAACAGAGAGTACCTGATTGTCTTCAGTGGCTTCAGACATTACATTCTTTATGGATGTATTTGAACCTTCTACAATCTTTTTTTTATTATGAAAAAACACCCTCGTATATTCAAAAGATGCTAATTCTGTAAATATCTTTACAAGCCTCAGCTACATGGTTAATCTGTACAAACAGACATGTGAACAAAGCTAGGACTTTTAACATGATCTCTCATTAAACACAACTTACAGTCTCCTCAAGAAACCCAAGTGATCCTAAAACATCACAGTTTTACCTATCATTTTCTGAGTATCTCTGTTGATGTGGACAAAGTCAGAATCTGGAATCTTGGCACAGACAACTTGCCTTGATATTTATGTTTTCAGTCATTTAGTAATAACTGAGTTTTATACCAATTCAGGTGAAAAAATAAAGTCTCCAAAGCCTATCCTGTAAGAGCAGGATAGTGTGGCATCCACAGATAGAGCCCAAATGGGAAACAGCTAGGTACACAGACATCGGAAAGCAGTTGTTAGTGCCAAAATAAATTTCCTTCATCCTTTTATTTCTATGAGGTTTCACTTTTTTTTTTAACTTTTTGTTGTTCCAGATTGCTCCTGTGAGTTTTATGTTATCAGCTGCCATGTAATTCATTGTGTGCCAATAGGTAAACAAAGAGAGCTCCACTTATTTGGGTTTGTTTTTTACCCACAAGAGGACTGGTAGCATTACTTTTAATTAATGTAAAGAATAGCAGGGTTTTTTTTTTTTTGTTTTTTGTTTTGTTTTGTTTTGTTTTTACCAGAACTAACCCTGCTTTCCTCTATAATGATATCTTCAGCATGAGCACCCATTATATTCCCAGCTGGGATTGCCATGAATACCTCTGCACCATACTTGGAGCAATTCCAAGCAGAGTAAACCATTAGAGTTTTATGCAAATCATAACCAGTCTGGGTATCCACAGTTTGTAGGTAAGTCCAGGGATCTTCAAAATTCTTGAGTTGTTAGGTCACCCTGGTTTTAAATGTGTGGTCTGTGTGCCACACTAAGTAGCTTTAAAGATGGTGGTCCCCTGAGCTACAAAATAATGCTTCAGAGTTTTATAGAAATCAAATCTTTTTATATAAATGGGTCTGTGCTGGTAAGTTGGGGGGTAATGTACAACAGAATCATGATTCATCTAGATTCGTGATTTTACATTTCTGGAATACACTGGTATACTCACCAAATACCTCACCAAATGGACCTGTTAAGCAGAGACACAATATTCTGAGTATAAAGTTTCCATGTTTTTCCAGAAAGCATAAGTTGTGACACAAACATACATATCTGTGTGTGTGTGTATGTGTATGTGTGTATGTAGAGTATAGCATCTCACTGAGGACGACCAGACCCAACTAATTTAGTTTGTGAGTCCTGACAATATTATCCAAATAAAATTCCAATCAAATAGAAACATTTTCGGAGAATTGGAAAAGAGAAAACACGACTTCTTAATATATCAAGGATATTTTCATACCAAACTCAGGCAAGAACAACACAAAACAGAAAATTTAAAGGTTCACATTTGTTCATGGGTATAGATACCAAGATCCTAAAGAAAATATCATGTTGAAACCAACAATAAAGTAAGAAGCATCAGGGTCTTTTCTTTGGCATTTATTATAGGAATATAAGTTTTGTTTAACAACAGAAAATTAACAAAATTATCAAGAGTAACTTATTGCTGGAGAACATTATCTAATCATATCAAAAGATACAGATATACCACTCAAAAAGTTCAAAATTCTTCCGTGATTAACTACATCGATCACAACAATTACCGCCTTTTAGGAAAATGGAGGTGAACTTTCTCCCACAGTTAAGAGTCATCTACAACAAAACCTACAGCAACCTCAAACTTCCTGGTGACACATTAAAACATCTCATTTATGAGCAGCAGCAGTACAAAGGTGTGATGTGGTTTCACCTTTCGTCTAGAATCACCACTTCAATTCAGCTCCCCACTACAGTTCTTGTACTACCACTTGGTCGGAGGGGAAGGAAGAATGAAGATCCGTGAAAAGCATATTGTTTGGGAAAAAGTAGCAAATTTCTCATGCTTCATGTATAATACAGTTTTCTACACAGAAAACCTAAAAGAACCTAAAGGTAATCTAATAAAATTAGAGAATTATTTTGACTCAAAATTTAATGAAAGTTCTGGAAGTCCTTTATAGAATGAATCATCGAATTTAATCAAAAGATATTAAAGCTATTTTAAATGTAAGAATGTAATGTGATAACAAATAAGATATTAACTTAAAGTTGTTCATTTTCTCCAAAACCTTGAATAGATTTAATGCAATCTCAGGTCCTCAATGATGTTTTCATGGAATTTGACAAGCTGATTGTAAATCTATATGGAAGAATATTGGGCCAAGAATAATAAAGCAATTCTGAACCCCATCCCCAATTTCAGTAGGAAGATTTTTCCCTACCACATAACAAGACATATATAAGGTTCAAGTTACTAAGTTGGCGTGGCTGTGGTAAAAAGAGAGAAATAGACAGTGGAATAAAGAAGGCTCCAGAAACTTACCAAAGAACTTACATCTGTATGCAAACTTGATTTATGACAGTCACTATGAAAAACAAGTGAGTAACAAATGATTATTCAATAAATGATGCTAGGATAATTGTTTACACATATGGGAAAATCAAACTGCATTCATCACTTGTGCAAAATAAATTTCAGCAGGATTAAAAATGTGATGGGTCAAGTTATAAAATATGTAGACGACAACATAGGAGAATATCTTTTTGACTTCAGATTAGAGAAGGATTTCTCACATAGTAAAGAAAAAAATGACGATACTCATATACTGAAATTAAGCATTTCTGCTGAACAAAGAGCATCACAAGAAGCTGAAAGGCAAACCTTGACCTTAGGGAAGATATTTGCAGTACATATAATTGACAAAGATCAATTTCCAAATACCAAAGAACTCTAAAAAGTAATTGAGAAAAATTAAACTAATAGAAAATGACTAAGAACTTGGGGAGACACTTCACAAAATAAAAAGGTAATTAATATTCAATAACCATCTGGGAAAGACAGTTCATTTGTAATCAAATGAAACAAATTAAAACTGCAATGTGGCACCAAGTTAAACCCTCTAGTCTTGCAGAAACTTTACAGTGAAAAAAACATATTTCTTATGGGAAGGTATGGATAAACGCTTAAGACAAAAAACATAAAAGTTTAAGAAAACAAATTTGACTACATTAATATAAAATGTTTCTTAATAAAATATACCTTAAAGTTAGATACTAAAACATATACATAGTCAACAGGGATAAACAATTACCATCTATAACTTTTTTTAATGTTTTTATTTATTTTTGAGACAGAGAGAGACAGAGCATGAGCGGGGGAGGGGCAGAGAGAGAGGGAGACACAGAATCTGAAACAGGCTCCAGGCTCTGAGCTCTCAGCACAGAGCCCGACATGGGGCTGGAACTCACGGACTGTGAGATCATGACCTGAGCTGAAGTTGGACGCTCAACCGACGGAGCCACCCAGGCACCCCAATAATTACCATCTAGAAAATATAAGGAACTCCTACAGACCATCAAGAAAACAACCCATTCTAAAAAAATACTAATAAATAATTCAAAAAAGAAACTTGAACAGTCAGTGCAATGGTGGGGGGGGGGGGTACTCCATGTTGGGCATTATAAATGAAAACCAAAAAGTTGTAATTTTATTTGAATCTTTTCTAGTGACCAGGATGCTAGAAAAGTCAACCTGTCATTTTGGTTTCTATCATCTTTCTGGCTGAATAAAGCATTATTTTGTAGTTTCCACGTTAGGCTCATAGCCAAGGGATGCTATTATGTGGCTGTTTAGAAAGTGACTATAAAATATTTGTGGAATTTATATAAAGTGTATTTTTCACTGAAAATAAACTTTCTTGGAATTCTTTTTTTAGGTAGCTCTTTTAAAATAACACACCTTACTAAATTTCCAGGCTTGTTTTGAATTAAAAAGGTTTTGCCTTCTTTTAAAATCTTACCTGAAATATGAAAATAGAAATCAGTTAGATAGAAGTTAGATAGAAGTTAGATAGATAGTTAGATAGAAGTTAGATAAAGTTCGCTATTCAGTTAAATGATTGTGTGGCAATATTTATTTTGTTAATTCACTACTCAAAGTATCAGAAAGTATTTATTTTTTCAACAGGGTAACATTGGAGGGGATATACAATATCACAGAAAACATGTCAACGTGTTGTCTTGCTACGTCCCATTAGCAATGTGGCATTCAGGAAGCCAATTAGCTACCTGAAATCTTAATTTTCTTATATGTAAACAACAACAACAACAACAACAACAACAACAACAACAACAACAGCAAAAACTCCAAAACCCCCAAACCAAAACTGTGTGTTTTCTCCTCCTCACAGGACTGTGAGTTTTTTTTAAATATTTTTATCCATATTATATCTGTGTTATTTATATCTATGTTACTTCACGATTGCTTAGCATTATTGGTTATGGGTAAAGTCAGTTTAAAAGACTTACTGATCTATGGTGGTTTAGGAATATGAGAATTCTTATTCACTGCTGATGAGAGGGCACATAATGAATACCTTCTAGAGTCCTTATACTTTAAACAAATAATTCAATTTCAAGGAAATTATCCTAAAGAGGTATCTTTGTATACAAAGATGCAACTACAAGGAATTTGATGACAGCCCTGTTTAGGTTCATTGAATATAATCCAGATGTCCAATAACAGGGAATTAATTAGTAAATTATTGTGGTTCAATAAAATGGAATACTTTTAGCCAGTTAAAATATAGAACACCATTGAATGACATGAATTAAAAATGAAAATGAGATTTCCATAAGATATGCATAAACATCTTTTTTTCTAAAGAGCCTCATAAAGTCTCCACTGGTCAACATTCATCATTTGGCAAGCTTCTTCATTTCCCCTCCCCTTGTTTTTAGGCCCTTTTTTCTCCTTCATCCAATTAGAAACTCAAACATACTGCTTAATTTGCAGAGAAGTTTGGGCAACATTGTTTCCTCTTAAAGCTTTCTACTTAAACACATAAAAAAAGCTTTTAATGGTATTTTCCTAAAAAGTGAACCAGCCACCTTAAAAGATAGCAGTGTCTTAATTAGATAACACCTTAAATAGAAGTATTTAGGTAAATGTTGCCTAAAGATAAATCACAGTCTTGAGAGGTTATGAGATTTCTGTCAACTGTTGGAAGGCAGAATGACCATATTACAAAGACATAAGAGAGAAGATTTAAACTTGGTGAGAAGTTTGTAAGAATTAAAATTTTGGATAATTTTCAAGGCTCAGATTCCATATTTATTTCACCTATCACGCAATAAAGGATTGATGAGTAAGAAGACTGGCTGCTGAAAGTTTATTCTGATTCACTTGTTCCAAAGTCCAAACCAATGAGGGTGTTTACTAATGACTATCAAAAAATAATTCGTTTCATTTCTCAGTCAGGAACTTAATAGAGGCCATGCAATGAAACATATTCTTCATCAATTTTGCATGGGTTTTGTATTCGTACCCATACGAGGAGAAATGTTGGAAGAATTGTGGATAAGTAAGAAATGGATTCCATAAACAAATATTTCACTTGATGTAGAAGAGATTTGCAACATTTATATTGTGATTAAGCTATTCTAAAACATCTTCCTTCCCAATTTTATAGGCATGTCACATGAGATTAATAATTCATGTCTGGAACCATGATCAAATCCTATATATTTTATTTTCTGAATGAATTGGGAAAATTTCGTTGGCTCATGTCTGATTTCAGCTTACAGATATGGAGGACAGTTCCAGAGTACCTCAGACTCATATACACTACATCTAACTTCGAGAATGTGGTCATATGTATATGTATAATATGTAGTATCTCTCTGCTTCTCAGAGCCCCAGGAAACAGGCTCAGCACAAGCAGCACCCAAAGGTCACCTCAAAATGCCTCACCAAGGAGTTAGTACCCCAGAGGCTACCTTTCAACCAATGGGGGGAAAGAGCTGATGAATAAATGCACCAGCCTTGTCTTTCAGTTGGACAATTATGAGAGGCACTTTACAAATTATTTTTCAGCTTGGCCACATTTATTTTTTTTTCCTATTTGAAAGACTATTTCTACTTCATCTACTTCCATAAAGCATTTGGATGTATACATAAGTGAAATCTAAAACATATAATCATGGGGCACCTGGGTGGCTCTGTCAGTTGAGTGTCTGACTTCAACCCAGGTTATGATCTCACGATTTGTGAGTTTGAGCCCCACATCAGGCTCTGTGCTGTCAGTGTAGATCCGCTTCGGATCTTCTGTCGCCTGACTCTGCCCCTCCCCTGTTCATTCCTTCTCTCTTTCAAAAATAAGTAAACATTAACAAACAAAAAATAAAAATAAAACATATAATCATAAACTAAAGATACAAATTTTGTACCAAGGAAATACAATTTAGAATAGAAGAGCAAGATCAGAGGGACGCCTGGGTGGCTCAGTGGGTTAAGCGTCTGACTTTGGCTCAGGTCATGATTTCACGGTCCGTGAGTTCGAGCCCTGTGTCAGGCTCTGTGCTGACAGCTCAGGGCCTGGAGCCTGCTTCAGATTCTGTGTTTCCCTCTCTCTCTGCCCCTTCCCCGCTCACACACCCTGTCTCTCTCTCAAAAATAAAGATTTTTAAAAAAATTTAAAAAAAGGAGCAAAATCAGAAAAAAAAACAACAGAATGTACACATAAAGGTCAAAATGTATAAGAATGTGATTGAGCCACCAAGGTGATCAGAACTCCCTGGTGAAAAAGGGAAAATGGGAAGTAAATAAAAAATTTCCTAAGGTATAGTATGTATCCAAGAAGTTCTCCTATCGGAATTATATGACTCCATGCCTGTTTGCACACTGAATACCTTACCTAACTAGAACCCAGTTCAAGAAATAGGACATTATTCACAGCCTAACCTGCCACTGGCATTTCTAGTCAGTGCTCTACCAGGGCTGACAATATCCATTTGCCTATCTGAAACATTTGGAGAGTTGCTTTTGGAGGCTGAAGGTTTATGAGATGATATGCTCGAGAAAAACAGAAGTTTTCTGGCCTTTAATTCTAAGGGTACTTACTTTCCAAATCCAAGGGTCATTCTACAGCCCCTTGTTGCTTGATTTCTCTGGCATTTAACATCCCAACCTCCCCAGGTTTTACCTTCTGACTGTCCCTTGTCAGGCTTCAGATGATGCCAAATCACTACCAACCTCTGCCCTTTTGTATTCTCAGTTTGGCCACATTTTAAAGAGAAAAATCCTTAGTCCAAACTTCAAATCATTTGTATGGTGTTCCTTCGTACATAATATTACTGATTCTTAGATTAACCTTGTGAAGAGACCAGGAACTAATAGATGAAAACACTGATAATCCTACTACTTCTCCTTCTTCCATCCTCTTCTGCCTCTTCCTCCTCCTCCTTCTACTCCTTTTTTTTTTTAACGTTTATTTATTTTTGAGACAGAGAGAGACAGAGCATGAATGGGGTAGGATCAGAGAGAGAAGGAGACACAGAATCTGAAACAGGCTCCAGGCTCTGAGCGGTCAGCACAGAGCCCGACGCCGGGCTCGAACTCACGGACCGCGAGATCATGACCTGAGCCGAAGTCGGCTGCTCAACTGACTGAGCCACCCAGGCGCCCATCCTTCTACTCCTTCTGCTGCTACTACTATTGTTGCTGCTGCCATTAGTGATGCTGATGATCATGGAAAACATTCATTGAATACTTATATGCTTCAATCATGTGCTAAGCACTGAACGAAAAGCAAGTCAAATAATGTGATTCTTATATATCCCGATTTTGTGGGTTGGAGAACTGAAGCACAGAGACGCTAAATAGCTTGTTCTAAGGCACACACATTTAGATGAACTAGGGTTAGAAAGAGCACAAACCAATTATTGCCAGAACACAGATAAGCTTAGTCCTAGTTCAGTTTTGTTTTTCTCACCAGTTCTGAGTTCAAGAAGTAAGGCAACTTATACCTATTGGTTCTATCTTCCAGGAGCTGTCCGTCTAGTGTGTAAAAATATTATTCAGTGAAATAGTGAAATCAATTATCAACTAGTGTCGTTGCAGAATTGTCCTTTACCCTCACCAAAGATCCAAGTACTAATCACTGATATCTGTGAATAGGTTACCTTAAAAGCAAAGGGGGGACTTATTATTTTTAGAACAAATTGTTAATGTTTTTATTTATTTTTGAGAGAGAGAGAGAGAGAGAGAGAGCGAGTGCATGAGCAGGGGAGGGGCAGAGAGAGAGGGAGACACAGAAACCAAAGTAGGCTCCAGGCTCCGAGCTTTCGGCACAGAGCCCAAATGGGGCTCGAACTGGTGAACCAGGATATCATGACCTGAGCCAAAGTGGGACTCAACCATCTGAGCCATCCAGGTGCTCTAAAACAAAGAAGAATTTAGATGATACACTGGAATTGTCATTGTTAATCCAGGAACCAAGGAATGCCTAGGTCCTCTAGAAACAGGAAAAAACAAATAAACAAACAAATGTATTCTCCCAGAAAGTAGTACAGCCCAGCAAACACGTTGATGTTAGACCAGTGAGAGCCATTTCAGACTTCTAACCTCCAGAACGTTAGTCAATAAATTTGTGTTGTCTTAAGCCACTCAGTTTGTGGTAATTGTCATTGCAGACAGGGAATTAATGCAACCAATTAGTAATCAGCAAATATAGGCAACCCACTCAAGCCTGTAACATCTTTTCCCTTTCTCCTTCCCTTTTCTCTTCCTATCTTTATTGTGAAATGAAAGACTGTCCTCTTGATCATGTATATGAACATGAAAATTTTATCCACTTACTCAAAACACACCTACACAAAACTCCGAAGTTGAAATTTGGGATAACATTTACTTTGACACACTCTAGCAAGTCACCTTTTGAAGACAAAAGTCAGCCTGATTAATGAATATTCAGTTGGTAAAATGAAAATTAGTTATTTCCCAAATTGCAGTGGACTTTCAAAATTTCTGACCAAGATTACATTAGTGTTTTTCCACTGTGACTACAGCATCAATCATTTACCTCAATCTCTTCCTTTGACGTTGTTTGGTATATCGTGAGCTTTCAACTTAGATAGGTACATGAAGATAGAGAGGTTACTCCTGGAACTCTCTAAGATTTAGTTGAGGAAGTCAGATATATAGTATTTAAATGTGCTCATTCCTCTTCACCTTTAACTTTTTCCAGCCTACTAAATAAATCTGCTTGAAATAATGACTTACCAACTAAATAAATCAGATCCTAGAAGCTCTCCTTCTTTTTACAGAAATTCTTATTCAGGATCTGAATGTATTATACACATGTGCATAGATGGACACAGATAAAATGAATTAGAAATGAGACAGGGTTCCAGTGAGAAGACACAGATATACTTCATCGCCTGCCATTGATAGCTGTGTGAATTTTGTGCAACTCACTTAACGGAGACTCCGTTTGTGAAATGAAGATAATGGTAAACATCTCCCTAAATACTGAGGAGTAAATTAATTAGTACAAATGACTATACTTTGCCAATAGCAAAGGGTAGTCCAAAATGTTATTAATTTCATTATTTTGATTAGTTGTGATTTTTTTTTGTTTTAAAACTTAATATGTACTACATTTCTTATATTTATTTTTTGTTCCTTTTATCCCATGTGGTTTTCACTTAAATGCCCTGGAAGACCTATTAAAATTACTTTTATTACACTAGATTGAATAATATTATTCAGTATGATATGAGGTGTTCAACATGTTCTTCTATATAGGTATGTGTATACGAGAGAGACAAATGAAAAACAATTAAATTTCGAAGGTCTTTACAATAAGTGCCACCAGAGGAAGAGTGTTGTTTCATTAACACATAATATAAAGTAACGCTTTTATGTCTGTTATAATAACAATGATAATTCCTTACACTTATTGACCACTTAGTATGTGTCACACATCATGCTTTGCAGGGATCAGCTCACATTAATTCAGTGAAAATACAATGAGGTGTTATTATTTATCATCCTCATATTTTATAGATGAGGAACTGGTCACTTTGAAACCTATTAACTAAATTGCTCATGATCACTCTTCTAGAAAGCAGTAGAGTTGTAATGCCAGAGGCAAAGTTCTTAATTGCTGCACCTTGAATCCCTCCCGTAATCTCTGCCCAGTTTATTCCTCTCTGAACTCTATTCCTCCTTCTCCATCCGATCTTTCAAAACAGCTATACTGTCATGGAACTGAACATATTTGGATTCAGTGACAGGTTATCATTGCCCAAAACTCATTTTGTTGAATAAATCCCTGAGAGCTAGTTTATACTGGGCCAAAGTTAAAAACTTCTCTTCAGGTTTCTAGTGTAACAGTAACTCAAAAATAATTGATAAAAGTCATTGTTTGTCAAATTAGGTTTAGGATCTACTGTAATGAAAGAGTATTTAGGGGCGCCTGTGTGGCTCAGTCAGTTGAGCGTCCGACTTCGGCTCAGGTCATGATCTCACGGTTCGTGGATTCGACCCCCGCGTAGGGCTCTGTGCTGACAGCATAGAGCCTGGAGCCTGCTTCGGATTCTGTGTCTCCCCCTCTCTCTGCTCCTCCCCCGCTCATGCTCTGTCTCTCTCTCTCTCTCCTTCAAAAAATAAATAAAAAAACATTTAAACATTTTTTAAAAAAGAAAGAGTATTGGGATGTGATTTATTTATTTGGCTTAGAACTTCATTTTGTACATTTTCTCCTATTTTCCCTATTAGTTTTAGGACAGTATTGGCTAATGACATTTTTATGTTATTTGAAGGATGGCACTATTAATCGTGACCTCTGGAAGGCACAACCATTCTTATCACTTTGAAGTAATGATTAGTGTTCTTTCTCATCTGAATTTTTACTTGATTCATGAGCAGTGTAAGTAACTATAGATTTCTTACGTTCTGTGGAATATTCATAATTTCGAGGGTTTTCAATATGCCTGTCCAATCAGAAAATACATTATGATCTGAGTAATGTTCAAATTATTTACAAGGAAGCAATATATGTGATCCTTAATCTTGGAATAGACTGGCCAGGCCTCATAGGATGTGATCATGTTATTAGGTTTTCAAAACATGTGTTTGAGAAACATCTCTTTTGTCTATTGTATTATTTATCCAGATAGTACTGGAATTTTAGCTCCTATAATGAGGCAATAAAAAGAACTAAAAGTCATATAGATTAAAAAGGAAGAAATGAAATTGTTTCTGTTTGGTATATGGCATGATTATCTATATGGAAAAGCCCTCACATCTGCAAAACTTTTCTATAACTACTGAGTTTAGTAAAATCACATGATGTAAATATATTAATTCAAAACATGAAAAAAATCAAAATTTACGTATTAACAATATTCATATAAAATGAAAAATTAAAATACTATGCCAAATATGATTACTTCAAAAAACATTAAAAAGTTAAAAAAGCATGTACCAGATATGTGTGCTGAAAATAACAAAATGAATATATGTTCACGTTCGTGAAATATATCAGTGAAAACCTAAATATATGGGGAGATATAACATTTTCATGGGTTAGAAGACTCATAATAGCAAAGATGTTAATTCTCTTAAAATTTATGTGTGCCTTGAATGCAATTCCTATCAAAAGTTAACCAAGTTTTTTTGTTTTTTGTTTTTTGTATTTTTTATACATAGAAATACATATTCTGAAATTTATATGTAAAGGGACAGGCCATACAGTTATAAAAACAATGTTGAAAATAAGGTTTGTAATACTCTCTTTACCCAATACTAAGACCTATTTTATAGCTATAGTAGTCAAAATATTGGGATATTGTCAGAAGGATGAACAACTCAATAAAGATAATGAAAAAGAGAATTTAGAAGTTGGCACATGCCTGACTGATTTCTCACAATGATGTAAAAGGAAATCAATGGAGACAGGAAATGCATTGGAGCAACTGAATATTAATAGGCAAAACAAACAAACAACAAACACTGAAAACAAACAAAAAAACATTGATCTAAAATTCATATTATATTAAAAAATTAATTAAAAATGTATCACAGACTAAAATGTAAAACATAAAACTATAAAACTTTTTTTTAAAAAATTAAACAAAATCTTTGGTATGTAGAATTAGACAAAGCAGTCTCAGATTCAATAGAAATAGTGTGAGTCATAGAATAAAATGAAAATTTAAAAATTTGTTTCATTAAAGACCCTGCCTGTTCAAAGAATGAAAAGACAAGCGACAGAGATGGGAGAAAATATTTGCAAACCATATATTTAACAAAGGACTAGTATGTAGAACACAGAAAGAATACTAAAAAAAAAAAAAAAAGCAAAAAATACAAACAATCCAATTAGTAAATGGGCAACAGAGTATATAGAGATATTTTACTAAAATCGATGTATGAATGGAAAATAAACACATGAAGAGATGTTGAACATCACTGGACATAGGAGAAATGCAGAGTGAAAGCACAATGGATATTACCCAGTTATCACCATGTCACTACACTATTTTTAGAAAAAAAAATAGTGACAACCTTAAAGCTGGAAAGGATAGAAAGAAACTGAACTACTCCTACACACATTGCTAGAAAGAAACTAAAATATTACAGCTACTCTGTAAAACAATTGGGCAGTTTCTTTTAAACAACACATATATCCATCATATCACCAAGTAATTATAATCTTGGCCATTTATACCAGATAAATAAAACTTATGTTTACACAAAATCCTGTACACACATGTTCACAGTAGCTTTATTCATAGTAGCCAAAACCTAAACAACCCAGATGTTTTCCAATGGGTGAATCAATAAACTGTGGTACATTCATACTGTCAAATTCTACTCATTAACGAGAAGCAAGAAACTATTGATACATATAACAACTTGAATGGATCTCCAGGGAATTAGGCTAAGCACAATAAATAAATAAATAAATAAATAAATAAATGAATGAATGAATGAATGAATAAATCCGAAGTGTCACTACTGAATGGGTCTATATATAATGCTCTTACATGAGTAAATTATAGAATCAGATAACAGATAAGTGATAATCAGGGTTGAGGTAGGTGTGGCTTCAAAAGGGCAACGAGAGATCCGTGTGGTGATGGAACTGTTCTGTGTCTTGACTATATCCATGTCGGGATCCTGGTTGTGATCCTCTACTATAGTTTTGAAAGTTGTTACCATTGTGAAAAGCTGTGTAAATGTTGCTTGGAATCCCTCTGTATCATTTCTTACACCAGCATGTGAATTTATAATTATTTCAAAATAAAAGTTTATAGTTAGCACTCACTTGGTAACTTGTCTCCCAAAGTCAGAATTTTGGGGTCAACCCGAGTATACTCACTTTGATAGGTAAGCCTGTCTCAAACTTCTTCCTTAGGACAGTTGGACCATGTCAAAAAGTGATCTGCAGCCTATCCCAAAGCACGAGTGGGATAGTAAGAGCAACTTGAGTTGTCTAACCTGACAGACAAGTCAGAATTGAGACTCCGGGTGCCTGGGTGCCTCAGTCGGTTAAACATCCAACTTTGGCTCAGGTCATGATCTTGCAGTTCCTGAGTTCGAGCCCTGCATCAGACTCTGCTGTCAGCATGGAGCCTGCTTCGGATCCCCTATCCACCCTCTCTCTCTCCCCCCTCCACTTGCACTCTTTCTCTCAAAAATATATAGAAACATTAAAAAAAAAAAAAAGAATTGAGACTCGAGTTCATTGATGATATGATGTATTCTATAGAGTAAGGTGACCATGGTTTTGACTCTACTGCCAAGAAGGAACCAAAGGAGAAATGAAATGGATTCAAACTCCACCATCCCCTTTCAATCAATGGCACAGGACTGTGTTTCATTTACCTACTAGGGACTATAGTCTTCCATTGTTTGCAAACCAGCTGCTATAAAACCTTACCAAGGCAACTGATATTTGAGAGCAAGAGACTAAGGGACCATATAACTTTTGGTGTGTTAGATTCTCTGAGAACTACCATTGTATCAAAGCCATATCATCAGAAAGCTACAAACAAATGCTATGTAAATATATTTCTCTATACAAATGTCTTCACATGATTGAAATTTAATATTGTATACTTGATCTTTTAAAACTTTAATAATCAAATAACTTGGTAAGGTTCTGTGGACTGAATTTTGTCCCGTCAAGATTCATATGTGGAAGTCCTAATTCCCAAGGTGATGGTATTTAGAGACAAGGGCTTTTGGAGATATTTAGGTTTAATACATTTCTGAGGGTGGGGTCCTCAAGATGAGAGAGATATCAGGGCTACTCACTCTCTCTGTGTCATGTGAGACATGGTGAGTAGGCAGCTGTTTGCAAACCCGGAAGAATGCTCTCACCAGAACCCATCCTTGCTGACATCTTGATCTTGGACTTCTAGCCTCCCGAACTGTGAGAAAATAAATTTCTACTGTTTAAGCCACCCAGTCTATGAAATTTTGTCACATCAGCCCTAGCTGACCAAGATACATGTAGAGAATATTTTTCTATATTCTGAAAAATGTTATCTGTGGTTTATTATGTTGTTCAAATTTATATTCCTTGCTTAAAACAATTTTAAGCCTAAAGAAAAGTCATGAGTATAATTAAAAAAAAATTATGGGGGCACCTGGGGGCTCAGTTGGTTAAGCACCGACTTCAGTTCAGATCATGATCTCACAGTGCATGAGTTTGAGCCCCGTGTTGGGCTCTGTGTTGATAGCTCGGAACCTAGAGCCTGCTTCAGATTCTGTGTCCCCTTCTCTCTGCCCCTTTCCCACTTGTGCTCTGTCTCTCTCTCTCTCTCAAAAATAAATTAAAAACATTTTTAAAAATTTAAAAAATTGTGTATATCCTTTGCTGAGGGTCCCCATTCAAATTTTGCTAAATGAAATTGGTTTTAAAACATGCCTGAAAATTCTTTATACTTTTTTCATAAAATCATTTTAGAAAATTTCTAAATTTTCTATAAAGCTCTCATTTTTGAGAGCTTACCCTTCAAGCCCAAGTACTATGAAATGAGGAAACTGAAGCACATAGAGACACCCCATATAGATGTTCTGGGAGACAGTCCTTCCCAATGTCTCTGACGACAGCTATTATCAACTTCCAGGCATGTGAGTGAGCAAACCTTCAAAGGATACAGTCTCCCGAGTTTGAGTCACCTCAGCTACAGCCAAGAGAAGAAGACACCTGCTGTCTCCACTGGGCCCTGCCCAAACTGCAGGGTTTGAGCAAAATAAGTGTTATTATTGTTCTAAAGCCACTGAGTTTTGGAGTGGTTTGTTACACAAAATTAGATGACCAGAACACCATTTGTTCCAGTAACATACTTTGTTGACAAAGGAGCTGTTCTAGAATCACGTGGTGCACCCATTTGGTAAATATCTCATTTCCTTTAAGAGAGCCTCAGTGTTTTAGGACCTTAATATTTTGTAAAATGCTTCTCCATTTGAGTTTGTAATACATCTCATTATGACTATTCTCAGGTTATGCATTTTTGTTTGAAATAATGCAGACGTGTTCCTCAATCCCTGTTGCAGCCTAGCAAGTATAGCATGGGGCCGATGTGTACCATAACTAGTGACCTTTTGAGTAAGATGGTGACAGCCAGAACTTACCGTTGTAAAGTTACTCGTTTTCCCTCTTGAAATTAATATTTTGTTTGAAATATGCATTGAGGCTATCTAAAATTCAAGCCTTATCTTACTTTATCCCATTAGTTTTACCGTCCACTGATATTTTCCTCTGATATAATTATTACTGCGACTGTCAAATGGTGCCTTTCTAATTCCACAATTGCTTTACATTTTTAATTCACATCCCACCCTAAAAAAGAGATTTATCTTTTTCTTATTTATTTATATCAATATGGATTCATGGATTTTTATTGTATTCCTGAAGACAAATTTTTTAACTTCATTATACGCATTGACGACCAAAGTGCCTTTAAGAGCCTCTTTGAACTGGCTTTTGTCTTTTTTGACACGTTCCCAACCTCAACTGAGTATTGTCTTTACTTTCTGGCATATGAAAGGCACTTTCTCATTTTATTGTTTTTCTTGCTCCAGCTTTTAGTATCATGCATTTTCTACCCAAGAAGCCCTTAATTATTTTTATTGGAGAATGTTATTTTGGAATAAAATCTGACAACTAGTTGTGTTCAATGCTACTAGGATCACGAATCCATAGCCATCCCTACAGATAGTGCTAGGAAATGCGTATATATATATATATATATATATATATATATATATATATATAACACATTTTCATATTCTTATCTAGATCTATTTCTTTATCTACCCTTAGGTACTGAAAACTATGAGTTCATATCAGTACTTCCAGTCCAATGACATAGAGCTAATTCTGGCTTGTTTTCCTCCTTTCCATAGTTCTACCACCTTCTCAATAAGTGAGAAACCTATCTGCTCTAGATAGGAGGATATCAATATATTTAACTATTGGCTTAAGCCCCCACATGTATCCAATCTTAGAAACCTGATGGAGCTCTATACCTCTCTGATGCCCCCTCACCTGTGCCCTTGCCCCTGCCATACTTCCTTCCCAAGCTACACTGACACTATTCTTGCATTACTTCAAATGCCACTGACCTGGTTTTTTTGCCCTCCACATGCTGGCTCCTGCTGTGCTGACCTGTCTTTGTCCTGGTCAAAGGCTGGCTCTTCAGTTCTCTTTCTACATCTATAACTTTAGGTCTTTGACCCGTAAAGATGGTTTCTACTCTTAATACAGTACAACACAATTGCTTTGTTTTTAATTTGATTTCCACACAGATTCTATCTTCATCAAGCTCTGCAATATTGCAATCTCCAGATTCACCTCACCATTAATCTTCTGGACTTGATGTTTGGGAATTCCTTAGCACTTCAATGTCAGAATTCCTCTATTGATCTGACTTGACTCTTTTCACACAGCTCTAGAGATTCTGAGCTGCCTAAATGTAAAAATTTCCACTCTAACTCTTTGGTACTCAGTCCTTGACTTCAAGTATTCTGAGTTGCAGAGAGATGGAAAATTAAGTGAGTTGATTGATCCAACTAGAATGTGTTTGTTGGAAAGAAGTAAGAAAAATGCCATACTAAATGTTTTAAGAATCTTCATACTAGAAGTGAGGTTTCAGTTTAATAAAGATTACAACAGGGAGTGAAGATACGGCCTTGATGTACTGAATGGCACGATAGTAAGGGCTTTTAGAAAATAGATATGTCAGAATTAAATGCATGGGAATCTTCTGCAATAGGTAAAATAGGATAAGGGAGATTGTGGTGGATTGAAGAAGAGTGCAAATTTAAGGATCATGTTGAAGGCTGATATTGTCAAATGGGTAATATATTAGCATTTTTTCTTTCTTTCTCTTTGAAGTCACATATCAGAATTCTATATTATTAAATCACTTCCTGTGGGAGAAATGGTTCATGTTCTCACTCAATCCATTCTTTCTTTATTAATTGAGGTATCCACCCAAAGTTTTAACAAGGAACAAAGCCTCATTAGAACTAACCTTTCTCTGCTACCCTTGCATTTACCCATAAGCATATGACTAAATTTTGGCTGATGTAATATTGTGATATTCTTAGAAAAGCATTTGCCTTCTGCTTCCTCTTTTTCTCACTTCTCCCATGCTGGAATGCAGAGATGATGATAGCCTCGAATTTATGGTGAAGGACAACAATGTGGACTAGAAGCCTGCAGATGTGTAATTTCTTTTTTTTCCCCAATGGTTATTTATTTTTGAGAGACAGAGACAGAGCTTGAGTTGGAAAGGGGCAGAGAGAGAGGGAGACACAGAATCCTAAGCAGGCTCCAGGCTCTGAGTTGTCAGCACAGAGCCTGACGTGGGGCTCAAACTCACAAACTGTGAGATCATGACCTGAGCTGAAGCCGGAAGCTTAACCGACTGGGCTACCCACATGCCCCTGGATGGGTAATTTCTAAGGAATCTTTTCACTGGATGCCTCACAGAGCCTGCCTATGTCTGCACTGGAAAATGAGAGAAATGAACATTTTGAGAATATAACTAATATAACTTATCTATCTTCTATCCTTCTTTTTGCATTTTGTCTAGAAGTCTTCAAATATGTATACAAATCCAGTAAAGTATACAATTTCCCATTTCTAATATTGAATATACAAGTTTTCACTTCATGTATTTTCACCACTCCTTTTCCTTCACCCATTATCTGATGTCTTTTAGTTTTTGTAAGTATTTATTTTTAAAAAGTAAGCAAATGAGGAAAACAGTAATGATATTTAAAAATTTTTACATGGTGATATTTATTAAATACCAAATTTGTATCAGGATTGGTCTTAAGAGATTTTCATATGTGTCTTTTACCTTCACCCAAATCCTATGGGTTGGGTGTTTCTCATAATGCTCCTTTGAAGATGAAAAAAAAAAGGCCTAGAGATTCAAAAGTGATTTTAACATTTATAATTCATATCTGTGTGTGGAGGTTGTCATAACCCAATCTTTCTGCATTCAGACATCTAAACAAGTCATGATTTACAACCTTTGCTTTTTAACTGTCTAGTTTCTTTCAAAGCACAACTCTGTGCTTGTTTCCAAACAATATGTTCATGTATGTTTTGTATAGTATTATTACCATTTTTGCCAAATATGTTTTTGCATTTTGGATGAGTAGAGAGTACTTCAGGTTACATTCATGTCATGCATTTGTTGTTGTAAACCTATCCAGTGAGCTAGTAGAAATTCTCCTGTGTTCTATTTGGTCAGTCTCCTGGGATTGTAAAAGGTGCTCCTTGGTAGTACTCCCAGCCATAAATTTACAACAGCTGAAAAGTTTGTTAGAACGTGTGCAATAATGCAAGAAAGTATCTGCAGTCTTATTTTCCCTAAGAAATTCCCTATGGATGTCATAATTAGTGTATATTGAACAAATATTTATACTTATGCAGCTGCATAACAGTGAAATAAAAATTTAGCGTAAAAAGAAAAAAAAAGGCTTGGAGAGTTTCAATAATTTGCATAGTATGGCAGGCAGAATATGGACTCCCCCTACCCAGGATATTCACATCCTAAACCCTGCAGACTGTGAATACATTACATGACAAAGGGATTCTACAGATGTAATTAGGGTTACTAATCAATGACCTTAAAATAGGGAGATTATCCTGGATTATCTAGGTATCTGGATAATGTAATAAGGCAATGCCATCATACGAGCTATGAAAAGCAGATAATCTTTTTCCAGCTGTAGGCAGAAGAAATAAGAGAGATTCAAGGGGAGGGAGAGTTAGAGGGATTTGAATCATGAGAGGGACTCACCCAGTGTTCTTAGAGGCAAGATGCTTGGAAAGCGTGAGGAGGAATATGGGTCACCTTCAGAAGCAAATACCAGCTCCTGATTGACAGCCAGCAAAGAAACAATGAAACTGCAGGCAATTCTAGTAGACCATATTCTATAAGTAATGTATTTTTAGAATGTCATCACAATATATAGGAAACCAGACTAGTCATTTACACAGTGGCAGGATAAATTATATCTTTGGGATATTTTGTGGATTTAAGACGCATAGCTATGGGAAGAAATTTAAATATCAGTGGGAAGATGTACAACCAATACACAAAGATGTTGATTCAAGCCCCCCACCCTCTGACCTTATTTGTAAAGGAGTTGTCCTCTTTTATAACTTTCTTAAGATTTCTATTACACAATTATATTTTCAATAAGTTTTGCTTTAATTAAAGTAGGAGACATTTAAATGACAGCTTGGAAAAATAAAATAAGTCATGCAAAGGACTGTCGGTAAGGTGCTCAGGGCTTATTGTTGGAGGATGGCATGGTTCATTATTTATATACCTTGAAACCCGTAATCCTTTGTCACCTGCAGATTTAGGAGGGGGGGGGCGGAAAGAGAATGGTGCTCATCTTTAGCGTCTCTAAAATCTGTATCCTCGGTGTCTTTAAAAGGCGATTTGAGGGGCGCCTGGGTGGCTCAGTCAGTTGGGCGTCTGACTTCAGCTCAGGTCACGATCTCGCGGTCCGTGAGTTCGAGCCCCGCATCGGTCTCTGGGCTGATGGCTCAGAGCCTGGAGCCTGCTTCCGATTCTGTGTCTCCCTCTCTCTCTGCCCCTCCCCCGTTCATTCTCTGTCTCAAAAATAAATAAAACGTTAAAAAAATTTTTTTTTAAAAAAAAGGCGATTTGAAAATGGAGTTGAGTGATTTACCCAAGTCCACAGGCTTGAAATGCCACACCTGAGAAAATTGAACATTACGTTTCTCAGCACCCGGTCTAATCACATTTCTTCTGGTACTATTCGAACCACGCAGCTCCATCCTGCTGGCTGTGTGTTACCACACTCTTGGCATTTGGACAACTTGGGGAACAATGGTCCTCCCTAATAGAAAGCATGATCCCAAGGTTGACCTCCTCACAGCGTGCCAATTTAACAGACAAGAGCAAGGATGTAGAAGACTAACTAATAAAAACAAACCAGAAAATATTGATTACCACCCCGAAACATGGTGTTGAATCTAAAAGACTGCTCTTCAGAAAACCCTTTCTTCTGTCATCAAACAAGCATTCGAGCTTGTCTATCTGTCCAACCATTCAGTTAGAACAGGGACGAAGGGATGATATATTCTTGGCTTTTCAAGCAAACATCAGGGCACAGGGTGGATTCTGGGATGGGATCCACTATTCTTTCAGATTGCCAGTTTTCATTTCTACTGCCTGAAAAAAATGAGATATCCTTTGTCCTTACACATTTAGCTATTGTCCACTTTTCTCTCATAAACCAAACGGAGAGGTCTAAATCCAACTAACAGCATTTAATTTAACGTGAAGGTATTCCATGCAGCTAAAGTTTTCACTTTCAAAAGTCAAAGGACATACACTTGCACTTTGTTTTCTAAGTTAATATACTACTTGGAATACCAATGAACGTGCAAATTGCAGGTGATTGATTCTACCTGAAAGCCCTAAATTTAAGAGTCTTCTAAGTGTAAAGGTTTATATTTTTTATGTGTGTACCTGGTCTCAAAAGATAATTGCAGTAAGTAAGATGTTTGAGCAATGTTAGGGAACGCTAAATGAAAATGAAGTTTTCAAGTATGCACATGTGGTCTAAAGTGTAACACTCCAATATATTTAGTGATGTAGAGAGGGCATATTAAGGTCATAGAAGCATCTTCCTATTAAGATTTAAGCAAGCTATTCCGGGGCAAGTCATTTGGTATCAAGAATAAACAATTCCAAATTTTAAGCACATGGTTGTTTATCAGGGTGATGGGGTAATGAGGCAGGTTCCTTCTTCAGGTAACCACTGGCGATTTTACTCCTATCCCCCTGCACCCTACGAGTCTTTGAATGTCTGACGTAAATTCCTGCTACTTTCTAAGTAGAGTAACTGTAAATATCCTGAGTTACACTAGATCTGTGAATAATTTCACTCATAAGTGATTTTGCCTCAGGTGTATAGACACGTTGTCTAAATAAATTCATCCATTTCTGTCATCCTGAAAGAGAAGTCCATGTATGAAATGCCACTGCTCATAAAGTATGAAGCCAGAAAGAATCGATTGTAATTCCAACGGATATTGCTTAAGTAGAAAATTTTGTGCCACAAATTTAAAATTCTGGAATCAACCTCACACAGATCTCTTGTCACATGGAACTTTGAAGTCTTGTCAGCACAGCTACCTAATTTATATGAAGCACCCTGGAGTCAGTGTCTCTTTGTAGTGTTATTTGTCAAATGATTCAAGCACTGCTTTAAAGGATATATGAGTTTCTAATCAATCCCTGTGCCTTTAAATTGTATGCTGCACTATGCACAGTTTTCCCCTCTAAGTATATGAAATTCTAAGTTATATTTGCCTTCGATATCTCTGTTTTCCTTTATTTTAGAAGTATCGCAGCAACGAATAAAGCCACTGTAAAGTGAATATTCAATATTCTGGTAAGGGAGAAAGGACCTAGCAGGGATTTGAGAGGGTGTGTGAATGTGTGTATGTTTGTGTCTGTGGGTGTGTGGGCTCTTCTGGGAGGAAACAGAACTGTGACTGCTTCCTGGGGAGGCGGGGTGGGGGGTGGATTCCAATCAAATGAAAATACTCCTCAACTTAGCATTTCTTTGTTAATAAGGGGGAGCCTCTTCTATATCGACATCAGGTTAGAAATTGGGGTTACTTGTTACAGGTGCTCTCATTCCCTCATCTTTTAAAAAAAATTTTTTTTTAACGTTTATTTATTTTTGAGACAGAGAGACACAGAGCATGAATGGGGGAGGGGCAGAGAGAGAGGGAGACACAGAATCGGAAGCAGGCTCCAGGCTCTGAGCCATCAGCCCAGAGCCCGACGCGGGGCTCGAACTCACGGACCGCGAGATCGTGACCTGAGCTGAAGTCGGATACCCAACCGACTGAGCCACCCAGGCGCCCCACTCTCATTCCCTCATCTTAAGTGTTATGCTTCAAACCCTTACAGAAATTTCTGCCTGGATTCTGCAGTCATGACCTCAAAATTATATTATTTTATTATTTAGGATCTTCTGGAATACATGATACAGACCTCCACTATAACACTGATTCATTTTCTGAAATAACTGAATAACTTGATGCTTTTGAGAGTAATTACAAGATCTAAAGAAAAGAATTTAGTTTACTCATAACCTTTCCCCTACTTCAGTCTTCCATTGATATTTGCATTTTAGGTCTTCTTTGCATGTCTTTCACTTTTAAATAATACCTCTGAATCTTATATGTCTATCACCTTTAGTTAGCTTTTCTCAGTGTCTGAATTCTAGACTGTCTTCCACTATCCTGACCCACTTTGCTCTGCCTCTCCTATTCCATCCACGAAGCGCACCTAGGACGCCTAGGACGTGCAGCCGTACTTCTATGTCACTGAGGCCAATGTTTACTTGTCTTCTGGCACCACAACCAGTGCCTTCTAGTTGAAGACTACTGGAAAATCAAACGGTGGGAGATCATGTTATGACGTGAACTCAATGTGAGGCATGGGAATCGTACATCTTATGACGTAGCTCTTGTTCAGTTGCATGTTCTTTCAAGAAGTAAACAATGTTCCAAGACCTCAAGCTACAGTACCTGTAACTTTCAGCTTTTCAGCCCCAATGGTAATCTCATCTTCATCTGCAGAGAACAGCACCCTGCCATCTTCACTCGCTCTCACTTCAAATCTCTTACACTGAGCTTCCACAGCGTCAGCTCCTATGGTCAGAGGAAAGGTTTAAAAATGAAACTGGCATGTAGGAAACCATTAACATGTATTTTTTTTAGAAAAAAGAGGAGAAATAGATATATTAGGTTTTTTTCTTGTCTCTGCAGTACATTTTATACCTGAATTAATATTTTGAAATTGTTTTCCCTTCCAGTAGGCTCTCTAATTTGGTCGGGTTTGTTGGGCTAGGATGGCTGGGCATACATCTGACCTCTAAATGCTTGCATAGTCCTAACAAGGTTTGTAGCCTTAGCTAACTAAAAAACAAAACAACAACAACAACAAACCCAAACAAACCAAAAACCTTTACATACGCACAAGGAGAGATGACGTCTACTTTGTTCTTGGTTGTAGCCTGAACACGCGGCATTATACTTGGCACATGCCGGTTGCTCAATAAATACTTATGGACTGAATTACTCCCCTGTTCTCTCTGCAAGCAGACAATAGTGCCTGTGCTTGCTACATGGCAAGGTACTTGTAAAGCATTACTCAGTTGTGAACCGTTAGCTACTCTACATTTCACATATTTTAATATTGAACTTTGTTCACCCTTTACTGTCACTGAATGTGAATGCATTTTATAGTTAATCTTGCAAATATAAATACATATATGCATATATACACACACACACATATATATGTTTTTAGTGCTCCCCAATGTATTTTCTCATCAAAAGTTTTCTTGATTTATTAAAATATAGTATTAAATATAGTTACATCATAGTATTGGAAATCTGTTTCTGATGCTGGGCAATTTTGCATATTAATCCATCTACAAACCACGAAGACAGCTTCCATATTTGGAATACATGATCAATTTGTAAGTTTGAAGGGCTTCAACAAGAGGATCAAACTGGTCAGAGGGTGAGGAATTGGTATTTCCATAATATCTATTTATTTCTTTTGGCATAACACATTTGGCATATGATATACCTTCCCCTCCTGTAAGATCCGGAGTATCTCTCCTCTGCTATCTACATCAGAAACTCTTGTCAGATACAACCCAGCCCAATCACGGACCTAGGTACATCACGTTTGCTCATACCTCTTTTCATGTGCTTTCCATGTACTATGGACTGCTTGTTTGTGTCTGCCCAAAATTCTTCTGTTGACATCCAAGCCCACAATGAGATGGTATTAGGCCAACTTATACCTCAAAGGCCATCTATGAGAGGTAATTAGGTCATGACGGTGGAGCCCTCAGGAATAAGATTAGTGACCATACAAAGTTTGCCCTTTCTCTTTCTGCAGTCTGCTGAGTGTGGACGCGGTGAGAAGCTGGTATCTACAGACCAGGAAGCAGCCTCTCACTAGATGCTGGCTATCCTAGTGGCTTGCTGTTGGAATTCCTAGCCTGGAATACTGTGAGAAGCAACTGTCTGTTGTTTAAACCACCCACTCTATGGGATTTTGTTATAGCAGCCCAAACAGACTAAGACAATGTTCTACCATAATTTGTTTGATCTGCAACCCCCTGAAATTCAAAACATGAGATCATCTTTGTATTCCAAAATATCCTCCAAATTTAAACTTGGGTCTGATTTCTAGAGGTGCTTAGGGTAGGAAGTTGGATAGGTGAATGAATACCAGACGTAAACTTTCTTTCCCTTTCCTTGGCCCTCAGCCCCACCTCGGCCTTGTTGCCAGGCCTAGCCCATGGGCTTTAGTATCTTATACCTTCCTACCACCATGGCTTCTGAGGGGCACTTAATAAGAGGAAAACATTAATTACAAACCCTGATGACTTGTGGGATAATTTCTCTGAAAACAAGATGTATACTTTTCTTTTAATATAAGAAACTACCTACATGTTTTCAGGTCCACATAGAAATTTTAAAAAGCTTCAACTGTTTATGACGATGCTAAGTAAGATAAAACTGACGTTAACCTTGCAGTATGTCAAGACCCAAACAGCATGAATTGTATTTCAATGTCTGTTATATATATATTTTTTAAGCAAAGCACTTTTTTAAATGAAATTTAATGGCAATATTGGAACCACGGGAGACCTATTGTCCTTGGTAACAGTCTTTGCCTTTGATCTGGCAAACATTATTTAGCAGCCTGTATTCAGTGGAGTGTGTCTTCTCCTAATCATGGTCTAACCTTCCTGTATTGTGCTTTTAATCTTTAAACCATAGTAACCCAACTGGGTGATGTTCCAAAAAGCGTGCTTGGGGCTGGATGTGTTGATAAATGTGACTTCTAAGTTTTGAGGCCTCTGTGTCTCAATCTGTCTTCAAGGCACTCAGACATACACTAAATCCGAACTGCCTGAAAGATATTCTAGATATTATACACATAAAACCTTAACATGTATATTACATTGCTTTCTTCAAATATGCTTAGTTATTGGGTGAATTGATCCACAAAATATATCAGTGATTTTAATGACATTGAAGTGATTTATATCACTATATGTATATAATATATATTTTACACACACATACATACACATGCCCCATATAGACACAAGTTGATAAGACTTTTCTTGGCATAACATTTGATGTCATTATATGTAAGATACTTTATTAACATAAGCATGCTATATTGTGTGTCACATAAACTAGTAGAAATACACGTGGAGAATCTGGATATGGCAAAGTGAGTTGAAATCTTAATTCAATAAATTTAAATAAGCAAAAGCAATAAGCTAGTAAGAAAATATATGCACACCTGGAATTAAAAAATGCATCTAGGCCATAAATAAATGCATGCAAAATCATTCAACTAAAAATAGACATATAAATTAATACTGCAGACTACACTTTATTCAACATATTACTAACATTTCAGAAGGCATATTTGCAAGCAATTAGCAATACTTGACAGTAAATATTTTAAATCAGAAAACAATTTTGAATATATTGTGCTGTTGTACATTGCTTTCCTTTTCTACAAATAGCAGACAGTAATGCATGCAATTAGACACATAGTGGATCACTGTGAATATTTGTGTTTCAAGTTAATGTATTAGGCGAGATGAAGCTGAATTTATTATATCATAATATGTTTTGCGTTGTCTTACTCTGTTTTCTACATTCCTGGCTTCACATATTTGTAAGGCTAGGTCAACTCGGATCCAGTTATTCAGAGGAGCTAGGTAAATGCTCAGTTCCATTTTCTTCCCAACCATCAATGCTTCCCGAGTTGCAGGAAAGCAATATGCCTGAATGACTCTGGATAAGGAGCTCTGATTCCTCAGCAAATAGGTCATGTGGCATGGGATATCCACAGTTCTATATTTTACTAGTCACCTTAAACACTAACTTGCTAACTAAAGTCTCAAGACTAAATGTTTCCTTAAGAACAGCTGAGGAAGTTTCTGTTAGCAACTGCAAAATCAAACAAAGAACAGTCAGGGATAAAATAAGTAAAGAGAAGGGGCGCCTGGGTGGCTCAGTCGGTTGAGCGTCCAACTTCAGCTCAGGTCACGATCTCGCGGTCCATGAGTTCGAGCCCCGCATCGGGCTCTGGGCTGATGGCTCAGAGCCTGGAGCCTGCTTCTGATTCTGTGTCTCCCTCTCTCTCTGCCCCTCCCCCGTTCATGCTCTGTCTCTCTCTGTCTCAAAAATAAATAAATGCTAAAAAAAAAAAAAAAAAATTAAAAAAATAAGTAAAGAGAATTAGCAGGAAAAAGGGAGAAACCATGTAAGCAAAATAATAGATTCCACAAAAGGACTGAAGTATTAAATATATTTCCAAATATTTTCTCTAGTTCACTTAGCATTCTGTATATATTCTTTAAAAGCAAATAAAGAAAAGTAACAGCAAAGCTAATTTCTTGCTCTCCTCAGAGATGGCTCCACTGCCTTTCTGGAACATTCACATTTCTTAAGACATAGTCAGCAGCCAAAGGCATATTTGCTGACAAATAGAGAGGCTCCGGTAATTTATCTACTGTTTTTGAGTTTTCTACATTAAATCAGTCAAACACACGAATTAGAAAATTTTCTTCAATAAAAACCTCTACGGGAGCTCAAACAATATATTTCCATAGGGCCTCTTGGTACTAGTTAGTCCTAATTTAAAGAAAACAAGGCAAAGATAAAAATGGATATACCTAATTATCTCTGGTGTGTTTTCCTCAAGCATATCATGATGGATCTTTCTTCCTATATAACTCTGATTTTATGTGTTGCCAATATTTTCAAGGTCTTGAAGAAGAGTATAATTAAAAGATTAGAAATTCCCACAAGAAAAACAAAAGCAAGAGTCAATACAGTCAACGAAATCCAGAGTTCTCAAATTCCTGTTTTGGAATTATCATGGGCCAAAAAAAAAAAAAAAAAAAAAAGGCTGACACAAAACAAAAGAAGCTGCTTTCATGAAGTATAAATATAAATGAGCACTATATTTTACTCTATACAATGTATGTCATTAGAAACTCGCCTGCAGAAAGTGTACTATGAGTGTACTTGGGGGGAGAAGGAGAAGAAACAGAATGAGGGAAAGATCATAGGGGCCAGGGTGGGAGGCTGATCTTGGAACAAGGGCTCCAGGGCCTTTGCCAATTGCAATCTACATTGGATCCTGTCTGAGATTAGCACACCACCCCTCTCCTCGCGCCCCTACAACCTAGCCCCCAACCATAGGAACTGATTTCTGTTTCCGAATTGGGATAACCATTGTTTCTCTAGCAAATAAGGTCATTATATGAACCCTGAGGTTGCATTCACCCTTGTATCCCTACCTGGGGCTTCCTACCATCCTGTATCTAGACCAGTGCCTTGTATACAGTAATTCCTCAATAAAAGTTTGTTTTTTACAAAACAAAGGAGCAAAGGGGAAGAGAGAGAGGGATGGTTGGGGGCCGCAAACCAAGAAACAGGCTCTTGGTTACCAGAGGGGACGTTGGGGGTGGGGATGGGTGAAATGGGTGATTGAGGAGTGCACTGTCATGGTGAGCACCACGTGATGTATGGAATTGTCGAATCGCTATACCGTACACCTGAAATTAATATTACATTGTACGTTAACTATCTGGGATTTGAATAAAAACTTTTAAAAAATGTTTGTTTTTAAACTGAAGTGAATTCCACTCCTTTCCACATTCTGTATCTTTATGCCTTGTTTATCACTCCTTCACCCATCTATACCATAGCCATGGCCTCATGCTATTATTCTCCATCTTCCTTTATTTATTTATTTATTTATTTATTTATTTATTTATTTATTTTCAAATATGAAATTTATTGTCAAATTGGTTTCCATACAACACCCAGTGCTCATCCCAAAAGGTGCCCTCCTCAATACCCATCACCCGCCCTCCCCTCCCTCCCACCCCCCATCAACCCTCAGTTTGTTTTCAGTTTTTAACAGTCTCTTATGCTTTGGCTCATCTTTTCTTAATCACATGTACCTTCACCCTAGGGGAACTCTGCATGTCAGCATTATTCGGAAATGAGTTCTCACCACTTCCATTTTGTAACTTTACTACTTAACGTATGTATCCTTAAAACATTTCTCTCAGTTTTGCGATACACACACACACACACACACACACACACACACACACACACATACATAAATGCATACACAAACACACAGCTTTATATTACTTCTATTTTTCAGTGACTAGGCTTTTTCACACATTAGGCTTGTGAGATTCATCTCTTTTGATACATGTGGTTCTGGTTTATTCACCTTCACCACTACAGTCTATTATATGGATATCCCAGTTAGGGATCTACTTTCCACTGGTGATCTTACAGGTTTCTAGAATATCTGAATCAGTAACAAGGACGCTATAAAAATTTTCCTACAAATCTCCTATACTCAAGCAATTACAGAGCTTTTGCGTTGGTGTGAAATGGCTGGATCATAGAGAATGTACTCCAAATTTTCTAGATAATAAAAAGTTACTTTTCAGACTGATGTATCAATTTACATTCCCACCAACAGAATAGGAGAGTTCCTGTAGCTCCACATCACTGCCAACACTCAGTGTTATCAGACTTTGTAGTTTTTGCCAATCTGAGTTCCTAAAATGTATGCCACAAAGGTTTCAATGAATAATTCCTGGATTACTGTTGGAGGGACTATCTTTTTTATGCCACTGCTCCTCAATGTCCTTTACTGACAATATGGTCCCCACGATCAATCTATGGGGGCAGGAGGGGGGTGCTGACTCTCCGTCTAGAAGTTGTTCAGTTCTCTTCAACCAAAACAATTAATTCATACACAAGCACATGACCCAAACACTCTCCTGATTTTGTTTTATGATTTGAAAAAGAGGCACAATCTTCTTTCCAGATCACAGACCCAGAGCATGATATAAACTAATCTTTTGAGGCTAGCTATACCCCTATGTGGAAAAAATCTGCCTGAGAATTCAGCCAATCAGTGAAAATGGCGGGGGCCGGGCGGGGCGGGGCGGGGGGGGGGGGGAGGAGCGGGGGGGTTGGCAGGAAGAAGGTAAGAAGGAGAATGAGAAGCACAGAGAGACATGCCTGAAACTATTGCTTAAAGGCTGGATCCGGTGAGACAAACTAGTCTAGCCCTGGGCTTGCCTATTATATGAATCAATAAATAACTCATCCGCCCCACCCAGGTTGAGGAGTTCTTAAATTCTGAATTTTCACCGTTCATTGTTCTTAACTCTTTCTCTGTTTACTTCTTTAGGTTTCCATGTATCCTTCTCCCTCTCTCTCTCCCTCTCTGTCATGCTTATCTTTATCAATTAGAAGTTAGAGGGGCGCCTGGGTGGCTTGGTCGGTTAAGCCTCCGACTTCGGCTCAGGTCATGATCTCAAGGTCCGTGAGTTCGAGCCCCGCATCAGGCTCTGTGCTGACAGCTCAGAGCCTGGAGCCTGTTTCAGATTCTGTGACTCCCTCTCTCTCTGCCCCTCCCCTGTTCATGCTCTGTCTCTCTCTGTGTCAAAAATAAATAAACGTTAAAAAAAAAATAAAAAAAAATTAGAAGTTAGAAACCTTCCACCTTTATGAAACACTGCCCCACCACACATGCACAATATACAAATCATTAGCACTTAATTAAAAGGGGAAAAAATATGCTCTAGGACTTCCTAAAATGATGCTGTGGAAATGGACACCATAATATCCTGGGGCAAATTGTTTCATAGCCTTTGCATTGAGCAAACTAAATTTCTACTTAGACAACTTCAACACTTAATGGTGTAAATAAAATCTTTTATGCTTATATTCTTCCCTCTTTTTGGTGATTCATAACAGTATCATAATAATATTGTTCATTAATTAATCATTATCATTGTACTTGTATGACTACCTAACCAGCCATTTCATAAATTACTATGGTATTTTCTCCTGGACCTGGCCTCTATGAATTCTGAGAGGATCAGGTAAAATATGCCTCTTTATCTCATTTTTGTTGACTATGTTGTCTAAGACAAGTGAAAGCATACATCTTTGACTTGCGATTTTGTTTAAGAGGACCAACGGAACAACATATGCATAAAATATTCTGGTTTTTTTCAGTATAGTATGCAGATATAAAATTACAGCATTTCAAAACTATGAACAGCACAAAGTTGGTGAGTGAAATATTCCCTAATTTTTTTTTTTATATATCATGACCACTCATTTTCTTTTAATATATAAAGGAAAAAACTGAAACAAAAATGCATGTCACATGCAGTGAAATAAATATGATAGAATTATTATATAAGAGCAGAAACAGTAATGAGAAGAGACTGCTTACAACTACATTTTTGCTAAGTCGATATTACAAGAAAGGAGAAAACAAATCCTAATATCTTCTGGTAATCTCTCATTGCCTAACTTTTCAGCAGACATTAATAATGTCTAAAATGATGCAGTATAATTTATGGAAGTTGTGGTAGAACTTGAGACTTGAAAACTCATTTCTTGGTAATACCCAACTAAAGTTATTCCCATTGTGGTGTATTATTTTTAATTTTTAACACATGTTTCATAAGAACAAGAACTTCTTTCCTGTCAGCTTGACCTGGTCTTCTGCTACATTTTGACACAATTATCAGGGTAGTTTCACGTGCATGCTTAATAATTTTATTTCTTTTCCTTTCTAACATGCATTTTATTTCAAATAATTAATATGTGTATCCATGTTTAGACTTCAACACAAGAATGAAAAATGAGTTGGTACAGTTTTCTGATAATATTTTTATGCAAATTCCCTCTAAATTACATGCAATATAACTTGTTTGGTTGCGATAGTATAATTTTGCAGATGTATTCACTAATAATACGGTCTCACGGTACCAATTAAGTACAAATTTCATACCAGATTTCAAGATTACTTTTTCTCGATTTCCAAAGTCATCCAACTTTTGGGACACCTGGGTGGCTCAGTCAGTTAAGCATCTGACTCTTGCTTTCAGCTCAGGTAATGATCTCATGGTTAGTGAGATCAAACCCAGCCATCGGGCTCTGCACTGACAGCACAGAGGCTGCTTGGGATTCTCTCTCTCTCTCTCTCTCTCTCTCTCTCTCTCAAAAATAAATAAACAATTTTAAAAAATCCGACTTTGACAACTTATTACCTAAATATCATAATGAAGGTCACCGTAACAGTACTTTTATTAACTTTTCTAATGTAAGAGGTCTTACACAGAACCCATTCCAGACAGAGAATTGTATTCTTGAAAATGATATGAAAAAGTAACCACCTTCGCTACAGGGTTGTACTTGCATATTTATTTATATTACCTACTAACACTTCTTAGTATGAATATTTGAGGCGTGCTTATTGATACTTAGTTTTTACATTCAAAATGTTCCATATTCCCCTTAACATTAGGTAGATTGTCTCTGGATTTCATTTAGTGGGAACACATTTTTAGTGTTATAAATCAGTTAATTGAGCACGAAACAATAAACTTCCAGATAAGCAGTTTAAGAAACCTTAGTATAAAATACAGTTTTTATTATAATATCATTTTAGGCAGTTAGTCAACTGTGCATTATTATTGATTTGTTATAGCTGATGCATATTTTTATGATTACATGTAATTCTTAGAATTGCTTGCATCGGAACACATTATTTCTGATTTCCAAGGAAGCCTCAGTCTCGGGTTTCTAGAAAAATGACCAAATCGGGTCTTGTATCAGAGAGAATGATCTAGTTTATAATCCAATGAAACAATCCCTCAAATTAGAATGCCTTAGGCCAGCGAAGGTCTGTTCCTTGTTCATGCTCACTTCCAGCATGATTCAGCAGGATGCTATGGTCACAGAAATCACTCAGGGACCCAAATGGTAAAGGCTCCATCTTAACACGCGCCTTCAAAGCTGTGGCAACAAGAGAAAAGGATATGGCGAACTGAGCGCTGTCTTTTAACTTTCATTTTGAAGTAATACATCATTTATTGTACTACTGGCCAATGAAAGCGATATCATCAAGTCTGTTTCCAAAGAAGTGGGAATTTATAATATTTAACCTGATGTTCACCTCTAAATACAAAACTGACAGAGACCAAGAAAATGTTTATTAGTTTGTCAGGGCTGCCAAAGCACCACACATTGGGTGGCTTGAAAAACAGAAGCTATTGCTTTAGAGTTCCAGTGGCTAGAAGTCAGAGATTAAGGTGTTGTAGAGTTGCTTCTTTCTGAGGCTAATGAGGGAAAGGTCTGTTCTAGTCTCTCTCCTTGGCTTGTAGATGGCTGTCTTCTCCATGCATTTCATTCCCCCTCTATAGGTATATTCTGTGTCCAAATTTCTCCTTTTTATAAGAATATCAGTCATATTGGATGATCCACCCTAATGACTTCATTCTAACTTGATTACCTTTATCTCCAAATAAGACCCTATCTTCAAATAAGATCACATTCTTGAACTAGGGTTAGGACTTCTTATATGAAATTTTGTTTTTGGGGGAGTGGATATAATTCAACACGTAAAACATATCTTCAGTGTAATGGGGAAAATAAGAAAAAAATAACAAAAATAAAAATGCCAACCTAGAATTTTAAGGCTAGCAAAATTATCATCCAAGATCAAAGGCCAGAAGATATTTTCAGACTAACAAAAACTGAGCGAACTAATCACCAACAAATTCATTTAAAAAAAATTGTAAAGGACTATTTTCAAGAAAAAGATCACTATCAGAGATACAGGAAGATTAAGATTTGAAAAACCACACTCTCCTGGGTTTTCTTGTAATTCATTGGTCATACTTTTTCAGCCCACATCTCTGCCTTCTCCCTTTTTATTTCTATTCTGTAAATATTTACAAAATATTTACATGCCACAGAGGTCAGACTAATGACTCTTACGTATATTCTTTATGAAATGTCTCAAGGGCAAATAAAAATAAAAGAATTGAGAAAAATCCTTCACTATTTACATCCATTCACCTAAGGTTCTCATCCTGGATCATATACTTTAAATAAAATGTATGTAAATCCAAAATTTATAAAATGTGCATTAATATTTATCTTTAAATCCACATTTATATACTGTTTATAAATGTCTGAAAGACAATGTTTATCTTGATAAGAACTGTTGATTTTCACATACTTGCTAATTTATCTTTTCCTCAGTAATCCCTTTCTCAGTAAATAGGGCCACAATTCACTCCAACAGGTTAGCCCTCAACTTCAAGGTTAATCTCAGGTTCCACTTCTGAAATGACAATGATAGGAACTTGGCAGATTTAATCTTCAGAAAAACTGTTGAAACATATTTTATAAACAATTGAACTGTCAGTAAATAATTCTAAGGATATATAGCAAATGAAGAAACACAAAAAATTATGACATGCCAAAAATAGGGAAGTCTGACCAATAGATAGGAAATATCAGGCAATAGAAATTGCTTGTGAAAAATTACAAAATGTCAGATTTAACAAAGACTTCAAATAGCTACTTAAAGTAGCCAGTATACACACATTCAAATAACTAGAGGAAACTGCATTCATTTTTAAATTTTCTTTGTAATCTCTGCACCCAATGTGGGGCTAAAATTTGCTACTCTGAGATCAAGGGTCGCCTGCTCTGGTGACTGAGCCAGCCAAGCGTCCCTAAGGGAAACTGTATTTAAAGAATTAAATGATTGTCTAATAAAATGTTTCATCTGATTGAGAATATCAATAAGGATGCAGAAATTATAAAAGAAGCAAATGAAAATTCTGAAGCTAAGAAGTAAAACAATTGAATGAAAAAATCACTCCAGAGTAGATTTGAACTGGCAGAAGAAAAAATTAGTAATTTTAAAGGCAAATAAGAGTTATAAAATCTAGGAACAGAGGAGGAAAAGAACGAAGAACAACGAACAGAACCTCAGAGAGAAATGTGGGACGTCACTAAACACATGAACATGTGTGTAATAGGGATTCTAGAAGTAGATGAATAAGAGAAAAGATCAGAAAATATGCCTTAAGAAATAATGCCTGAAAACTTCCTAAAAACGTATTGAAAAATAATAACCTATGTATCCAGGAAGCTTAATGAACTCCAAAGAGGAAAAATACAAAAAGATCCACATACAGACACATCATAGTACAGATGAGGAAAGCCAAACACACTGGAAACCTTGAAAACATCAAGAGAAAAATGGCTTCTCAGTTTCAAGGAAACCACTTAAGGTTAAAGGGCTGACTTCTCTGCAACAATGGAGAAGTGTTCTTACTCATGCCTCTACTTTTGCTCTTGTTGCCCTGCCTCCCAATGTACATCCTCCACATTTAAGCCAGAGTCGCATTTTCAAAATGAAAATCAGACCACGTGACTCATCTACTCAACTCTCTTCAGGAGTTCCACATGATATTCAGAATGCACCCCATGTTTTCAACTCTCAGGACTTCCAGCGTCTGCTTTCATTGCAATGGTTCTTTTGCCATTTCTTAAACACACTGCTTTTATAAAACACACAGGTTTTTATACTTTTTGTCTCTTCTGTCTGCCATGATCTTGAGCCAGATCTTGGTGTGTTTTGCTCATGACTGTATTTGGTTTTCTAAAGAGTTATTCCTTCAAATAGCTCATCCTCTACCATTCCTTAAAATGGCCACCATTCCCTCTCTCCCTTCTCTGTTTCGTCTACAGAAACTCACCACACCCTTCACATTGGAAGCCTTACCCCACTACGTTGTTATAAAGCAATCCTGTTCTACCATCATTTTCTTCCACTTGAATCTATTTTACTTTTCTTCTTATCACTTTTGGTTGCTTATTTATTTTCTGAATACCTCACTGAAATATAAGCTACATTAGTTTAAGGATTTATATCTATATGGTTCATCCCTGAAGCTTCAGTAATTATATTATGCATTTTCTCACCTATTACAGGTGTTCAAGAAATATTTCTTGCAAAGAAAATTTGATTATTGATTTAATAACCTCATTTAATTTTCGCCTCAATAAACATGTCAAAAATTAACATCTAGTTCCTTTATCATCTAAATAAATGCCTCATATTCTGCTTAAATATATATATATATTCAAATTATCTGCTTAAATATATATATATGTATACATATATTCAAATTATCTGCTTAAATATATATATATGTATATATATATTCAAATTATCTTTTATAATAATATTGCACCTTTAGCTTTCTGGCTTCTTTCAAGGTCTATTTCAGTTTCTGTCTTTCCTCACCTTCTATGTAAACATTCTATGGACTTGCCTTAGCTGAT
This sequence comes from Panthera pardus, assembly GCF_024362965.1. Classification (NCBI taxonomy): domain Eukaryota; kingdom Metazoa; phylum Chordata; class Mammalia; order Carnivora; family Felidae; genus Panthera; species Panthera pardus. The sequence goes on along the minus strand of NW_026526688.1, from coordinate 24,691,681 downwards.
AATACAAAATACTTAATATACACTTGTGACATACATATTGATATGAGTGTATTTCAAGTTCCTTACAAATATCTGGACAATGCTTATTCAGCTAGTATATGTTTATATTTGGGAGTTATCTTTTTTTTTTTAATGTTTTTTAATTAATTTTGAAACAGAGAGAGTCAGAGCATGAGCAGGGCAGGGGCAGAGAGAGAGGGAGACACAGAATCCGAAGCAGGCTCCAGGCTCTGCGCTGTCAGCACAGAGCCCGACGCGGGGCTCGAACTCACAGAGTGTGAGATCATGACCTGAGCCGAAGCCGGATGCGTAACCGACTGAGCCACCCAGGCGCCCCTATATTTGGGAACTATCTTAAGTGTAGTTTGATAACTGTGCACGCCAAAGGAAAAAAAAAAAACTCACAAAAATTAACAGATATGCTTCTTCAACAAAAAAGACAACTTATTGAATTACAAATTTTCTACTAATTTTAGGAGACTATATAAAGAAGAATGCTCTTAATATACCTTTTAAATTATTCTATTTTTAGAAGTAATGTTCTGATTTTGTTACCTAACGTTTCCAGTGCTTGAATATAAAATGTGTGGGGGGGAGTACATTTATATGAACTGTAAAATTTTATTCATTAATTAATATAATTACTTTTCATGTCTATGAAAAAATGTGCAGTGAAAAGGAGTATTTAAAGAGAACTTAATGAAGAAACTATTTACAAAAGTGTAGACAGGGCTAAGGGGCATTCTTAAATCCCCTTCTCACTGTACCATTTTTTCTTCTAAGTGCCTTCCTGATACAGAAACCCCCCAAAAAAGGTAAAGAAATAAAAGATTTCTTTCCACATGGGAATAGAAAAAGCAGAGTTACTGAATTAAGATTGAGCCCTTAAATTAATACATGACATTTCAATTAAATATTTCTCTCAGAAAAGGACCTGTCTAACCCACTGCTATCTTCCAGTTTATAAAGTGACTGCTTAATTGTTTCAAAATAGTAACAGGATTTTCAGATAAATAAAATAAATATTTGTCTAAGATCTATCTTCTCTACATTAATCTTTCTAACAACACCCTTATTTTCTCTAGTCTCCTGAGGACTTTCTGATACCCTGAAATTTTAAAAAACATTCAAGACGAAATGTCAAGAGCTAAAATGCCTCCCCCCAAGCTAATGTTTTCATATACTGGTAATATTTGGGGTGAGGATCTTATGAAGTCATGTATTTAATTGAATGTTTGAGGAAACTTCTGATATTATTATAGACAGTTAACTGTGTTTCAGTAGACAGTATTTGAATTTATTAAAAGTAATTTCCAAAATGGATTTCTAAGTTTCTTATTTCCTGATTATCTCTTCGGTTTTTGGATTTAAGCATGGCCATGTTACCTCTTCATGGCCCATCCCTCCTTTCAGAATAGGTATTTAAATCAGTGTGTGCGTTTACAGAGTCGTCAAAAGTAACTTCCTACATTGCTCTCATCTAATTGAAATTTCTAATTATTTTCCACATACTGTCCTTCACTAGTGATTAATATTTTTTACTTCTAAGGTATTTTCTGATTAAAAGCAATGTTTGTCATCAATTTTCCAGCTAAATGTAAAAGAAAAAAAGTATCACAGATAAACATGCAGAACATTTTAAATACTAGTCTAATTTTCCTTCAAAAACATATCATTATCTATCTTTCCCTGAAGCCAGCTGTTTGGTGCCCAGAGGATAAAAATAATTTGATGATGAAATGAAGTGGAATGTTATAATAATACTTGAAAAAAATCAGATGGCAAACTCTCTTATCATCACTTGCTAACCGCAGGTATTAAATGAAGGCATCTAAGGGCTGGAAGTATATTTCCAAAAATTTCCTTCTGGATATTCGTGTCTATCAGATTACTTGTTAGGCTGCTTCTCTTTCCAGCACACGTCTGGTATGTGCTCGCTGCTTAAAATGAAAACATGAGGGCTTCTGCAACTTTCAAACGATAGCTTCCATTTTGGAGACGAACACCGGTGCTCAGGTCACTTTTATGCGTCTCATTCCAGAGACAGGGAAGGCAAAATGGAGGGCAGGCCCATTTCTTTCTTTTTTTTAAGTTTCTATTTGCATTCCAGTTAGTTGGCACACGGTGTTATAGAAGGTTCCGGGGTACACGTTTCCTTGAAAGACACTTACATCTGAAACTGTACATGTCACCTCCACCTACCTCCGACTGGCTAGAACTCAGGTACACCTGGCTGCAGTAGAAGCCTGCGGTCCTCATTTGGCTAATCCACATGCCCAACACCTGAGGTGGTATTATTAGAAGGGGAAGAACTGTCATAGGGAGAGAGCTGTTAATGCTATCTACAACATCACACAAGTGTTTTTAACTCAGAAATTAATCTTAATCATTTCTCAGACTTCCAAAAACCCTACAGTCAACATTTATACCCATTTTTCTTATGGTTCTTTTGCTAGGAATAGCTGGCTTCCATACCCTATAGGATTCCTTACCGTAATTACAGTCTTGCTATTTTACCTAAAATAGCACAGATCCCTTCGCCTATAAATTAACTAAAGGAAGGCTATCAGAAGCAGAAGACCCTTAGGTTTGAGTCACACTTTGTATAAACACATTGTTTTATTAACACAAAATTTCTATGACTTACAGAAGAATGCCACATAATCAGTGAAGTTGACGAGTAAATCACATACATAAGCGAATGCTTGCTAGAAACATACTGATTTAGTATAAATATTCCTTCCAAAAATTCTAGCTGAGTCATGCTTCAGTGTAAAGACGGAAAATAAATAATTTTATTATGTTTTTATTTAGGAAATTATTGTGTTGTCAACGTATATAGTTCAGTTAAAGGAAAATAAATGGTAATGTGGAAAAAGACTTTTATCTATTGTTTAGTCGTCTGCTTGATAATTACCTCTAAATATTATTATTCAGTCAGAATTTCTTTCTTTACAATATATAATTTGCATATTGTTAAACACTTTTCATATAACTCAACCCCTACTATTTCTTTCTATTATATATATATATATACGTGTGTGTATATATATATACGTATATATATACGTATATATATATATATATATATATATACGTATATATATATGAAAAGTAATATCACATTGAGATATTCAAGTGTTTTGTGACCTCCAAGCATTCTTTAATAAAAATTACCAGTAAAATATTTACGAATAAATTGTATGTGATGTTTGAGCTTTCTTTCCCCAAATCTGTGTCAGCCTATGTTTCATACTATCAGTTATTTCACCTGATTCTGTATTTCTTTTCTTCCAAGACTCATTTTTACTAAGTAGATAAGCACGAAATTGATGTCAGTACACTAGTTTCTCTATGTTATTTTAATGTCTTTCCAACATATATTTAGCTATTAAGATATGAGCTACTGTAGAAAAGAACAGGATACAGCCTTCATGGAGTATAGATGTGGATTTAGAATACAATTTTCATTTCAAAATTAAATTATCAGGGAGAGAAACCTATAAGGATTTAGTCGAATAGAAAAGAATCAGTGCATTCCATAAGACACTATAGTTCACATAGTAAAAATTATATATGATGGGTGTGAATGTCTCCAAATACTGAAAGGAGTGATAATATCATTTTAAAATTGCTATGGTTACATATATACTTTTTGCATATGTTATTTGTGGTTACGTTGGCAGAAGGGATACTTTTTGTCCAAAGATATCTCAATAGAAGACAATATCCAATAGGCTGTGAAAATCTTTTCTGCTACATTATTGTTCATAAATCACATTTTCTTTTGTCAAGGTAATGCATTTACATAACACAAAAGTTAAAAGCATAAGTTACACTGGATGAGACTCACTTCTACCCCCGCCCTATAAATCCTTGTCTGACATTTCCTTTAAATGCAACAATTTTTGCTGTTCCTTGTGAACTTCTTTACTTTTAGCAAATATAAGCACAGATAATTATATCTTTCTTTTTTTTTAATGTTTATTTTTGAAAGCGAGCGAGAGAGAGAGACAGAGAGAGAGAGAGAGAGAGAGACAGAGTGTGAGCAGGGGGAGGGACAGAGAGAGAGGGGAGACACAGAATCCTAAGAAGGCTTCAGGCTCTGAGCTGTCAGCACAGACCCTGCTCAGAGCCTGGCACAGGGCTCGAACTCATGAGCTGTGAGATCATGACCTGAGCTGAAGTCGAACCCTTAACCTACTGAGGCAGCCAGGTGCCCCTTATATCTCTTTTTCTTAAACAAATACACATTTTTTACAATGTTTGTCCATTGCTTTTCAGGTAACGATTGTACTCCACTTTTAAATTACTTTTCAGTTTATGAGAGTCTAGATAAATGGGAGGATATAATAATTCAGGCACCCGAACTTGCCTAGCTTTTGTTTGATTCAACATGTGTTTATTTTATATTTGCTTACAATTATTCTGATAAGTTTTAACTGCTTGTGGTTTAGTAAGAAAACTCCTATCTGAACACCATGTTTTATTAATCATTTTGAGGAATACAGTGACGCCATGTTAATTACATTTTCATATGACACTAAAAGTGGAAGGAGAGCAGAATAGCAGAATAGGAATTCTAAAGGATCTTGACAGGTTGGCACGAAAATCTACCCAAGAACAGAATGTGGGGGGGGAAGAATTGTGAACATTTATGGGAGAAGGTGTTTTGTTTATTAGACAACTATGTCAGATGGGTTCAGTGGTAAGGGTTTAAGTACTAAATATTATCTTAGACTGTATAACTACAAACACAATGCTGATGAGTGAGAAAATGATCCTGTTGAATTCTAGGTTGATTAAACTGTATCTGTTGGGATTATTGTGTTATTACAGGTATTCTTTGATAGCTGATTGTTGATGTGAATTAAAAATGCGGCCAGAGTAAGATTAACCTTGTTGATGAAGAGAAATAAAACTTAGTCAATACAGTGAAATTGCGAACAGAAGTGTAGTGTAATCATAGTTTGAGTGAAAAACAGGGTCACATAAATAACAGGGGGTAAGTGCGCCACACATTTTGGTCACACTTTACTTGAGCGCTCAGCTATGTTTTAAGCTCTAAGGTTTAGGAAGGATGTTGACATAGCCTGTAATGGTAGAAAAAGAAACAAAATGAGAAAAAAAATATTTCTGCTTCTGAAAAGATGGAATATCTGAAATGAGATTTCCCCTCTTAACTGAAATAACAACAGAAGGACAAAGTATATAAAACTATGGTTTCAAGACACTCTGATGTCAGAGAATATAGTACACCTAACAGAAAAAGACAAACGAGATGGGATCATACATACTGCAGGTTACTTTTTTTTTTCATGTTTATTTATTTTTAAGAGAGAGAGAGAGAGAGAGAGAGAGAACACAAGCAGGGGAGGGGCAGAGGAGGGGGGCAGAGGATCCAAAGCAGGCTCTGCACAGACAGCAGAAAGCCAGATGCGGGGCTCCAACCCCTGAACCGCAAGACCATGACCTGAGCCGAAGTCAGATGCTCAACCGACTGAGCCACCCTGCAAGTCCCTGCAAGTTACTCATTTAAGGGAACTTACGGGCGATGGTAAAGAGAGGAAGAATCCAAGTGGAACCCAGAGACTTCCTGAGTTGGGGAGAAAGAGCAAGACTCCAGGGAGACCAACAGGTAGAGTTTCCAGGACAGAGTACCAGAGAGAACAGAGATGCAGACAGATGAGAACTCTAGAGATCGTCAGATCTTCCTCAAATAATCAGCAGATTATATATTATTCCAAGTGTGTGAGAAAGCTGCCCTAGGTCAGGGAAAGAAATAGAGGAAATAGTGTCCAGCATTTACACAGGGCTGGGAATAGTACTTGCCAGGTTTGAAAAAACAAACACAAATATCATCATTAATGGGGGTCTGGGAGAGGACTCAGGAAACTCTTGAATCACGATTCATAGTATAGAATGATTAGCTACAGACCTAGCAAGTCCACGGATCTGCCAAAGAAACCTCAAATGCAGGACCCTGAAGGGTGAATCCATTTTTAGTTAATTGCATTCAGCACAAAATTTGAGAATATTTATAGACATCAAAAAGTACACAGCACCAAAGAAAGTAAACCATACTATGCCTCACTTCAAATATTATAAGATTACAAGCCATAAAAAGGAGCAGAAAAACATGGTCCATAATGAAGACAGTAAGTAATCAAAAGTAACTCATAATTGACAAAAACGTTTAATTTTTCTTGTTCACTTATTTATTTTGAAAGAGAGTGAGAGAGAGAGAGAGAGAGAGAGAGAGAGAGAGCACAAGCAGGGGAGGGGCATAGAGAGGGAGACAGAGAGAAAATCTCAGGCAGGCTTTGTGCTGTCAGTGTAGAGCCCGATGTGGGCCTCGAACTCACAAATTGTGAGATCATGACCCCAGCTGAATCCAAGAGTCAGACTCTTAACTGACTGAGCCACCCAGGCACCCTAACAAAAATGTTTAAATTAGCAAAAATGGATGATAAAATTATTATTATAACTATATGCTGTACGCTCAAAAGTTAGAGATGTGGATAAAAAAGACTCGACTCAAACCTCTAGCGATGAAATCCATCCACAATGAAATGAAAAAGACACAAAATGGGCTTAGCAGTAGGTTAGACATTGCAAAATATATACACATTCATGAATGTGATACATAATAAAATCTAAAGAGAGGATGGATTTAAAAAAAATTTATTTTTGAGAGAGAGAGAGAGAGAGAGAGAACATGAGTCGGGGAGGGGCACAGACAGATGGAGATAAAATCTGAAGCAGGCTCCAGTCTCTGAGCTGTCAGAACAGAGCCTGATGCGGGGCTCACACCCACAAGCCTTGAGATCATGAGCTGAGCTGAAGTAGACCCTTAACCTACTGAGCCACTCAGGTGGCCCTGGAATGGAATTTTTTAAATGAGGAGAACATCAGTGATGTTTTAAGCAACTTCATGGGGATTGATATACTTTTCTTAAAGGAGAAGAGAAGGGGACTGAGAATAGACAAAATATTTGAAGGAATAACGAACAAGAAATTTACGACAACAAATCCTAAACACAAAAATATTAAGAAAACTATATGGGGGCGCCTGGGTGGCTCAGTTGGGTTGGGCATCTGACTTTGACTCAGCTCATGATCTCGCAATTTGTGGGTTTGGGCCTGGCATCAGGCTGTGTGCTGACAGCTCAGAGCCCAGAGCCTGCTTCGGATTCTGTGTCTCCCTCGCTCTCCCTCTCTCATAAGCACTAAAGCAATCAGAAAAATAAAAGCCAATAAGGAGACCAAATGGCATCATACAAAATCTCAACTAATCCAAAAGAAAACAGAAAAGGAATAAAAAGAAAACAAAGGGGACAAGTAGAAAGCAAATAGCAAGATGGCAGACCTAAACCTAATCATATCTATTTAATGGAAATAATGTAAACACTGTGGTCAAAGGTAAAGACGGGTAAATTAGACAAAAAACAAGACCCAACTATATTCCACCTACAAGGAATCAACTTTAAATAAAAAGACACAAGTTAGAAGTAAAAAAATGGAAGAAGATGTATTATCCTAACTCTAGTCCAATGAAAACAGAGTGACTCGTTCAATATTAAATAAAACCAATTTTAATGCCAAGCCTATTACTAGAGATTAAAAAAAGCCATTTCATATGGGTAAAGAGGTCATGAGGTCTTCTAGGGTACAAAAGAAATTCTAAATGTTTATACATTTAAAATGAAGAGCTATGGAGGATATACACAAAGAAAATTTTATAGAACTGGGCACCTGGGTGGCTCAGCTGGTTAAGCACCCGACTTCAGCTCAGGTCATGATCTCGCGGTTCCTGAGTTTGAGCCCCATGTCAGGCTCTGTGCTGACAGCTTAGAGACTGGAGCCTGCTTCAGATCCTATGTCTCCTTCTCTCTCTTCTCCTCCCCCACTTTCTCTCCCTCTCTCTCTGTCTCTGTCTCTCTCTCAAAAATAAACATTAAAAAAATAAATTAAAAAAAAAAGAACTAAAACCAACTCAAAATTACAGAGATTTTAAGCCCCATTTCCAAATAATAAGTATAAGGAGTCAACCAAAAATTAACAAGGTATAATAGATTTGAGCAACACAATCAAAATTTACTTGCCATTTATAAAAAAAAAATGTTATCCAAACAAAAAATAATATGCTATTTTTTCAAGTGCACATGTAACATTATCCAAGATCGAGAAAATTTTAGGCCATTTTTTTCAAGTTTCAAGTTGGGGTGCCTGGGTGCCTTAGTTGGTTAAGCAGCCTGCTCTTGATTTCAGCTCAGCTCATGATCTCAAGGTTTGTGGGTTTGAGCCCCACATCAGGCTCTGCACAGACAGCATGGAGCCTGCTTGGGATTCTCTCCCTCTCTCTCTGCCCTGTACGTGCTCTCTCTCTCTCTCTCTCTCTCTCTCTCAATCTCTCTCTGTCTCAAAAATAAATAAATAAACTTAAAAAAAGTTTCAAGTCTTGCAAATCATATTATTATAGCAATGTCATTAAATAAGAAATAAAATTTATGGAGAGATCTGAAAAATCCCATATATTTGAGAACTCAATAATGCACTTCTACATAATCCCTCAAAGAAGAAAGTAAAACAGAAAGTAAAAAGTATTTTGAAAGAAATAAAAATGTAAACAAAATATATGAGGGTTTTTTTTTTTAAGTTTATTTGTTTATTTTGAGAGAGAGAGAGAAAGTACATGTGCCAATGCAAGAGTTGGGAAGGGGCAAGGAGAGGGAGAGAGAGTCCCAAACAGGTTCTGTGCTGTCAGTGCTGAGATCCACATGGGGCTCAAACTCAGGAACCAGGAGATCATGACTTGAGCAGAAATCAGGAGTCAGATACTTAACTGACTGACCCATCCAGACATCCCTAATATGAGTTTTTTGGATAACACCAAAAGTATACTTAAGTGTACTTAAGTTGTTAAGTACAACCAAAGTTGTACTTAAGTGTAAACTGACAGCACTAAGCATCTATATAAAAAATGTGGAAAACCCTAAAATCAATGATTCCAGTTTTCACCTCAAAAAAACTGGAAAAAAGGAGGGCAAATTAAAGCCAAAGTGGCAACAGGGAAAAACAAAAATCAAAGCAGAAATCAATGAAATGGAAAGACAAAAACAATAGAGCATCTTAATGAAACCAGATTCTATTGTTTGAGAATCTCAATAAAACTGATAAACATCCAAAAAGGAAAAAAAAAAAAAAAAACACAACAACAACAAAAAGACACAAATTACAAGTATTACAGTAGTCCTCCCTTGTCTGCAGTTTCAGCTTTCTGTGGTTACACATACCCCTGATCAATTGTGGTCCGGAAGCAGACGACCCTTCTGTCATACCCTCAGGTCAACAGTGGCCTAACACTACATCATAACGCCTACAACACTCACTTCACCTCATCTCATCATTTAGACGTTCTATCATCTCACATCATCACAAGATGATGGGTGAGTGCAGTGCCATAGGACATATGAGGGAGAGCATAGCTACATAATTTTCATTAGAGTATCTTATTATAGTTGCTCTATTTTCTTACTGGTTGTTAATCTCTTACTATGCCTAATCTATAAATTAAACTTTATCGAAGGTATGTAGGGATAGGAGAAAATAAATGTGGTGTTCAGCAGTACCTACAGTTTCAAATATACACTGAGGGTCTCAGAACGTATCCCCACGAAGAAGGGGAGACTACTGTAATGAGTAATGTGACATCACAACATATTCAAAAGATATAAAAAATTAATAAACATACATTATAAATGACTTTATGCCTATAAAGTTGGTGCCTTAGATGAAATGGGCATAGTTCTTGAAAGACACAAACTACCAAAGTTCACTCAAGGAGAAATAGATGAATTACATGTCCTTATATTTATTAGAGACATTAATTTACGTTTAAAAACTTTCCTGTAGAATTCTAACAAGTCAATTAGAAGATAAATGACCCAATTTAAACATGGACAACATATATAAATAGACATTTCACCAAAAAAAAAAAAAAGGAAAGAAACAAAGAAAGTCTAACAAGTCCACAAAAAGATGCTGAATATTAGTAAGAAAATTCAAGTTAAAGACACAGTAGATACCACTTCATACCCATTAGAATTACTGTCCCTAAAGAGAGACAGTAACAAGTACTGGCAAATTTATGGAGACGCTTGAAATGCAAAATATTTCAACCACTTTGAAAAACAGTGTAGTAGCATTTTAAATAAACACAAATTTACCACGTGACTCAGCAATTCCCATCCTATATATCTACCCAAGGGAAATGGAAACAAAAATACACACAAAGATTTGCACATGGATGCTCATAGCGGAATTATTTTTAACAGCTCTGAATTGAAAATGACCCATATACCTATTAACTGATGAATTAACAAACAAAATATGGTAAAGTCATATGTCATGGAATATATTCAGAGATAAAATAGACCACCTTGACACATACTATGATATGGGTGAACCTCAAAAACTTTACACAACATGAAAGAAGCCAGCCACAAAGACCACATATTATCTTATTCCTTTATATTAAATATCCAGAAATGGCATATTTATATACAGAGAAAATAAATTATTGGTTGGCTGGGGAGGCATATAATAAAAGGGAAATGACTACAAACAGGTAATAGGTACATTTTGTTAATGTTAATCTCTTACTATGCCTAATTTTGGAGGTAATGGAAATGATTTTAAAAAGGATTATGGCCATGGTTGCACTACTGACTCTGTAAATTTATTAGAACCATTGCAGTATGCATTTAAAATGAATGTAGGGGTGCCTGGGAGGCTAGGCCAGTTAAGGATCCAACTCTTGGTTTTAGCTCAGGTCACGATCTTGCAATCTGGACTTAAGGTCCTGATGGCTTTACTTGCAAAATGGCCAATTCTACTACACATGTAGGTAAGAAATACCATTTCTAGATTAACTATTCCTGAAAATAGAAATGGAAGGAATACCTCCTAACTTCTCATGAGTCTGGCATTACTCTGATACTAAAGCAAAATAGATATTACAAGAAAATAAAAAAAAAGAAAAACTACAGGCTAATATCCTTCTTGAAAAAAAAAACATTGTAAATCTTTACTGTATGATGTAACCACATGTATGAGCAAATCAAACCAAGAAATACCTATAAAAAGGATAACTAATATTGTTTATCTCAGGATAAATACTTTGAGATCAGTGTTCTATATTTGAAAGTCAATCAGTATATGCAAAGATTTTATGCCAGGGTAAATAAGAAAAACCATATCGTCATCTCAGCTACAGGAAAAAGCATTTGCAAAATTCAAGTTCCATTTATTATAAAAACTTTTAATAAACTGGCAATGGAAGGAAACTTCCTCACCTGATGAAGGGTACTTATAAAAATCTTAACGGTAATGAGATGTTCAAAGCCTAAACAAAGGATGTCTCTTCCCCTTTAACCACTCCTACAGAAGTCCTCACCAGAACAATACAAACAAAAAAAAAAAGAAATGAAGAACATGCACTTTAGAAAGGAAGAAATGAAAGGAATTAATTTGCAGATGGCATGATTCTTTACATAGGAACTCCTGAGAACATTTAAATAATGCTACTAAAACTGATGTGATTTTAGCAAGTTTGCAGGTCAGCATAAAAAGAACTTATCGTACATCTTTACACTAGGCAAGAAATTATTAGAAATTTAAATTAAATTCAATCCTATTTATAATAGCGCCAAAATACATTACTTGCTCAGGTTTAAATCTAACTGAACATATGCATGTTCTGTATGCTGAAAATTTTGAATCAGCAAAGACAATCAATGACCTAACTGATAAGATACATGATACTCATGTTTCAAAAGACTCAATATTATTAACATATTAATTTTCCCCAAAGAGAGAATTGGGAACTTTATTGCAAATAAAAATCCCAGAAAGAATATTTGTAGGCATTGCTAAGTGAATTCTAAATTTTTATGGGAAAAAAATCCTCTAAACAGTCAACACTATTTTTACAAAGACCAGTGTTGGACAACTCACTAAAATAACTAATACAGATTACTCTAAAGAATCATGTAGATTACTACAAGCATCGTGATAGTTTTGCATTTATTAAAGGGTAGACCCATAGCTCAATGGAACTAAGTAGAGAGCCCAGGAGTAGGTCTGCATACATAAAATCAATGATTTTTGGAACAAATTCCAATGCAATTTAAAGAAGGACAGATAGTCTTTTTAATAAATGGTGCCAGAACATCTGGACTTCCATTAAACACAAGAATCACCTTTGTCTCTTCAACAAAACATTTAGGAAAATTAACTCAAAATGGATTATAAATTATAAGCTTTTTGAATAGAACATGGAAGAAGATCTTCGTGACCTTGAAGTAAATCAATGATATTTTTAGATATGACATTCAAAGTATGATCCATTTAAAAAATGGATGAATTCAAGTTCATCAAAACTAAAACACCTGCTCTTTAAAATACACTGTTAAGGAATCAGAAGACGAGCCACAGACTAGAAGAAAATATTTATGAAACACATATCTGATAAAGGACTTCCATTCAAAATGTATAAAGGACTCTCAATATTTAATAATTAGAAAAAAAATCCGCACAAATACAACGTGCAAAACATTTACACAGACAGTTCATTAAAGAAGATATGCAAATGAAAAATAAGCACATGCAAAGAAACTCAATACCACTAGTCATTAGGGAAATACAAATTAAAATCATCACTTACACATTAGAATGCCTAGAATTCAAAAAACAGGTGCTGGCATGGCTACGGAGCAAGTAGAAATGGTCACACAGGCAGATGGAAATGCAAAATGGTACTGCCACTTTGGAAAACGGTTTGAAATATCCTTGTAAATAAAGTTAGTCCTGCACTTAACCATATGACATTGTGATCCCTCTCCTAGGTACTTACCCATTTCAAATGAAAACTTACGTTCACATAAAAATCTGTAGGTATAGCTGTGGTAGCTTAATATTCACAATCACTTAAAAACTGGGAAAGATCTAAATGTCCCATAACTGCTGAGTGAATAAACACACATAATGGAATACTCCTCGGCAATAAAAAGGAGCTGTGCACCTTCCAGTTAAGATTCTTCTGCCCCAGGGGCGCCTGGGTGGCTCTGTCAGTTAAGCGGCCGACTTTGGCTCAGGTCATGATCTCACGGTCCGTGAGTTCGAGCCCCGCGTCGGGCTCTGTGCTGACAGCTCAGAGCCTGGAGCCTGTTTCGGATTCTGTGTCTCCCTCTCTCTGACCCTCCCCCGTTCATGCTTTGTCTCTCTCTGTCTCAAAAATTAAAAAAAAAAAAAAAAAAAAAAAAAAAAAGATTCTTCTGCCCCAGCAATGGTTCCTGCAAAAGTTGTAGCTCACGGGGGAACTCCATTACTCTGTGATTCTCAGTAACTGCTTGCTGGTATCTGATTTGGGATGCAGGATTTGCCCTGTGACTTCCTTTCTCCTGCAGATTTAAGAAGAGTTGTTGCTTTTTCAGTTTGTTCAGCTTTTTTCTTGTTGTTAGAATGGAGTGGTGAAGTCTTATGTATCTTAAATGTTGGCTTGGAAACTGGAAATCCAGGTTTGGTGTCTGTTTTTGTTTTTAAGAATTGGAAAATGCATTTTCTAGCACACTGCCTTTGCCTAGTAGATTCTCAAAAAGTGGCTGCTATCAATACATATATATTTTTTTCTTCTATTACTTTCTCAGACTTCTGTCACACATTTTTATGCTTCTAAATTTGCATAAACTAAGGGATGGTCAGACCCTTAAAATTCACAAGCTTGCAGTTCTAATTAAGAACATTTTAAAAGCAATGTCACCTACCAAATTTTCAGAATGGAAACCAGGGTTAAGAACCATCTGTTTGTAAGTGCATGAGCAGAGATGGGATTGAACATAACTTTGATGACTGGATCCATAATTTATTATAACTACATCATCCCCTTATGTGAGCTAAAGGTCTCCTTTTCATAATTTTATTTAGATGGCAGTTATTATATATTACTCTTTAAACATTTTTCCAGTGAATAAAACTGTTTTGAAACCTAAATCTTTTTTTCAATGCACTAGCTCAAAACTAATATTTTTGTAATCACAGCAAGTTTCTTAGGATTTCATCCAAATACATTTGTTTTATTCCTACAATTTACAAACTGTAAATTGCACATTCATAATTTTTTTCATTTATGAAAATTGAAAATACTCAAGAGATTTTTCTCACTAGCTCATCTATTCAAGAAATGTGTTTATGGAAATGAGGATCTTAAAGTTATCAGAAGTATGACTAGTGAGAGCTTGTTAAAAGAAATTGTTAGATTTGTCTTTTGAAAAAAGAATATTTTTTTCTAAACATCAAATTACATGTAACATATGTTATGGATCCACAACTACTCTAGGCAGAATAATGCCACCCCAGAGATGACCTCATCCTGATCTTCAAAAATCAGGCATAATTCTGCTAATATGGCAACAATAAAAAAGGTTGTAGATGGAATTAAGACTGCTAATGATCTGACCTTAAAATAGGAATGATACCTGGATGATTCCAGTGTAATCAGAAGGGTCCTTGAACTTTGAAGAGGAAGGCAGAAGGCAAGTCAATGCTAGAGTGATGTGATATGAATAAGACCCAACGGGCTTTGCTGGCTTTGAGAATGGAAGGGAGTCATGAGCCAAGGAACAGGGGCAACCTCTAGAAAATGGAAAAGGCATTTTGGATTTCTGATCCCTAAAACTGCATAACAATAACTTTGTGCCGGTTTAAAACACTAGGTTTATGATAATTTGTTGTAACAGCCATAGATAATTATCAACTCTGGCCAGTTTTTATTTGGTTTCATAATGGGAAAAAAAATCCATACCGGGAGAATCTGTTAATACCCAACATTGATGAAAGGCAGATCACTGTAATAAGTTTTATTCTAAAGCCATGTTGATGTGAAAATAGATGAAAATATTTGATTAAGGATTTTCTATTTTATCTCCTTCCAAGATATTTTATGAAAGGTTTAAAGACCCCGTGGTAATTTCATAGCATTAATCTAGTATAGGAGTTACACTGAATTTCTTCTTTGGGTTTGTATAAGCTCATCCTCCTTCTTCCTAGAATTTGAAGTTGTTAAGTGCACTACCCAATGTTTTAAAGATCTCCCCTGACACATTTTAAAATAGAAGAAAAATGCATTTACCTGAAGTCTTAATACTTTTAATGATATATTTATGTCTATTTGGCTTTAAACTAAATTTCGACCAGCAAAGATCTATTAAATAGATGCTACTCAATGCAAAACAAATTGATAGATGCTGCAACACCTGAAGAGAGTTGAAGGCCCTTTCTTCTCTAGGCTTATAAACTAATTATTTTATTGGAGCTAAAAATGAATTGGCCACTTACTTTGGTTAATTTATAAATATTTCAACTTTTTATAGTTAATACAAATCTTGATTTCTATACAAATAATTTATAAGGTTCGCATGACCTTATTAAACTCTCTCCCACGCACATAAATATAAATTCTTATTTCCCAAGAATCAATTTGGTATCCTAAATTCTATCTTTTGCATACTCTTTTTGTCAGCGATAGCGGGATAATGTATTTCGATCAGAAAACTAGATACCTGACATTAATATGTCAAAGCTTGAGTATTTTCAGTGATGACAAGGTACAAGTTGTTACCATGAGAATGTTCAGGTATAGAGGTCATCGGAGGTTACTGAAGGTAAGCGCCAGGAAAACAATGCCAAGTGAAACACTGCTCTTGCCATTAAAGACAGTATAGCCTAGTGAATGTTATAAGAAAGAATCAGGTAATTACAGCAGAATACAAGTAATACCATCAGAGGATGAGTGAGAGGGCATTATTGATGCACACAGCAGATGCTAGAAAGACAGGTACCATACGAGAATAAAACAGAAAGGTTATTTAAGAGTTACCTAGGAAAAGAGTTGGGAGGAGAGTATCCCAAGTAGAAAGAATAAGGAGTTAAGAATACATGAAGAACAGAGAGTCTGGTACACTGTGGAAACTACAGTCATTCCCATTTTGATGAAGAATACAATCCAATCTCTGGAACTGGTTTCTGTCCTTTGCCACAGCTAGGGCATGACGTGGAAAGATATGCTATGGTAAGAAAGAGACAAAGGTAACTGGTTTTTTTCTTTCCATAATTTCTGTTACTAGAAGACGGCTTGTTTTCCAGACTCTTCTCGTTTCATCCTAAACAGATATTCTGGCTAACATCCATGACTGCACTTTACACCAAATGCAACAATTAACTGAGACCACGGAATTCTACATTCTGTCTACCCCTTAATTTGAAAGACAGGTTATTTGAGAAGCCCAGGTGTAGCCTGGGCAACTGTGAGTACTTTCTAAGTCTTTCAAAAACAGTATTGGTGGGCTCTGCAGAAGTTAACTTAAGAACGTTATTTTGTTCCCACCTACCTATCTGGGCTGTAAAAAAAAAAAAAAAAAAAAAAAAAAAATCCATTTACAAAATCACATGCATGCGATTTAATCAACTATGTACAAAAGTAGTATCCTAAAAAAAATTTTTTTAAGAGAATCACTCTATACACAGAATACAAAATGACACTTGTCAAAGAGTCATTCAAGATATCAATTGAAATAGACACCCCCTCAATATGCTAACTAGTCATTAGATGATGTTCTCAAAGTTGTTTTTTTTGTTTTTTCCTTTTCTTTTATGTATTTTCAAACCTTCAGAAAGCAATGTCCCTGGAACATATTTTCCTAGCAACCGGATAAAATGCTTTTTTAGAGTTAAAATGTAACACTATCCTTTGGCTTTCATACAGAGGTTTTATAAAAAATGTTCAATTAATGTTTCAGCATTTTACCCTGAAAATCACAGTTCAAACACTGTCCACTATGTCATACAATATTCCCTCTGTAAGAATTAATAGTTCAGGGCCTGAGGACAACTTTGTCTCCCTATATGAGCAAATATGATTTCTTTTAATCTGTCCAAGATAATTATATAATCAAATATAAGCATGTTTTGTTTGTTTGCAGACTTGTTTTGTTTTTAATCTGAGTTGTTAGGTAGCTCAGAACCAATTTTAAGGCTCAGTGGTAGCCAATAGCTTCATATAATTAAATGGCATAATAATTTTATGCTATTTTAAATTGTGGTTTTGAAATCAATTATCCTGTTTAGATGCATTGAGATAATATAAACTGTATCACATAGCATTTGGAATTTAGCAAGACATTTCCACTAAACAGTAAACCAGCCAATCTTCCTAATAATGACTCAACAGTATTCTCTATTTTACACAATAATTTTAGGTTCAGATAAGTTAAGAAAAATCACCAGGTTTCTTTAACTAAACGAACTGAATAGTTGGTGTCAAAACTCACTTCTACCAAGTTCAATGTTCTCTCCATTATAGAATTATCTGATTAAACATTTCTTTATAATTTAACATAACAAAAATTGTATTTTTATGTACAAATAATCTGTTTATGTTCCTAATTACGTAAGGTGACTTTAATATTAGAAAACTTACACCTTTTTGATTTGGTCTAAATAATAATAATATCTTTATTCCAGTAGTATACCAAGTATTATCTAATCTTTAAGGTTTATATTATGGTATAAGAGTGCTCACAAATTGCAGTTTATAACATCAAACCTTATGTTGTGAAAATAACATTTGTTTTGAGCAGTATCTATGTCATACAATCAGTCACTTATTTAATACCTTCACCTCTTGCTGAATAAAAAGACATAAATAAATAGTAATAAATATACGTTAATATAGAGTACAAACACACAAAATTATTCATTTAAAACCTAAATTTGAAAAATTAGCAAAATTAGGAAATCCTGACATGTACAGAGACGAAATCTCAGCTGAAAATGAAGAGATTTGCGAAGCAGTGGAAGTTGGCTTTGTTCTTGTTTTATTAGAGAGAGTTTCCTCCCAGGAGATTTGAAAACATGAACTTGAAGTTAAGATATAACTTATAATAAGTCACATCTGGGTCTGTGATACAACTTTTACCAGGATACACTCTGCTCATTTTCATATGATACATTTTATATAATAAGCTGTCAATTCTGGCTTGTTCCCTATCGTGTCCTACTATAACTGATACAAATTTTATGCCTAATTACCTGATTTTGGGAATGGTAGTGGCATTTTATTTCTGTAAACAAATCATCTTTCTCCAGCCCTAATTCTGTCATCTTAGGCAGTTTGGTTGGGCCTCCTAAGGTTATGTGGAATCTGAGCTCTTAAGAGACCACAAGCCCCAATGGTCTTCAGCCCGCACCGAAGCAAGCACATTATCCACGATGGCATGTGCTACGTAGCCAAGTTGCCTTGATGCTCTGTCATTCACATGTCATTTTCTGACATTTCTATGGGGCAGCATTGAAACTGAACAGGCAATTAAATACAATCGCATAACTGACTAATTTAATGCTATATTTTCAAATAACAACAACAAAATTCCTGTAATGGACAGAATCACCTTCTAATAAAGGGTGGAGGGTGTTGATACTTGCTCTCAAAAATAATAATTTATAACATATGCTATTTTTCTCTTTTGTTTCAACTGGTAGTCTGTCTTTTTATAAATGTATTGGCTAAATTAGCCAGTTAGTATTTAATTAGTCATTTAATTTAAATACAATGATTTGTTAAGTTTTGCTGAGCTAAATTAGAAACAAATCACCAGTTCTTTAGCTGTCTTCAAAATTATTCTGCTACTACAGATTGGCATTAGGACTCATTGTATTCGTTTTAGCCTCAAATATCATACTGCAAATTTAACGTAAGAAATATAATGTAAGAATTCAGAAATACACACACAGCACCTTTCTTCACTAGAAGGTTTTTGGTTTAAATTTTTCTAACCTAGTCTAGTCAACACTGGACTAATTTTCTACATTTAAGGTTTCTATTTATTTTATAATGCTTCCTTATTAAAGTATTATGTTAAAGTATCATGACTATATTTGAAATACCCAGTTTGATTTTTCTAGTTATGTGGTGGTGTTTTATCATTACACAGAAGATACATAATCAATATAATCAATAATGACAAAGAAAGGATTAGTTGCTTATGTTTAATTATTTCAAGAAAGAAAATTTAAGTTCATTCTACCCATCACAACTACATGTTTCTGATAAATGAAGAAACAAATAAAAAACAAACTCCTGGAGGGTAGAGACTAGTTCTCTTTTGACCAAGCAAGCACATGATATGCAATTTTGGGTAGGTTTAATCATGTGGATGCTGTGAGTATAAACTGACTTGTGGTTGTGATAAGCAGAGTCCTACATACCCCAGAAAGTTTTCTTTCCCTTAATAAGGCAGAAAATGCTGCACTCTTTTTATACATAGTAGGACAAACTGTTAATATTTACTTCCTATGAAGAGAAAATGAAACTGATTAAAGCCAATCAACTTTCACTTACTACAGAGTCTTAAGGATTCATATTACAAGTACTTCTGACAAACCATATTTGATTTAACAGAAAACAAGCCTGTTACTGAACTCCATTAAGACAGATATCAGCCATTCAACCAATAAGCTCCAATGAAACAAGTTCCATGTTGATTTTAATGGAGGAGAGATCATTTATTTTTTTCTTAATTTTTTCAGTTTAGTTATTTATCTTGAAAGAGGGGGAGAGAGTGTGAGTAGGGGAGGGGCAGAGAGAGAGAGAGAGAGAGGGAGAGAGAGAACCCCAAGCAAGCTCAACATGGTCAGCACACAGGGCTCAACATAGAGCTCAGAGCACTGAACTCATGAAACCCTGAGATCATAACCTATGATGAAATCAGGAGTCAAAGGCTTAACCTACAGCCACCCAGGTGCTCCAATGGAGGCCAGGTAATTTAAAGATAACATATAATTAGCATGATTAAATAACATTTCAAAATGTGTATACCACTTATTTTAAAACAATAATCACACTGATACTAAGTAAAATGTAGGATTGTAAGATCTTCACAGGGTATCCATTTAAGGCTTTGAATCAAGATGGAATTATTCTAAATGTCCACAATGGAAAAATGTCTAAAGCAAGTATGGAGGGATGGAAAAACAAAACACAAAACAAAACAAAAAACAAATAAAAAGTTAACGTCGAAAATTTGTAACCATGTTAGCAACTTAAAAATGTAAAGAAAAATGAGATACCATTTCCTTCAGACTGTCAAAGTGATGTTTCCTTGTGTTTAAGAATCAAATTTGGTATTAGCAAGCATAATGGAATCCAACGCTTTTACTCAGTGTTTGTAGCTATGAAGATTGTTATTACATTTATAAAGGGCAACTGGAAACATTTAATTACATAATAGTTTATATTACCACTTGTTTCCTCCATAGAAAAATATTTTAAAAACTTAATAATTGAGTGGGAATTTATCCCAAGGAAACAATCTTGTATTCATACCAAGTATTATGTACAAAGATGTTAATCATAGCATTAGCTATAATAAGACAGTTTAGGGGCAGTACCTCTCTCATGATCTGGGAAGTGCTTGATAATTTATGGAACAATCAAATAATGGAATATGATTTAAAATGGAACATTTCAAGAATATTTAATGACACAGGACATGTCTATAATATCTTTGTTAGCAAATGTACACCTAATACAATCCCATTCTGTTACATACACCTATTTGTATATTTATATGGTGCATATATATGGTGTATATATATTGTATATATATGGTGTATATTTATAGAAAAAAGATAATATGGATATTTACTAATGTGTCAGCAGTAGGCAAATGAGAAGTTGGGATGAGTTATATCACTATTATACATTCTGAATTTACATTTTCATTTAAATATTATAATGTGCATAATTAAGAAAAAACATAATTATCTCATTTATCTTATGAATTAGTTATGAAAGAAATAAAGTATTAATTTTTTTCTGAATAAATATATTAATATATTCCTCATTTCTTTCTTTCCACTTGATTAAATACTATATCCTCAAACTCATTATAAAACCTTCACAATGCTCCTGATGTTTGAAATAATTTCTTATTATCATGACCAAGTTTTGAAAATATCATTACTGGTTTCCCAAGCCATCAGGCTCAAGTCTTGGAATAACCCTTATTTGTTTTCTATGTGGCTCATTTTAAAAAAAATATGTAATTTCTACTTTCTTGATTTTTTCATTTCACATCTATTTTAAAGATATTACTTCATGGTTACTATGTGGTAGGTAGGCATCGTTTGTTGTTGTTGTTGTTGTTGTTGTTGTTGTTGTTGTTGTTGTTGTTTTTGCCACAAGTTAGGTAACTGCATTATAACTGTAGGCACGGATTACTGAAATAATCATTAACTGCTTTTCCTCTATTCAGTATTTTTCAGTGCAGTTTAACATCATTCCTGATTGCATTTGGAAAGACTCACTGGGTTTGAACTAAGAAACCCAACTTAATTACTATCAACACCACGCCAAAACATGGTTGGGATGTTCTCGTTTCCCCAAAGGAGTGTGCCAATTATCCACTCGCTGTTTCTCAGCTCTAAATTCTCTCTTTTTGTCTGTTCTGTGGAAATGGATCTGGACTCTGCATAATCTGTCTTTGCCAGCTGGCATGATGTTATGTTTTGTCAGTAGAGGGTACCAGAGCAATACGGCTGGAGTCAAATACGTTTTTGCCTCCTGGTCTGTGGTGCTAGCTCTTCATGCTCCTGCGGTGGGCAGTCACGGAAGTGTCCAGTTCCTGCAGCAAGGATGTTTTTTTCATATAAGATTCCTAATACATGCAGTTGCCCCAGCACCAGGCTTATGCAGTACCCAGTGGCCAGCAGCTCACCTAACACCCCTATACCACTCCACAAATAATTTCATAGCACACGGCCTCAGGTGAGACATCTCCTTGCGAACAAAATTCTCTAGCACCTATCCTAAAGGGTACTTTCCCCACAAGTTCAAGGGAGAAATGTCCAAAGTACCAATGAAGTGTCACCGAAGTGTCTGCCATCCAGTGAACACTCCATCAAGTTCTGGGTCTCAGTCCTGGCACACGGGAGCGGCGAGTTCTCTTTGGCGTCATCTAGCTCAGGGCGAGTAGAGTGGCTGCTCCTCGTGTCTAGCATTCCTGTAACGTTTAGAGTTCTCTTTACTTCGTAATGGCCACGTCTCCTCAGTCCTCCATCCTGAAGCAGTGGGTGACCCAAGGCTCGGCATCACCACCCAGCCCTTCCCTTACCAACAAAAGGCAACCCAGAACTGGCATTTCTTGATCTTTCCCTCCCTAAGAAGCAGAAGGTGGCCCACACAGCTTTTCCTTTTCCTGGTAGGATGGGCAGAGACTGCAGGAAAAGCTTAAGAGGAATAAGCAGCTGAAAAACAGGTCAAGGGAACCACTCTCTGTCCTGAGTGCCTGGCATCTCCAACTCCTTATCTGTGTACACTGAGTGACCCATAAAAGTGCTTCTGCCCCCTCAGGTGACACCAGTAGCAGGTCAAGCAAGAGTTTCAGCAAGACCAAGAGAGAGAGAAAAAAGAAGCAGGCCGGAAAAACATTGCAAGAGCTCAGCAAACCACATCGTCATTGAAAC
This sequence comes from Panthera pardus, assembly GCF_024362965.1. Taxonomy (NCBI): domain Eukaryota; kingdom Metazoa; phylum Chordata; class Mammalia; order Carnivora; family Felidae; genus Panthera; species Panthera pardus. The sequence goes on along the minus strand of NW_026526688.1, from coordinate 24,669,100 downwards.
TATATCCCTCGAAGTAGGTCAGAACTTACACACTAAACCTAAACAGGTTGCTGCTTATTAAAATAGAAGACTTAAGTGGAAGCAAGAGTCTCTTAAGGTAACATACACAATGCCCAGGATGCAATTGGAAATTATTCATCATACAAAGAATACAGCTCAAATGAGAAGAGACAGTCGAACTGAAGCCAGTCATGAGATGAATTGGAGGTCTGAACTAATGGACAAGGATTATGAAGCAGTTGTAATAAAATTGCTTCAACAAGCAATTGCAAATACTCCTGAAACAAATAAAAATAGAAAACTGAGGTAGAGGCATACAAGTTATTATAAAGAACCAAGTGGAAATTATAGAACTAAAAACTATGCTAATGAAAATTAAAAAAGAAATTTTCCGGGTGGGCTGGGTGGAGTGGAGATGACAGAGGACATAATCAGTGAACTTCAGGATGGATCAACAAAATTCTTAATTATAACAACAGAAAAATAATAGGCCAAAAGCAGTAAACAGATTCTCAGGGATTATGGGGAAAAAACAATAGATCTGACATTTGTATGATCAGAGTACTAGAGGAGAGTAGAAACAACAAGGGACTAAACAAGTATTTAAATGAATAATGGATGAAATGCTCCCAAATTTGGGGAAGGAAATAAGCTACAAATTCAAGAAGCTAAAACAGAATAAAAGCAAAGACTTATACGAGGCATATGATAATTATGTTTTTGAAAACTAAAAACGAACAACAACAATAACAAAACTTGTAAGAAACCAGGGGGAAGGGACACTACCTTTAGGAGAACCAATTTTTATGACAGTGATTTCTTATCTGAAACCATGGAGAACAGAAACAAGAGACGCAACATTTTCCAAGTGCTGAAGCAAAATAACTGTCAACCTCAAATTCTGTCTCTGGTAAAACTGTATTTCAGGAGTGAAGGGGAAATAAATATATTCTCAGACAAAAATAAAAAAAAATCCCAAAACAAAACAATGACAAAAAACTAAGAGACTTTGCCACCAACAGATCTAGCCTCAACAAAAAGTATAGGAACTTTTCTAAGCATCTAGGCTATAATATGAGAAGGCGGCGTGGAACTTCAGAAAGGAGCGGTGCCTGGGGGCTCCGGCGGTTAAGCGTCTGACTTCAGCTCAGGTCATGATCTTCTGGTTCGTGGGTTCAGGCCCCACATTGGGCTCTGTGATGACAGCTCAGAGCCTGGAGCCTGCTTCAGATTCTGTGTCTCCCTCTCTCTCTGTCCCTCCCCCACTCATGCTCTTTCTCTCTCTCTCTCTCTCTCTCTCTCAAAGATAAACATTAATTTTTTTAATAAAAAAGAAAGGAAAGAAAAACAGCAGAATGGATAAATATAGAGTATATGTGTAACTTAAGTGCCTGACATTAAGCTTTTGATGGGAAAGACATCCATTTCAAAGACATGCGTCTCAAATAAATGTATTAAAAGCTATACAACTATGTAAAAAGCCAGGCCGTCCTACCCATGAAGTTCCCCTTTTATAAAAATAAAAATAACTATTTCATCCCTGGGTAAAAATAAATAAATAAATAAATAAATAAATAAATAAATAAATAAATAAATCGGTAAGTAAGTAAGTAAGTAAGTAGTCCCGGGAGACCTAGATAACTGACCACTTCAGTAATCTTGTTTCTCCTTTCCCATGATCTCACCGTGAGACCCTGGGTGTGCTGTGTACCCTCCAGCACTTGTGAATAATTAACTTTGTTTCCTCCAAGCTCTCTGATGGTTGATGCTGACGTGCATCTTGAAAGTGTTGGGGCACCTGGGTGGCTCAGTGGGTTAAGCGGCCGACTTCAGCTCAGGTCATGATTTCACGGTCCGTGAGTTTGAGCCCCGCATCGGGCTCTGTGCTGACCGCTCAGAACCTGGAGCCTGTTTCAGCTTCTGTGTCTCCCTCTCTCTCTGACCCTCCCCCGTTCATGCTCTGTCTCTGTCTCAAAAATAAATAAACGTTAAAAAAAACTAAAAAAAAAAAAGAAAGTGTAATAAGGGGACACGGCACCCACAAAATTGGCTCTGGTTTGGAAATGTCTGCGGGGGCTGCCATACATGGTACGGGCCCTGGTAAATGCCTCCAAACATTCCTGTCTGATAGCATCACTATCAATAGGTTGAGATGGAGGCAAAGCAAAACCAATGATTCTCTTCTCTCCAGGAGCTTCTTAAATCCTATTTGGCGGTTGAAATAATTATTTGATAATTTGATACAGTGTTCACTGTATGTGCATAAAACACGGAAGATAATAAGATATAAGAAGTAGAGAGGGTAACAAGACCTAAATGAAAGCACGGTGTCAATATTTTATGTTAAGTGGAAAAATGTTGATGCCAATAGGGCCTGATAAAAGTCATGTCTGTACATGGTAATATCTCATGTAATCAGTAAAACAACTTTATAGAAGAATGCAATGCACTCAAAAACGCTATAAATAAATCAAGATGGAATCATCAAAAAAAAATGATCAAGTAACCTGTAAGAAGGTAAGAGAAGAGAAAAAGAAACAAGGGACAGAGGTAAGAAACAGAAAATAAATAATGAAATGTTAGACTTAAAACCTAACACATCTGGGGCGCCTGGGTGGCTCAGTTGGTTAAAAGTCTGACTTCTGTGCAGGTCATGATCTCACAGTTAGTGGGTTTGAGCCCTGCATCGGGCTCTGTGCTGACAGCTCAGAGCCTGGAGCCTCCTTTGGATTCTGTGTCTCCCTCTCCTCCCTCTCTCGCTGCCCCTTCCCTGCTCACACTCTTTCTTTCAAAAATAAATAAACATTAAAAAACATTTTTTTAACCTAACACATCCAGAATTAATTAAAATCGAAAATGGTCTGAATACACCAATTGAAAGACAGATACTGGTACATCCTTACAGTGGGATATTATTCAGGGATAAAAAGACATGACTGTCAAACAATGAATACATGGCTGACTTTTAAATGCTTATTGTTAAGTGAAGAGTCCAGTATGAAAGGCTATATAATTTTTGCAGTTACATATTCTGGAAAGAAGCAAATCTATAGACCCATTAAACAGGTAAGTGGTTGCCTAGGGTTCTATGCGTGTTTGTTGGGAACATAGAATAGGGAAACTACAAGAGATTTCTTAGGGCTGAGAAAATATTTTGTATGATGCTATAATGGTGAATACAAGAAATTAAGTATGTGTCAAACCCCATGAGACTTTATGACAAAAGGAGTAGCTTAATGTATGCAAATTAAAAAAAAATGTTTTAGAAGATTTAGGGGATTCTAGGATTGAACACCTAATGTGATGAAAGAACCCAAATGTATTACAAATGTACGGAATAGCCTCTGTAATGGGGACTGGGGGGAAGGTGTGACCCACGTAACTGGAAATGAATGGAGCCTGTAAGACAAAAGGAAATGAGTCTACACATTTCAGACAGGTTTTTCCTTTGGGAGTAGAGGTTAACAATCCCGAAACCACTACACATGCATGCTGGAGTTGAACAATTAATAAATGGATGGCAGATAGGGAAAACCAGGTCTCTCAGTGTTGGTATGATAGGTTACAGATCAACAAGAAAATGAGGCTAAAGTAATCCATAAGGCTAAGGACTAGAGTGAGAGAATGAACTCATTTCTGACTTAATATAAAGATGTTTACATGCAGACATATTTATAGATAAATGTATAGCATACATCTCCAAATATGTCCCTGCTTAAAAGAACCATGACTCATTGGAAGAACGGCTGGTTTGAGGACTAAGGCAGGAAATAGATGGGCCTGGAGCATCTCTTCGTGCCTGAAAATAAGAAACAACAAAAACAACCAAACCAAAACCAAAACACATATACATACACAAATGAAACCACAAATACGGGTATAGGTCAAAAGATACAGGACACAGAAGCCAACTAAAGATAATCCCAAGGGCTGAAGCTGCAACCATCTGACCAAAAAACTGATAATAATAAAAAAAACATAGTGAAGAAAATAGTAACATTGGATCAGAACCCAAAGAATAAAAATATATTATTCATATGTCCCTACTATGATAGATAAATGATTGAACAAAGGGAAAGGAAAAGAATAGCATTACAGTGGAAAAACCGGACAAACATCATCTCAGCCAGGTAAGCGAATTATCATCAACAGTGTTAAAACATTCCGATTGTATGTGCCCTTGATACAGTGTGATGATAATGGCACTTCTTCGTCCCCCAAACACATTACCCCCGTGTGATCATGAGAAAAACGTCAGACAAACCTCACTTAAAGGACACGCTACAAAGTAGCAGAGCAGTACTCTGCAAAACAGTCAGGATCATCAAAAACAAGGAAATCTGAGAAGACTATCACAACCAAGAAGAACCTATAGACATGAGTACTAATTGTTATGTGGTATTTCTGATGGAATCCTGGAATAGAAAAAGTATATTAAGGAAAAACATCCTGTTTCTCTAGGAGCGCCTGGGTGGTTCAATTGGTAAAGCATCCAACTCTTGGCTTCAGCTCAGGTCATGATCTCTTGGTTCCAAGAGATCGAGCCCCATGTCAGGTTCTGCACCAGCAGCATGGAGCCTGCTTGGGACTCTCTCTCTCCCTCTCCGTCCCTCCCCCACTTGCACTGTCTGTCACTCTCAAACAAAAATTAAGTAAACTTAAAAAATATGATTTTTAGCTAGAGATAATGTATCTATACTGGTTCATTACTTATAATAAATGTACCATGTTAATGTAAGGGTTCATAATAGGAACAAGTAGATGTGCCATACATAGGAACTTTCTGTACCATTTTTCCAATAATTCTGTAAAAAGAGAACAGTTTTAAAATTTAAAAATAGAAATTGGCAGAAAGGATTTTAAAAAAGATCCAACTATATGCTGTCTTCAAATAAATAATTTCAAATATAACATTATATGTAGATGGAAAGTAAAAGGATGGAAAATATATAGTACGGTAACAATAATAAAACTAAAAAGCAAGTCATGTCCATATGAGTATCAAATAAGACTTCAGATTAAAGACTGTTATTGGCCCAAGAAGAGACATTTCAAAATCCAGAGTGCAAACTATTACACTATGTGTCAGGCACTAAAGAGATATTTCATAATGATAAAAGGAACCCTCTTCTATGAAGACACAGAGATCACAAGCATGATCTCTAGTACATGGTCTGGTACATGATCTTTGGTACAAACCAAAGAACAGATCCTCAAAATACATGAAACAAAATCTGCTCGAGTTGAGGGAGGAAATAGTTAAATCCACAAATTATATAGATAACGACTGTAACACCATGCTCTCTGCAACTGACAGAACTGTAGGACAGAAAATAAGCAAGATATAGAATGACTGAAGACCACTATCAAATGGGATCTAACTGGCATATATAGAACACTTTACCAAGCAAAACCAAAACACACATTATTTTCAAGTGCCCAGGGAACCTCTGCCAAAAAGTGTGTGCTCCTTCACCACATCCTGTGTCCCAAAATCAATCTGAATAAGTTTAAAGTATTTAAATAATACAGAATGTGTTTTCAGTTTATCATGGAACCAAACTAGAAATCAATAATAGAAAGACAGAAGGAAATTTTTCAAATACTTAAAAATTAACACATTTATCAATTAATGTTGGGTCAAAGAACTGTCAGAAAATTTTAAAAATATATACAGAACTGAAAGAAAATAAACATAGAATACATAAAGATAAAAGAAAATGTCAGCACTAAAGTGGGGGGGGGGGAGCAGGGAAGCTTCCCGTATCACAAACTAACTATAACAAAAAGGAAAGTTCTTATATCATAATCTAAGTTCCTATCTAAGGAAACCGGGAAAAAATGGCAAAATAATTCCAAAACAAGAAGAAAGATTGAAATAACAGAACAGAAATCCACAAAATTGAAAGCAGGGAAGCAACAGGGAAAACTGGTGAATCCAAAAGCTGCTTCTCTGAGGAAAAAATAAAGCAACACTCTTAAATACACTCTCAAAACTGAAAAAAAGATAAAAAAACGAGAGGAAGCACAAATCACCAGTGTCAGAAATTAAAGAGGGGAATATCACTACAGATGCTGCAGTCATTAAAATGGTAATAAGATAACACAATAAACACATCTATGCTCATAAACTTGAACATTTAGGAAAAAAACAAAAACAAAAACAAAAAAACTTCTCAAAATCCACACACTACCAAAAGCAAAGCAAGATGAAACAGATGACCTGAATACTCCCATAATGCTAAATGAAATGTAAAGTCTCTCCAAAAAGAAAATTCTGGTCTGGATGATTCCTATACAATCTTCAAAAAATTTAAAAAAGGATAGAGTTCTTCCATACTCATTCTATCAGGTTAGTATTTCCCTAATACCAAATCCAGCCAAAGATAGTAAAAAATACAGGGAGAAAGAAGCAAACAAAAACTCCTCCACACATGCAAGCAAACGACAATAAAAAAAAATCCAAAGGACAATATCTCTTAGGAACTTAGTTGCAAAATATCCTCAACAAAATATTAACAAAATCCAACAACATGTATAAATAATTCTGCTCAACGACCAAGTGGGATTTTTTTCCAGTTATGGGAAGCTATTTCAACTTTAAAAAAATCAATGTAATCCAATAATCTAAAGAGGACAACTCATGTCAGTGGGTACAGAAAAAAAAAATTGTCCAAGTCCAACATCCACATGTGAGAAGAACACTCAGCAAACCAGAAGTAGGAGGAACTTCCTCAACTTGAAATAAAGCCTATACTTAATATTGAATAGTGCAAGATTGAATACTTTTCTCCTAAAATCAGTTGCATTGGCAAGTATGTTGGCCCTCACCACTCAATCTCTGCAATTCTAAATATTGTAGTCAATTGTGCTCGCTTCGGCAGCACATATACTAAATATTGTAGTCAATGAAATAAGACAATAAAAAATTAGGAGCTATAAGAAGTAACACAAAAGAATCTTGTGGCGGAACAGTTGTGTCTTGATGTAGGCGTAGTCACGCAAAATTACACATGTGGTAAAATTGCACACACGCAAATAAGTGCATGTAAAACTGGTGAAATCTGAATACACTCTGTGTATTGTACCAACCCCATTTTCCTGGCTCTGATATTATACAATGTAATTATACAAGATACAACATTAGGAGGTTCGGGTGAAAGGTATATGGGATCTCCTTGTACACTTCTATGCAACTTCCTGTGACTCTATGATTATTTCAAAATACAAGTTTAAAAAAATGATGCAATTCACCTATTGGTAGAATAAAGGAGACAAAACTATATCATTTCCACAGATGAAAAAAATATTTCAGAACATTTCAATCCACTAATGTAATTATTTATTAAAAGTGGTGAAAAAAATATTTCAGAACATTTCAACCCACTAATGTAATTATTTATTAAAAGCGGTGGTAAAGAAGGTAGCTTCCTCAATCTGATTTAAAAACAAAATGTAGCCATTTCCACCACCTAAAGTTCTGGGAAACAAAGAGGGACAAACATATCTGTACAAGTTATCTTATGTTGGTGTAGATGTTCTAATGGTTGAGATAGTATCTTCATTAGCATTTGGCCATGGGCAGGGAGGTCAAAAAACAGTAGAAATAAAAGATGCATTTGGTCAGCCTCGTATAGAACAGAACATTGAATTTCAGGAAGCCCAAGAAGAGGGAGCTCAGGAAATAATGAGGCCAGAAGCCTTGAAAGACAAAATGCCAACAAATGAAAATGCCATTTTCTTCTACAGACTTGAAAGGTAATGTATAAGCAATGCCTTATGGACATGTGGCAGTGTGTGTGTGTGTGTGTGTGTGTGTGTGTGTGTGTGTGTGTAAAACCTGGGAAAGAGGATTTGTTTACTAGCAAAATGGTAGCTCTGAACTGGGAAAGTATACGTTAGAAGACTATGTATTACTAAATGCTTTCTTTGCACTTGTCACATTTAGATATGATTTTTATGATTACCATCTATAATGGCCACTAGAGGCAACCATTGTTGTATTTGCTCACCATTATCTCCATTCCTAGCACAGTCCCCGAGACATGGTAGCACCCAATAAATACTTGTTAAATAAATAAAACTATTGAACTAACTCACTGAAATAAAAATAATAACGGAAAAGCTAGCATAGATGGCTTTCTACTTAATAGGTAATATGCTTTGCACACATTGATTGAATGAATTCTTATGACAGCTACATAGATCTAGTCCCACAGTTAGTCTGTCCAGTGTGGATTCCAACCAGAAGTGGGAGTGGGGCTTAAAACCAGAAGAGCCTGGAGAAAGTGTAAGCCAATAACAAGAATCCTCAAAGACACTGGGAGTACTGATGCCACCTACTGGAAGACATTTTCAGAAGTTCAAATGAGATAGTGCTTCAGCTGATATTTAGATTTACTTCCGTTTTTGTTGATGAGAATAATGGCCAGAAGACTTTTAACTTTCATGCATATAAATCAATAAATCTTTTCTTCTGTAGATTCTGATGTAGACTACACTCTGGAAGATCTTCCCACACATGATCAGTTACCTCTTCTGATAGGTTTTCCCATTACTTGTTTCAGATTTAAAATAATATCTTTATACCACGAACAGTTCTTTGTTTTATTGTATAAAGACATAGAGATTGAACTTATTGAACTTTTCCCTCTAAACTGTTAAACAATCATGTCAACCTCAATTATTTAATAAGTAATCTCCTCTCATACCCTCATTGAATAGAAAAGATATCTATCTTATATTGATTTATTGTAGATATATGTGTCTTTCTTGGCTTTACATCCCATTCTATTGCTCTTGATCTATCTACCAAACTGTGTTAGTTATTGTGCTTATAAGATTTGATATATATATATATATATATATTAAAATTATTTTGGCTTTTCATTTCAATAACATTTTTTTGAAATATTTCTCCAGCAAGATATCCACTAGTATTTTCATCTGAATTGCTTTGCATTTGTAAGTTAACTCTGGGGAGAACTGATAACTTTAATTTAAAAAAATTGCACATTATAGACTTCAGATTGTTTTTTAATGGAGATATTCAATAAATACCAATGGGAAATAATGCAATTAATAAAAGGCATTAAACTCACTATTTTTATGTTTACCTAAAACATTCACATCAAGAATAGTATATTTTTTACCAAAATTAATGAGCTGTTGGAATGTCAGAACACTAAGAGGGAACAAATATAAAACCTTAATGTCCTGTCAGCGACTGGTTAAAGGGCCAGATGCTACGGGTAATTTAATTGTGCTTATCGCCCAGCAGCAATCTCATGAATGTCATGACACACAGAAGCACCTGCCTACACCGATAAATCAAGTGATAACACTTAATAAACTTAAGATGCTAGAATTAAATGTTACCTTGAGTGATTATCTACGCCATCCAATATAAATGAGGGTAATTCTGAGTGCAGATTATCTTCCGCCTGTTCTCCCACTAAGAAACTACTTCTACTACCAAAAATGACAGCAGCTAGCACTTTGCTAATGCTTATGACTTTACTCAACATCGACTCAATTATCAAAATAACCCTACAAAGCAAGTATCATCATTTTGTCCACTTTACAGTTGGGAAACTCAGGCATAGAGAGGTTAAGTAACTTGCCCAAATCACACAGCTGATAAATGATAGTATGCAATTGAAATTCATGTAGTCTGGCCCAGGGCCCACGGCCTTCACTCTGATGCTTTCCTGCTTCCCAGGACACTTTGAACTAAGGCTCACTTCCTGGCAGCAGTGGCGTTCCTAGATCTTCCTCACAGGATCGGCTGAGGTGGCCTCATATATAGGACATTAAGGGTCAGCTTCTTCCCCTTTGCATTTCTGTGCTCCCACCTTCCTCATCCTCTTACGTGTGTTCTCTCAAAAGCCCGCTCCTATACACTTTCTGCACTCAGCTGGCCAATTCTGTTTCCAGGGGACCCAACTAAGACACATGTTAAAAACATACTTTCAGGACACCTGGGGTGGCTCCATCGTTTGGGTGTCTGACTCTGGCTCAGGTCATGATCTCATGGTTTTGTGAGTTCGGGCCCCACAGTGGGCTCTCTGCTATCAGTGTGGAACCCACTTCAGATCCTGTCCCCCTCTCTCTGCCCCTTCCCTGCTTACACATACAATCTCTCTCATAAAAATAAACATTAAAAAAATAAGTGTGTGTGTATATATATATATATATATATATATATATACACACACACACACACACACACACACACACACACACACTTTCAACCTCTAGAAACACTGCCGTTCATCCCTTTATTTCTAATATGCATCACAAAGCATGCCTTTAACATCACTGTGCCATGCTGAGCTCAAACTTTTAAAATGACTCTTGGTCACAAGTAATATCCCAAGTTTTCAGACTTCCATTGAAAATGATACAATGTGAACCTAACTAGCTTGTCAAGTTTAAGTCTACTTCTTCCACATGCAAACTACTATTCCTGACAAGGTAGATCATTACTTGTTATTTTAATATATTCATGAATAGATTTACTGGGGGGTGGAAATACCAATGACAGAACAAAATCAATGGTAATACTTCAGTAAGCTATAGTATTTTTGTCAGCAGATAGGATAGCACTTGAGACTATGGTGGGTGGATACCTTGTAGCAGGTGCAGAGGGAATATCTCCCGCTCTGAAGGCTAGAGAGATCCAGGCACAGTGAGTTGGAAAAGCATTTAAACTTTCTATTTGTGCCTTTCTTGGCTTTGTGCTAAAACCGAAGGTCCATGTACAGTATATGTTATTTCGTTTTGTGCTTCTTCAAATATAAATATATGTGAAAACTCAGTTAGACTAAAATATTTATTTTGGTTCCTCTGACTCTGCTACACAGAAAGAAAGAAAAAGTATAAATTTAAATCTACTGAGGCTCTGGCGCAGAAAAAGTTTTATAATGTTATTATAAAAATTACAAAATGACCAGTGGGGGGAATGAGCGTGATATGGACGGAATGGAAGGAGGCCAGAAAGTCCATTTATACGCATAGTCATCAGAAAGTTATTTCTAACATCATATGATATTCTTTCTTTGAAACACTTACGAGATTCTCTTTCAAAATGATTTATTCTTATTACTTACCATGACCCTACCAACATTTTCCTCAGTCTGTTAAGTATTCTGCACGGAAAGAAAATCCTTTGGTTTATTTTAAAGAGGCACAGTCAGTGTTAATTTTCTATGCTCAGCCAATGCCCTCATGAACTTCTATTTGACACTGAATCAGCCTTGCAGCATCTCTTGCTTTGAAACTCATTTTCCTTGGAAATTCCTTACTCTTAAGAGGCATACATTTTATTCAACAGGGTATGTTTAATTTTCAGTAGCTTCACATTGTTTGCACTCATCTTGTTCCCTTTGTTATCGATGTGATTTTGACAAATACCATAGATAATTTCTATTTTCATTGAGTTTTAAGGGGTTTATTCAAAAGCAGAGGTGACCTATTTAGTGTTGCTCTGAAAAAATAGTAAAGGACTATTCCAAATGATCAGTTTAGTATGGGTAAGGAAATAAAGAGGAGCTGATTTTTAAAGGGAGGCTGCATTAAACTAAAAAAACAAAACAAAACAAAAAAAAACAAAAAACAAACTCTACAAATTTGCAATATTAACATTGACAGGAAACTTAACTACCACCATCTTTTAAAACTAAAAACTGGGGAGATATATATTATTTGCTAGTCTTTTGAAAGCACCCACTGGTAAATTTATGTTGAGTTTGAGATCAGTATGTTCTTCAGGTAAGCAGCCAAAAGCAGTTGATTTGTTACTTTCTTGGGCTTGAAGGAGAAGACAGGAAATGTTAGAGGGAGACATTTGGGAGTTATATACTTACATCTTATATGTTAAAGAGTATACCATACAACTTAGCTCAAGAATATAGATGACATAAAAATAGATGGGGCAAGCTTTAGTGATGATGGTGCTAGCTGGAATATTTTTTTGCAAATTATTCTATTAATCTTAAAACTTGAAATGAGACTTATCTAAACTAACTTTTATTTCAATAAAGTTAGTATCTTGGCAGCAAATGACCACTTATTAAACTTTTCTGATACCTGAGAAAGAAATGTAGTTAGATATTTGCCAAATCCTTTATCAAAAGTTTCCTAAATTAACAATATCTGTGTGATTTTGCTAACTTTACAGACATACTTCATTTTATTGTGCTTCACTTTATCATATTTTGCAGGTATTGTGGTTTTTATAAATTGAAGGATTGTGGCAACTCAGCTTCCATGGCAAGTGTATCGGTGTCATTTTTCAAACAGCATTTGCTCACGTTGTATCTCTGTCACATTTTGATAGTTCTCACAATACTTCAAACTTTTTAATTATTATATATGTATTATTGTAATCTGTGATCAGGGATATATGATGATCTGTGATCAGGTATATATTATAATTGCTCTGGGGTTTCACAAGCCGTGCCCATTAAGACAAAGAACTTAATAAATGTGTGTGTTCTAATTGTTCCACTGAGGGGCCATTCTTCCATCTTTTTCTCTCTTCTCAAGCCTCCTCTGTATTCCCTGAGAACAACACTTAAATCAGGCCAATTAATAACTTATACTGGTCTCTAAGTGTTACAGTGAAAGGAAAAGTCACACATCTCTCACTTTAAATCAAAAGGTAGAAATGTTTAAGCTTAGTGAGGAAGCCATGTTGAACATCAAGCAAGGTTGAAAGTTAGCTCTCTTGAACCAGTTAGCCAAGCTATGATTGCAAAGCTCTTGAAAGAAGTTAAAAGTGCTACTCCAATGAATACGTGGATGATAAGAAAGCAAAACAGCCTTCTTGCTGATATGTAGAAAGTTTCAGTGGTTGGACAGAAGATCAAACCAGCCACAATATTCCCTTAAGCAAAAACCTAATCCAGGACGGGGCCCTAACTCGCTTCCAGCCTATGAAGGCTGAGAGAGGTGAAGAAGTTGCAGAAGAAAATTTGGAAGCCAGCAGAGGTTGGTTCATGGGTTTAAAGAAAGAAGCCATTTCCATAACACGAAAGTGCTAGGAGGAGCAGCAAGGATTGATGTAGAAGCTGCAAGTTGACCAGATGCCCTAAGATAATTGGTGAAGGTGGCTGTATTTGACAGCAGATTTTCAACGTAGATGAAAGGACTTTCTATTGTAAGAAGACACCATCTAGGACTTTCATAGCTAGAGAGGAGAAGTCAACACCTGGTTTCAATGCTTCAAAGGACAGGCTGACTCTCCTGTTAGACGCTAATGAAACTGGTGACTTTAAGTGGAAGCCAATGTTCATTTACCATTCTGAAAATACTAAGATCCTTAAAAATTATGCTAAATAAACTGTCTGTGCTGTACGAACAGAACAACAAAGCCTGAGTCATAGTACAACTGTTTACAACATAGTTTACTGAATATTTTATGCCCACTGTTGAGACCTCCTACTTAGAAATAAAGATTTCTTTCAAAATATTACTGCTCATTGGCAATGCACCTGGTAATCCAAGAGCTCTGATGGGAATGGACAATGGGATGGTTGTTGTTTTCATGCCTGCTAACACAACATTCATTCTTCAGCCCATGGATCAAGGACTTGCTCAACTTTAAGTCTCATTATTTAAGAAATACATTTTGTAGGGTTATAGCTGCCATACCAAGTGTCTTCTGATGGATCTGGGAAAAGTAAACTGAAAACCCTCTGGAAAGGATTCACTAGCCTAGATGCCATTAAGAACATTCATGATTCACAGGAAGAAGTCAAAATATCAACATGAACAAGAGTTTGGAAGAAATGGATTCCAACCCTCATGGATGACTTTGAGAGGTTCCAGACTGAAGTGGAGGCAGTAACTGCAGATGTGGTGGAAACAGCAAGAGAACTAGAATTAGAAGTGGAGCTTGAAGATGAGACAATCTCATGATCAAACTTGAACAGATGAGGGGTTGCTTCTTATGGAAGGTTTCTTGAGATAGAATGTATTGGTAAAGAGGCTGTGAATATTGTTGAAAGGACAACAAAGGATTTGGAATATTACATAAATTTAGCTGATAAAGCAGCAGGGTTTGTGAAGATTGACTCCAACTATGAAAGCTCTACTGTGGGTAAAATGCTATCAAACAGCATCATGTGCTACAGAGAAATCCTTCATGAAAGGATGAGGCAAAATTTATTGTCTTATTTTAATAAATTGCCTTGGCCACCTTCACCTTTAGCAATCACCACACTGAACAGTCAGCAGCCATCAACATCAGAGCCTCCACCAGCAAAAAGATTATGATTTACTGAAAGCTCAGATGATGGTTTGTAGTTTTTAGCAATGAAGTCCTTTTTAAATTAAGGTGTGTGCACTGTTTTTTTTTTTAAGACATGCTATTGCACACTTAATAAACTACAAAATAAACATAACTTTTATATGTACTGGGAAACCAGAACATTAGTTTGACTTGGTTTATTGCAATACTTACTAAATTCAAGTAGTCTGGAACCAAATCTGCAATATTTCCAAGGTATGCCTTTATAGGAAACAGGCAAACTTTTTCAGAGTAGCTCTATCTTTTTTGCATTCCCAGGAGTGTTCCAGAGTTCTAGTACCTTTACATCCATTTTATCACTTGCTATTGTCTGCACCTGTTATTTTATTAATTGTAGTTATTATGGTTAATGACTTCCCAGAGCTTTTAGTGTGAAAATATGTATGATTGTCTTATTATATAATATTGAAAGCCTTATTCTCTACACATATTTACCCAAAGTTCTCCAATGTGGCTTAGACTGTTGATAAGTTTATTGATTCATTTAAAAGTGGTTAACAATGGGTATGAAATGAGCCTTCTGATGTGGGGAATAAGGAGATCCAGTCTTGAAGACCTAGGAAGACAGAGTATGAAGAAAGAAAGCTAATTCTTAGAACCATCTGCCCTATCCCACCCACACCCAAAACACTTAAATGACTGGTTATGAATTATTTTCAGTAATCTTTGTAAAATGATAAAGGTTGGAAAAGCAACATAAGATTAAAAATGAGGTTTTTTTCTAAATGTTATGACAGGAGAGAAGATGGGTTCCAAATGAGTTAACATGCTTTAATTATTCGGGAAAGGTGGAAAGGAGGATAGAATATTAAAACACGTTAGACTGATGTGTCTGTGAGCATTTAGAAAACAAAGCATCAGCCATGTGACCTCAGAATGGAAGATTTAAAACAAACCATGCTAAAAATTGGATCACCACATACATGAAGTGAATGTACAGAATTAGATATTCTTAATTTCTGGCAAAATACGGTAAAATATCTAAAGAGAATATTATGGGAAAAGGTTGCAAAAGGACTGAGCTGATTATATACTTTAACCAGAGAATGATGATTAAGGAATTGATAGAAATCTTAAAGTAGTCTTAAGAGATTCTGGTAATACTCTTTCCTCATTATGAGGAGTATGTTGTCAGGAGTCCAATAAATAGTGGAAACAGAACCGCTCTTCATTTTTCCCTCTTCTTATACTCAGTTTTCTATTCCCACCATACTTTCTTTTTCTGTTTATGCATTATCTGTCTTGTAATTTCTCCAAAACTACACGTAAGAATAGACACATAATCCAAAGTGAAACAAAAGAAAAAGGCTAATGTAGTTAACAGACCTAGACCATCATATGTAATGGCCCTCCATGGTATATCTCCTCTATTCCATGACCAGGCAATTCGTATTTTTTTATAGTTATCTGGGCTTGGCTAATACCTCATCTAGGGCTCCTGATACTGAAGTAAATGATCTTCTCTATATGTATGAACCCCTAAATTTTATTTAGCTTCCTACCACCAGATGTTTTTTGATAATGAGTCCCATAACCTTACATTTTTGAACAGTATGCGCCATTAACCAAATTTCCAAAGACAAGTTTCTTGTTAAGACCAATACAAAACTGCACGTTCAATAAGTCAATTCTATATGAAACTCAAATGAAGCTATAATTCTGAGATTCCACAAAGGGAGCTTCATTAAAAACAGAGACTGGTCCAGTATATAAATTATACAGTCATTAATTTCAGATAAGTCATATAGCTATAATTCTGATTACCTATATAAAATATGAAGTCAGAAACCACTCTCCTTCTATTTGTTTATTTTATTCTAATTTTATTCTTCACAAACTCTGTAATATATCTTTTTATTTTCTTAAAATCTTAGTATTAAAATAAAAACAGTGAGCTATAGTCATAGCATATTTTGAATAGCTTTATGTAATCATAGAATTAATAAAATGATCATTCATTTCTTTACTGCTTTCCTCTATATTATACAGTTAAAAATACTTACTGAGTTGTTGCATTATATTTATTGAAAAGAACATGTATTTTCTCCCTTTATCATAACATAAGGGGATGGACTGGCCCAGGCAGGACTACAACTGAAGGGTATGCCACGTTTACAAAATGTCTTAATGGGACCACCATATCTCACTTTGTCCTATTCCCCTCATTCTGAAATACTCAAGATCAGATGTATTTCTTTGGCAACTATGGGCATTAGTACCAAAGACCTTAGTTTGAACCATATATTTTGCCTGGAAGGGGAGAAAGCTGAAAGATGCTTTCTGATCAATCAGAGCATTGACATCCACTGATAATTTTAGCAGCTTAGCTACTCATGCTCTTGAGAAGTAGAGGCCAACACCCTGCGGGGATGGTCTTTAGATCCATGACACAGAGCACTGCTAAGTGGAGCTGGCCTTGTGGGACTGCAGTCATTGGTCCCAGACTAGGACCTTGGGTACCTGAAAGGAGGAGAACGGAAGCCAGGATGGGTTGGAAATGTCTAGCCAAACGAGGTCCTCGAGGAAGTAGAATTCTTAGTGTTCCTTGATTCCACACATCTAACTCCACAAACACTTGAGAATTTAACGGAGTATTTGGGACAATGCATTTTTTTTTGTTTTTAAGTTAATAACAAAAAGTAAAACCACAAAAGTGGCATAGTGCTTCAGGATAGTCAAACAATGACATGAAATGCTCCTATGATACAACTTTCCAAAACACGCACATTATTGTCTTTTCTTCAGACACTGTAATTCTTGGTACACCTGAGTCACCCAGATTAAGGATCCTAAATTTTAAGAATGCCATCTTTCTAATGTCATAATCATCTGGTTCTATGTAATATTTTCTCAAATTGATTAATATTAGTTTAATTAATTAATACTAACAATGAATTCTTAAACATCATCAATGCATTTAATCATTTAAAATGTTGTGCAATATTAAACTACATGTTTTGTCGATCTATTGTCCAAGATTTGCATGGCCTATTTTGCATAAAATATTCATTCTTATTAAGTCATCCCAGACTATTACAGCATTCTTTAAGTTAAAAAAAAAGACTCAATGACAAAAAACATAAATTTGGTACGTGAGAATAATCTGTAACCTTCTACTTTTTATATGTCCTACACCATCTGCAGTCAATTAAGTGATTCCCAGGTGTTCACAGTAATTGCTTTAACGCAAGGTATGTCACTTTAGGGGTCATTAAATATTTATTATAAAAACCTCATCTACATTTTTCTCCATTCATTTAGGGACAAAACATGCTGATGTTTAGTATTGGCAAAAATGAACTGATTGGACTTATTGGATTATTTTATGGGTTTAAAATAATTTTTAAATAACATCATTAAAAATATTTTTATAGGCCAAAATTTGGTGAAAAAGTAAGAAGAGCAATGATGCTGATTTAGTTTTGCTTACCTATATTCTTTATTTTAAATGAAAAATATGTACTTATGATTTGTGGCTAAGATGTCAAAAACTCAAACCAGATTGTCCTTTTCTTGCCAGGACTGATGAATAGTGGGGAATTTAAGGGACCAGAGGATTCATTAACTAATTTCCTCTCTAAAGGTAAAAGAGTTTAGCTTTCAGAAAAGATTCACGGAGACAATCTAGCATAATACTCATTTTATAGATAAGAAAAGTAAAACTATGAAGCTTGGTCAATTGTACAGAATTATTTACATACGAATCTAATAAAAATTATAATTACTAACATATACATACTGCATTCTATGCTCCAGGAAGTATTCCAAATACTTCACATATATTCATTTATTTAATGCCCACATTTACTGTATGATATGGATACTCATCAATTTTCCCCACAGAAACCCGGAGTATGGAAGATGCCCAGAGTAACCTGCATTAGGTCACAGTGCTGGGAAGTGACAGATGTGGGACTTAGTTGGCTCCAGAATCCAGGCTTTTACCTATTAAAATACAACTCCTTTCTAAAACTAGTTTCTGAGTAAATTATGATTTCTAGGTGAATATACTCTTCTAGAGCATTTTGGCATATAAATCACATGATTATCCTCATAATACTGTTAATTACCGAAAAGCCATAAAATTGTTTTAAAAATAATTTTCATTGAACTTATGTTCTGATTTTTCTTTTTTCTTTGGTTTATTTATAATATCTCTTAGTAATTACTCATAATCAAAGTGCCTTTCTAGTCAGCATATTTTGTGACAGGTATTGTGAAATCTTTGGGTATGTGGATTAACCTAAATTTGTGGAATATTAAAAAATGCTCATGGTTTGAACAATCTAATAAACATCATTGTATAACAAATTCCTAACAGTAACATAGTTACTATTAAAATTATGTGATTATGGGGCACCTGGGTGGCTCAGTTGGTTAGGCATCTGACTTAGCTCAGGTCATGATCTTGCGGTTCATGAGTTTGAGCCCTGCATTGGGCTCTGTGCTGACAGCTCAGAGCCTGGAGCCTGCTTAAGATTCTGTGTCTCCCTCTCTATCTGTCTCTCTCCTGCTCACACTCTGTCTCTCTCTCTCTCAAAAATAAATAAACATTAAAAAAATAAAAATAAAATTATGTGATTAAATCATGTGATTAATTTTAGAAATTATGTGGTTTTATTCACTGCTTGCATTATTGAAGGATTATTTTTCCATGATAGGTGACTATTAAATATTTTTGGAAAAGCTTTCAGACTCCAATTATCTTGTAGCATATTACAGTGAATAAGATGCTGATGTCTCAATCAATTTTTCTGTGTGTAGTAGTGGACTTGAAAGGTTTCTTTAAATGTTGTGCTGGTGCTGTTTCCCAGCACTCTGCTTACACCAGTTCTGTGGGGAAGCCTGAGTGCTCTGTGCGTGCATGTGTGTGTGTGTGTGTGTGTGTGTGTGTGTGTGTGTGTGTGTGTATCTGCCTGCCTGCCTGCCTGTCTGTCTGCCTCCCTGTCTTGGATGTTGGAAGTATACTGAGGTGAGCAGAGGGTCATAGATACAGTTAAGAGTCTTCATTAGGGTCTTCTGTTTACTAAATGATATTAATTTTATCATCAGTTCACTTCACTTCTGAAACGAAAAGATCTAGCCACAAACAAGTAACATTTGGGGCCTCACTTCATCTGACCAACAACAAGCCCAGGTGAAGGCATATATCATAAGGGATACTTAATAGACATATATATCATCTCTTGCAGAGGAGTCTAAATTTTTATCCCTGAATTAAGTTGAACCGGGAAACATGTTCTATTTCTCGCTCCCACAATTATTTTATCTAATGGCATTTGTGGTCACATTCTGTGCATTCTTTAAAGCACCAAGCCATGGTTAGCAGGCCCATGCCTCTTTTGATATAGAGATGCAAAAAAACAGTGTATTCCTTCTATTAGATGATGTGTACATTTTGTTCAGTGTATGTGAGAAAAAAAACCTAGTTTTCTATAGAAAGCTCGGATGTTTCTCTTTAAGCATAGTTGGATCATGCCATTAGTCACATTTCTCTTTACATCTTTACACCCAGGAAGGTCAACGTGTTTTTTTTTTATTTTAATGTTTATTTATTTATTTTGAGAAAGAAAGAAAGCACGAGATGGGGAGGGGCAGAGAGAGAGGGAGAGAGAGAATCCCAAGCAGGAACTGCACTGTCATTGCCGAATCCGACACGGGGCTCAAATCCATGAACCAGGAAATCATGCTGAGCCGAAATCAAGATTTGGACACTTAACCGACTGAGCCACCTATGTGCCCCAGTCAGTGTGGTGTAACTAATAATTATATAGGATACAAATAGCTTCCATATGGATAAAGAATGGAGTAGTTTTTATGTTAATTTGTACATATGTATATTTTAATTTTTTATGTCTTTATAAACTTATAGTATTTCATTTCATTTCATTTCAAACTTATGGTATTTAAAAAATGTAATTTAGGGGAGCCTGGGTGGCACAGTTAGTTGAGCATCCAACTCTTGATGTTGGCTCAGGTCATGATCTTGTGGTTCATGTTGGAGCCACATGTGGGGCTCTGTGCTGATGGTGCAGAGCTGCTTGGGATTCTGTCTCTCCTTCTCTCTGCCCCTCCCCTGCTTGCTCTTGCTCTCTCTCTCTCTCAAAATAAATAAATAAACATTAAAAAATAAAAATGTAATTTACAGTTTCATCATATGGACTTTATCATTAGCATACATTGAATGAAAATCTTAAGAAAACAAAGAAAATATTCCAATCAAATCAAATATTCAAATCAAAGAAAGAAGTTCTCCTTACAGAATCCCGATGCCTAATTTTTCTTATCAAGCATATTTTCTCATATCATAAATAAATCAAATTTGACGGTTAAGTGTATAGTTGACTGACAGGTACTAGAAGAGGCACAGACCCAGAAGTGATGCCTCTGTCCTGGCACCTTGCTACTCAATTCTCCCACTCCCTGACTCTCTTGTAAATCCCCTTGGGCAATGAAGGAAGGCAAGCACCTCAGACCTCAGAAGAAACCAAAAAGGGCAGAAGCTGCCCTTGGTTGCTTCTATTTTATGTGGCGTTTAATCCTCAAAAAGTGAATTATGGAGAGGAAACTAGCACCAAATGTTAATATCACTTGGTTTAAATTCTTGCAAATGACACTCTGCCTTATTACCACATAGTAAGACTTGTCTAAGGCAGCCATGACTTTAAGCTTTGAAGAATTAATGAAGACAGAAAAGTGAGAAATCGCAGAATGTAATTACGGTTTCTATATAATTTGGCTATGTCATTGATTTTTGATGAATGGAAATGAAAATATCAAAGATGAGTAAATGATTGTGACAATAAAGGCTTGCAGCTCCTAGGACTTCACGTATTCTCTAAAATTTACTGAGCATTAAACAAGGGGAATTATGATGAGATATGAGATCTTCTATGAAGCATCAGACTGTGATTTTAAGCAGATTTTAAAAGTAAATATTCAGAAAAGAATTACATCCCAATTATTTCATATCTAATTAGCATTAATGTTTTACAGAGATAATGTTATAGACATGGCATTATGGATCTTCTTTCATGCTTACACCGCAGGACCACATTGCAGCCCTCTGGAGTTTCCCAAATATGATTGCTTGCAACTTAAATTTAAATAAGGGAGACTACTGAAAAAAAAAGTAAGTACAAACAAAACTATCACTGCCCATTAATATTATCTCTTATTCAACTTTTCAGTTTATCCTCCTTTTATTTTTCTCCTCCAGTATTCAAATGATGACAAGTGACCAACTTTAATGATGTGAACAATGTATAAAATAAAATTCAATTATCATGAATAAAGTACAATTGTATTTTTTGGAAATACATGTATGATAAAATATAAATTTCATTTTTGGCTTCATTAAGGCAAATAGCATTTCAAAAAGTGTTTCATATACCTACAAAGGAAGTAGACAGTCAAATTCATATTTACAAACCTCACATTTCAAATGCCATGTACTTGTGTAATTTAAAAAGAAATACCGGAAACATGCATTTGTATTAAGGTATTCATTAATTTCTCATTAAGATAAGGATAACTCATTCCTCAAATTGTAATTTGCTATTTATACTTTTATATACATACATATATTATCAATATTAGGTAATTTCCCCACAGAAAAATACAGTATTCTAAAGATAATTTAGCATTTACATATAAATCAAATCTTATTGTTTTACATAATTAGAACTGACTTTTTATTTGCCATTTTTCTTATAAAAATTAAGTCAAATAATAATGCCATGTAATATGAATCTCTAATTTCTTTACAATATGAGAAAATATTAATAACATTTTATCATCAGCATAACTTCTAAAGCATATAAACCTTAAAATTTAGATAAACTCAATACCAAATTCATAAGTAATTGATAAATGCTAAGATTTGTTATATTTAACTAACCATGTCATTTCTAATTATTACTAGCAGATAATATTTATTAGGAATGATTTACCTAAAACAAAGGATATATAGACCACATGATGTTATATCTCACATGTTTTGTTAGGAAAATGCTGCATTTCATAACCTAAGAGTAATAACAAAATATTTGTACTTGTCTCATAGTAACACACTGACAAGAGTAAGAACTAGCAAATAGAGAAAAGTATAACTAACTTATGAAATATCAAATCATGTGCAAGGTAACTGGGCTAAAAAAGGATGTCTGCTTTATAGTAGAGAAATAATATACCTTTGCTTTCCCCAATTTAAACAATCCCCAAATTTTAAATGGAGTAAGATGCTACGAGCAATCTTAACTCCAAAGCACTCACCTACTGTCAGCTGTCCAGTTAACTGCCCCATGTGATTTCTCGCATTCACTGTTACATTCCTGTCAGACTGTAAGACCAGTGGACTATCCTGGGAAACATGTATAAAATAAAGAAATCAAATAAAAAATAGAAATATAGTCAAACTTAATATATAAAACTATACTGCATTTGTTTGGGTACTACAAGAATTCTAATTCTTTGCTTTATATTAAGCAGTTATTTTAACATCCCAAACATTGGTTGAACAACATGATAAAAAGATAGGGGTGCTTCATAATAATGACTTGAGGGGATAGGAATTGTTCCACTTTGGTAAATGGGCATTAACTATTCGATGCAATGATTTCCAACTCTACCGATTGCTGTACAGTCAAGGTGTAGTAACTCCTCTCCTCTCCATATAGCCATTGGAATATATGCCTACCATGGAGATGTTTTAAAGCCTACCCAAAGGAGGAAGCCCCTTTTTAAGTTGAGTTTGCAACTTTCAGATCCCACCTTAAATATCATCTCCTCAAAATTGCCTCCCCTGATCACCGTAACTACAGATTCATTCAATCCCCAAACCCCCCGGCCTCCACTTATTTGGTTCAAAACACCCATCACAAGACAAATCTATTTTGCCTGGGTATGTGTTTACTTGTTTGTTTATTTCTGTCATAAGAAGAAATGTCCTTGGGACAGGGACCATTGAAATCACACATATACAATTATATCCTCGATACTTAGCATGCTGCTGAAAAAAAAGCATTTACTAGTTATTTATTGAGTGGGTAAATAAATCTTCATAAAAAACATGATACTAGCTTGTGTATTTACCTCACATGGAAATGCCCTGTAAATCATAAAATGGCTTATGTAGGGAGGTTTACAGAATATCAGAATATAAGATATTTGCCTGGAAATTCTCCCTTAGTATATCTAACCTTGGTTAGATGTTTATTTTCATCACTAATTTAGGACTTAACAGTGACATAATTTATTGAAGGACAATACCATTGCCTTAGGAACCTACATTTTGGGCTTTTGCCACCAATGTATCCCATAAGTAACTTACAACTGCCTAAATTTTCATTTTTATGATCTAAAACATAAGCAGGGTGATCATTTACAAACTGTCCATCCATTCATTCATCAAATATTTGCTGAGTGCTCACTATGAGTGCTGTAATGTTCTAGAGGTTTGAGAAATTTCAGTGATCAAACAGAACGGTACCTGCCCTCATGGAGCTTTTAACCCAGGTAATAAAATTCTATGAAAATCTCTCCCAATACCATCCTCCCCATCCAGGTGGTATGTCACTTCTGTGTCAGTGTGGATACAAAAGTACTTTTATAGGGGCGCCTGGGTGGCTCGATCGGTTGAGCGTCCGACTTCGGCTCAGGCCATGATCTCACGGTCTGTGGGTTCGAGCCCCGCGTGGGGCTCTGTGCTGACAGCTCAGAGCCTGGAGCCTGTTTCAGATTCTGTGTCTCCCTCTCTGTGTGACCCTCCCCCGTTCATGCTCTGTCTCTCTCTGTCTCAAAAATAAATAAACGTTAAAAAAAATTAAAAAAAAAACAAAAAAAAACAAAACAAAACAAACAAAAAAAACCCCCAAAAGTGCTTTTATATATAAGCCATACAAAAATTCATTTGAGATTAGCATTTGAGATTTGTGATTTGGATATTCATGGGTGGACTCCATGGGCTTTTTCCTAAAGTTGATTTGTATGACATCTGACTAGATGCAAAGCAGTGATTGAAGATGTACACACACAAGCGCACACACACACACACACACACACGCGCGCGCGCACACACTTTTAAAAGTGGGTTTTGCTATTAAGTCTACTCTGAGATTTTATCCATCATCTATCTATCTATCTATCTATCTATCTATCTATCTATCTATCTATTTTTAATTCAGAGAGAAAGAATGTGCAGGAGCAGAGGAGAGGGGCAGAAGGAGACGGAAAGAGAGAGAGAGAATCTTAAGTAGGCTCCACTCTCAGCACAGAGCCCAATGTGGGACTTGATGCTACAACCCTAGGATCATGACCTGAGCCGAAATCAAGAGTCAGACGCTCAACTGACAGAGGCAGTCGCTTTAAAAAAGCAAACCGGGAGCCCCAAGGTTTGCGTTTTTAAAAATTAATTTTCCACATTGTGAAGAATACATTTATTCTGTTGCGTGAGACTGGTTGTACAAAAACCACTATGGTTAATTTCATTCACTGCCTCTCTTACCACAACTCATTTTTTTGTGCCACAAATCACAAGTGTTCTGTGTATAGTTTCAAAATATAAATCTAGGTATAGGTACTTCTATGCTGTGGACATCCATCTATGAAAATATTTAAAATTAATTACATCTTTTTTTCTGAGCAATATGTTCTAATTCTGTTTACAGTGTAGGTCATGGACTAAGGACTGCATGCAATTATATCCAGTACATGGTTCTTAAAAGCACACAAAGATTCTATTTAAGTTGGTAAAATTAATTACATGTAATTCATTCATTAAAAAATGTTTTTTTAATTAAATAAAATCAATATGAATGTAAGAAACAGCACAAGCCTTTAAAATATCTTGTAGTTCAATACACCATGAAGATATATTGGTTGAATTTTAATTCAGATTGTTACAATATTTTTATAAAATAACATATAATGTTATACCTGTTATATATAATATGTTATAAAATAACAGATATAATCTATAAATATACATTATAAATATATCATACATAAATATATTTATATTATATATATAAATAATACATAATTAATGTTTATATGTTTAAAAGTTGATGACAAGATATGCTTTTATTTGCTTGGCTGAGCCTAAATTTCTATGAACCATACATAGCATAAAAAAAGAATAACCATTAACATTATGTAATTTCAGGACCATGTAAGTATATTAAAATAATTACTGCTTTACTAAATTTTTTAAGAAGACAGAAAAGTCCATTTTAAAAGTCAATAACAATTTCATCTAATTTAGTAGAGAGATAAACTTGGGTTAGAAGTAAGGCATCATTATGTCATAGTTTACAACATTTCTATCTACTTTTCTCTTACTGTAATCACAGAAATGTTGAGGTTCTCCCCCTAGCATTCATCCCTCCTCTTCTGTGAGTCCACTAAATTTCCCCTCAGAATTCAATTTTTATATATGTATATTAAAACTTTACTATGATAAAAATAGCAATCTTGTTACTAAAACCAGAAACATATAGCTAGGAGGGGTAATGAACAATTCTCTATGTTGTATTCATGTAGTATCGATATATTATGATGTTATACTGATTTGTTAAAATATAATTAGGTGAGCTGAATCAAAACAAAAAACTATCGGGGCGCCTGGCTGGCTCAGTCAGAAGAATATGCAACGTTTGATGGTGAGGTTGTGAGTTCGAGAAATCACATAAATAAATAAATAAATAAATAAATAAATAACAAGTTACTTTTCATTAAACAAAATGTAATGCATTTAAGTGCATCATCTTCCCTGAAAAATTACACTATCATTTCTGCATTATATATCAGCTCGATGACATCTCTGTGAGTTAGAACCATGGCTTATGCATGACCTTTTACATAACATCCACTCATTACTAAGTAAAATATACATATACATGATAAAAGTGTATATGATAAAACTGATAGAAACTCTTTCAATCATCTAAAGAAGTACAATCCTCAGCAATTTATAAATCTAATACCAAACCCTTTTTTTAGGTAAAAATTAGTACCACGAAACTACCTCTTTGCAAAAACAACTGACATTTAACGCTTTATAAAGCTCCTTTGTTGTGTTCCTCTCTCCAAAGATCTATATGTAAGAAAATTATTTCCTTGAATAAATTGTTGCTTTCCACTCTCTTCTCTACATGCCCTCCTTATAGTCCTTTGTATTATATTCCTGTGTTCCAAGACTTTGAAAGCTAGTGTCTAATTTCACAACATAGCAGTACTCTCTTATAGCTTATTCTTGCTGAGAACACAAAGGGGAGAAACGTCCTTGGTAAGTAGGAATAAGACATATAAATTCTGTGTGAGGGTAAGTAAGTAGGTGTAATATTATTCTGTACAATATAGTAATATAAATATATTTTCTTTTTGGAGGAAAATAACTTCATCTTTGATTCAAATATTTGTCCTTCAAAATCAAGGAAACTCCTGTGGCAGGCATATCAGGGTATTCTGGACTTGACCTGCTTTTTGACTGTGACTCTAGGAAACCTGTCTGCCTTCTTTGCTACCCTTGAGGCAAAGCACGTGGGAGACTCAGGAAGAAAAGCAATGGTAATGTTAAGAGGACCTGAAGTCCCCTGTTTATGATTCTTCTATGCACACCTTCTTTTTTCCTAGGTCCTAGTTGAAACCTTGCTAATGGTTTTAGAGAAATAATGCAAAATGTCCTTCTTATTTCAATGCTTTTGTCACAGGCAGTGCAAGTGACTAAGGTAAAAAAAAAAATCCCTTTCTTCTCATTTCTGTTGTGTCTACCTTTGTTTATCTCAAATATTTACTGATTACCTACGATGTACCCAGCTCTTCGCTGGTAACTGGGTAAAAAACAGAAACAAGGGACAAACTTTCTCTTCTTAACGAGTTCATAACCTACCACATGAAGCTAGACAATTAACCACATAAATAAAAAAACAACAACAAAACACAGAGAATGTTACCAGTAATAAGCGGTTGTAGTAGAGACTTCTCTTACAAAGCAGAAGTTATACTGATGCGAAGATACTGTTGTTATATACATACAAGGTGTATGTAAATAAGGCACTTCAGATACTCATTCTTTCACACCTACTAAGTTGTAGCGGAAACAGTAGTCAAGGGCAGCAGCAGCTAGCCCCTACTGGCTTCATCATGCCGGACTCTGTTCTAAACACATTACATGTATGAGCTCACCCACTTCTGTGGCTTAAAATAAAACCACTCATAAAAGAATCAGGAAATAAAGTGGTTGTAAGACGGACAGTGCACCCCCCTGTCTCAGTTCAAATAGTTAAGTCTGTCACACACTTTCTGCTTGACAGGCAAATCAATCCATCTCTGTACCATGATTTGTCTTCGTCTGCAAATGGGGTAATAATACATAATTTGTGAGCTTTTTATGACCAATTGATGAGACAATATATACTAAACGCTTAGATTAGTATCTAGCCTTTGCTGAAGGCACTCGTAGAGCTTGCTTTTATTATTTATTCCTCACTGTAATTATAGTATTCTCCTAATAATAGTTCTAGCTACTATCATTTCTGTTTTACAAAAGAATAAATTCCATCAAAGAAAGTATAAGTCACTTGCTTTAAATCACACAGGTAATAAATGACAGATCAAATATTTGAACCCAAGCAATTTGGGTCTAGATGGAATCTTCCTTGTCAACTGCTATGAGATACTACCTCTCTGATGGTGATTAAATTCTAGGCTTTCTACACTGTCAGATCAAAATGTGAAAATAAATTTGAAAAACAGGTGAAGAAAGTATAATTTGATATTAAACACTGTAGTCTCTAAAGGGACTGATACATACGCTGTCTTAGAGGATAAGATGTGCCCTCCACAATGTCATCATCCACGTTTCACTAAGAGTCTGGTTCATTTTGTTTCATTTTGCGTTCTCAGGTTCTAGACAAGAGTACATAATCCCGAACTTCTCTCTGCACACACATTTTAGAATGTATCACCTATAAGAGTCTCCCTATTTGCTCTACTGAAAGGGAACCAAGTTAGTGATTCTTATTGTTCAGTGTAAATGGCCTGGAGATGGCATGTCAGGTCTTGAATTGATATGGCGTAAAGTCAGGTAAGGTTTCTTAGCCTCACTGACAGAAATTTTACTACTTTGCAGTAAACTTGCATCATCCTCAAATTCTCGATCTTCCTTTTCCTCTACCTCCAATCAGCTGTGTTAGAAGTACCTCTTAAATATACCTTTTCCTGTCATTTCCTGTGACCACCTCTGAAATAGACTCATAACTCACATCACAATAACCACTTTTCCTTACATTGATTCTTCATATGCAGTGTTATATTTCTTTTTTTTTTTTTAATTTTTTAATGTATGTCTACATTTTTGAGACAGAGAGAGACAGAGCACGAGTGCGGGAGGGGCAGAGAAAGAGGGAGACACAGAATCCAAAGCAGGCTCCAGGCTCTGAGCTGTTAGCCCAGAGACCAAGTCGCAGGGCTCAAACTCAGGGACCGTGAGATCATGACATGAGCTGAAGTCAGACGCTTGACCAACTGAGCCGCCCAGGCACCCCTGCAGTGTTATATTTCTAAAACATTTTAAAAAAATATTCGCGTGCTTGAATTAAAACAAAACAAAATAAAACACTTATTGATTCCTCATTCCCAGCTTGGAAAAAATTCACATTCATAACATGTAAGGTACTTTATAATATGATCCATTTCTGCTTTTAGCTGTCTTTCCTACTACTCCACCATGTAAGAATGACCCACATTTCCCATGTTTCTGAAAATATGCTACTTCTGTGTATTCTCATCTTCTGTTCCCTAAGCCTGAAATTCTTTTCCACTTCTCCATAAAACTGTCAAAATTATAGATATTTTTCAAGTTTCAGATCAAAGTTGTATCCTTTGTGAAGGATTCCTGCTCTCCCAGAATTAAAATTCCCCTCCCGCTCTCTGATTTCACAACGAGTGTTGATGTCTATCACGGTACTTGTCACAAGATTTTTGCTTTGCTTTGTTTTGATCATTCCTTTGTTTATATTCTGTTAGACTGGACTGTCCTGAAAGCACAGTGTGTTGTCATTTTCTTTTACGCATGCAGCCTTTTGAAAGCTTGGTTTATTTCATGCTTGGCACCTAGTTCATGTTCAATAAATGTCTGTTGAGTGAATGAACTGAGCTGAACACATTTACAACATAATGCACTCAGGCTACCTATGTTTACCTGGATTTCTGTTCAGGCCACACAGAATTTACCAAACTCTTGCTACTTTTTTTTTTTTGGCCCAGAGCAAGGTTTCCAAAATGCCATGTAAGCGGAACAAGTCATATCACATTATGATTTGATTTCTATTCATCATCTCTCTGTGCAAGGCAGACTTTACTCCTGTCCTTAAGCACTGGACCTGATGCTTCTTAGCTTCTTAAGAAGCTGAAAAACAGGTCATTTTTTAATTCTTTAGTTAACAATATAATTACTTGAAATTTTATTTCCTTCAGAATGTAAAGCATTTAGCTGTTGAAATTTGTACTTTAAAGGCAGAAGTATTGATCATGAAAAGGAATATATCTACAGACGTTTAAGTGACTCCCTTAAATTCTCAGTGCTCACATTTTAACCTGAATGTGAAATAGTAAAGGGGAGAGAGCATTTATTCAATAATTAGCTGTTCTGTGTTTCTATTCCCACATTTTTATTGAGAATTCTCCATTTTCATTAATTCTTTGTTATAAATTCTCAAGTCATCGAGGTCACTACACAGAATATCTTGTGTGAGTGATCTATGACTTCTGATGGCCCTTCTGGCTCTTTCCTGCCTCTTGAAAGCTGCATAGTAAAGAGAGTGGTAAGAACATACTCCTCCTGAGGGCCTCCTTATCTCAATTGCTATTGATGAATGCATCTTCAGAATAATGACACAGGGAGCAGTTTTGCACAGAGTTCTATTTACATTGAATCTTTGGTAATCTGCCACTTCCTATTATCATTCAAAATACTCCAACTCAACTTTTACCCAAGTGTAGGCTTAGAAAACGAACACTTCTTGAATCAGCATCCCAAAAGGGAAAAGTATTATGTCTACCTAAAGCAATAAAGATCCAGATCAATGAAAGGCCATTGTTATTTTAACCAGATGACATTAAATTCCCAGAGATGCCTCTTTTCCTTTCAGGTGACATTGGCTGAACCAGGGAAATAATCTCCTCTCTTTACTTCTTTGTTGAGTTTCCACTTTGTCCCTTCAGTCTTTCTTCAGGCTGATCTTGCCCTTGTACTAGTTCATGGGTGCCAACCTGTTCACTCTCTGCCCAACTCAGAGCCTGAATGAGGCTACAACTGAATCCTACAACTGATGGGGGAGAGGCGACTGGGTATTGCCTCGTTAGAACGCACACATTGTACTCACTTTAATGGGCAGAAAGAAACTTTAGAGTGTATGTAAGTATCTTTTGTTTAACCAGTTCACATGCCCTTAAAAAAATAAAGGGATTAATTCTTTTAAATCATTTATTTATATGGAACAAGGAATAATTTAAGTCTTATAGAAATGGAACTATTTTTTCATGAATCAGGAGGTATTTCAGAAAAGCACTGTACAAAGCCTCTTCCACGACTTTTGCAATAAAATGCTACAGGCTATGCCATGTATGCATTTGTATATGAAACAGACTTTATCTTATATACATGTAAGAGATGAGGAAAAATAGAGAGTTAAGGAAGGAGCTCAATTAAATTATTTTTCTTTTATCTTGCTTGAAATTAGAATTAAAGAAAAGATAAGAAATCTATGGAATCTAAAAATCTAAAAAGTGCCGCACACCTAACCAAAAATTCATTTTTCTCAGATAAGATGTATGTAATTTACCAAGAAATGCCTATGTTGAGTAAAGGAATAGGGATAGAGAAGTTAAAAGAAAAAGAATTTATTGGATTATTTCCCATAGAAATATCTCCATTCATATTAGTTAAGTTTCTTCTAGTTAAAATAACAACAACTACAACAACCACAAATCTTTCTCTTCAAATCTAGTTGGCTTGTGAAGCACGTCAAGTATCTGAAATATTAGGACCAAATTGTTAGTTGAGTGTGTGTGTGTGTGTGTGTGTGTGTGCGTGTGCATCTATGCTGTTACTGAATTTCTGCAGAAACAGATGAGGGAAATCAGCAATATAATGATTACGACAAAATTATTCCATAATAACAAAAGATAATGGAATGACAAAACAGGTAATAAGAATAACAACTGGTTATAAAGTTAAATACGTACATCATGGTTATAGTACTTGTGATGGTTACTTTTATATATCAACTTAATGGGGCTATGGAGTACCCTGATATCTGGTTAAACATTATTCTGGCTGTGTCTGTCAGCGTGTTTTTGAATGAGATTAAAATTAAAGTTGGTAGACTGAATAAAGCAGATTGCCCTCCCCAGTGTGGGTTCACCTCATCCATCCACTGAAGACCTGAATAGAACAAAAAAAGGCTGGGTAAGAGAATTTGCTCTCTCTGCCTGACTGTCTTTGAGCTAGGACATCAGCCTTCTCCTGCTTTCTGACTCATACTCAGACTGGAATTTTACTCTTGGTTCTGAGGCCTTTGACTTGGACTAGCCTCTCCTGGGTCTCCAGCTTTCTGACTGCAAAGCCTAGGACCTCTCAGCGTCCATCACTGTGTGGATAATTCCTTATAATAAATATATAATCATATATATTTATAATATGACATAATTATAATAGTATCATAAAATATTATATATATATGTGTGTGTGTGTATATATATACACACATAAATATAATAGATATAGAGGGAGACACAGAGAAAACCTATATATAGGTTACAATTTTTGTGTAGATAATTTTTGTATTTCTGTTAACCCATGAGAAACTATATATAGATTCTCTGGAGAACCCAGACTAATATAGTACCCTATTAATTACCAAAGGAACATGGTAAAAATATCTAAATGGATATTAAGCAACAAACTGACCCTTCAGATAACATTTATTATGTTTGTACAATAGTATCTATGATTTTCTATGCTTTGAAGCATTTTGTTAATTATGATTATACCTTTGCTGTATCTGATAAGTTAATTGTGCAAAAAGTATAAGAATAAATCCTTTCTCGATTTGTGTAATCATTACTTTGAAACAGGTAGTGATTTTTATCCTTTCTCTGTCACCTAAATAAAAGGGTAGAAAATATTCCTGGGATTACTTTTTCAAATAACTACAGCACTTTTAAATTTCTGACTTTTTTTTTCATGCTAAAATAACACAAGCAATAATCCTTGGTCTCTTTTCAGGAAAGTCTAATGATGACAGGTTTGAGGGCTAGAAGAAATGTAAAATTAATTCTATTTTTAGCTATATAAAAATGGTAACTATAGCATCTGTGGTCAGCGAACATTTAGAATATGTCAGACCAATTAGCACATGACACGACTAGAGAAATTACTCTAACCTGACACTTAGAAATTTGTAAAGCTCACACAAATCAACTCCGGATCTTTCTAAACTCAGACTGGGGTGAAGCCTGAGATTCTTCATGCCTAACAAGCTCCCAAGTGAGGCTACGGTACTGCTGTGCAGATGACTGAATAGTATAGGACCTGTTTGGGTGAGGTGTAGGAATGGAGAGAGACTTACAAAGAACTGCTTACTAGAAGCTTCTGCATCTGCAGGGTGGCCTGAACCCACAGATCAAGCAGAAAACTGCAGCTGCCTGAAAAAATTATTTTTGAACCATTCCCCATAGCATGGCAAGCCTATGTTTAACCCACAGATTTATAAATTAGGACATGTTTGCCCTCTACTTCCCAACCTCCATGGAAAATACTGTTCACCAACCCGTGTCCACTTTTTCCTGTGCATATGGCAGTTAGGCTACATTTTCTAGTCTTTCTTGTAGGTGGGTCTGGCCATACAACCAAAGTTGTAGTCAAAGAAATAGAGGCTGATATAAAAGTTTGCAGGCCTGGACTACAAAAGCCTGTCGTGCTAACTTCTCTGTATGAGGCCCCAGGTGTTATGGGAAGACACACGGAGAGGACCTGGGCTGCTAAATGTCTGTACAGATCTGAGACACCAGTCCTAACAACACCACCAGACTGTGAGGTGAGAGAGAAATAATTTTTCTACTTAAACTAACCCATGAGATACCAAAGTTATCTATTACAGAAGTGTGCCTATTCCGATACAATACCCTTCCTTCTCTTCTATAAGGAGTTGACAGCCCCAGTATTTTCACCCAAGGCCTCCTCACTGCACTGCCCTGCGCAAGGCCTCCCTCCCTGTCTTAAGTGTTCTCCATACTCCTCTCCTTCAATAATCATGCTGACATTTCTCATAACACTGATATACTCTCAGAACATTATTAGGCTACAGATTGAACTGTTAAATGATATACTTAAATGTGATGATATTTAACAATGTATTTTTCTCTCAGGAGTAATTAATCAAATTGGCTTCAGCTGGAAGAGAAATCTACAAACTTTTTCTTAAAGGGCCAGATAGTAAATACTTAGACTCTGTAGACCATGCAGTTGCTGTTGGAACTATTCAACACTGCTTCCGTAGCTTAAAAGTAGCCGCAAACAAGACATGAATGGCCGTGTCATGTCTGTTTTGTAGTAAAAGCTTACTAACAAAAAAGAGGCACCCATTTACACATACTGGAAAGTGACTTCTGATCTAAAGAATGAATCTGACGAATTTCAGACCTCAAAGTTATAGCAACTATTTACCCAATGTTTTTCAAAATAATGTTATCATCTAACAGTTTTATTTTTGAATGATTTTTAAATAAATACATATAGTGTTAACTTTGTATGCATTTTTAATATAAGAATTCATATAAAAAGAATTTAGTTAAAAAAGTGTAAGTATTATAAATCTAGGTATAAATTTCACTTTGTAAAATTCTGCTTAGGATACTTCTTAACTCTAGAATCTGATGACTCCTGTCTTTCATCAACTTTGGAAAACAGTCCTCCATTATCTCTTCAATAGTGCCTTTACTTCATTCTTTACATCCTTTCCATGAGGAATTTCCATTAGATATGCAATATACCTTCTCTCATTCTATCTGTATGTCTTCTTAACTCTGTCTCCTATTTTCCATCTCCCTATCTCTGTGCTACCGCTGGCTGAGGGCTTCAGCCCTTGTATATGGACTTCTCATTTCAGCTGTGTTA
Source organism: Panthera pardus (assembly GCF_024362965.1). NCBI lineage: Eukaryota > Metazoa > Chordata > Mammalia > Carnivora > Felidae > Panthera > Panthera pardus. Next base: position 24,634,607 of record NW_026526688.1, on the reverse strand, counting down.
GTGATCTGTTAAGCTATTCACTGAGTTATCATTTCATTGATATATCTTTTATTAAGAAATTTGGTATTTTTTCACATTGACCGGTCAATTGTATTTGTTTATGTTACTGCTTTTCATTTACTCTCTCATTATTCCAGTTTGTTTCTTAAGCATTATTAAAGATAATATTTTAATATTCTGTAGCTGAAAATTATAATTGCTGGAGGAGTTTAGAGATCTAAGTGAATGAATCATTGTGTTGAATTTGTCTCCTGCTGCCACATTCCTGCATTGTTTCTTTTTGTTGTTTGTTGTTTAGCTCATGGTTAACATGCAAGAATTTCCAGGAACCTGGAATAAGGAAGCATTCTTCTGGAGAAGATTTGTATTTGCTTCTGCGAGGCACTGGAGGACAGTACTATCTGGGAAGATATGAATTCAAGAAGGCAGGATAACATTTACAAGTTCTCACAGGATACAGTATTTATAGCCATAATGGCCTGATGTTCCTTAGGCTGTTCAGATGGCTATTTATTCCCATGGCTTGAAGTTTTATGTACTGTTAACTGTTACCTTGGGAAACTCTGATTTCAGCCTTCACATCCTACTATTTTTTCAACTCTGTTTATTTTTTTTGTTTTGTGTTGTTTTGTTTTGGGGGGATTTTTTTGGACTTATGATTCCTCCATTACCTTTTTCAAAGGAAAAACTTCAATTATATACATCTTTTTGAAATTTACAACACATGCAGGTTGCCAGTGGGACTTTATTTCACAACACAGAGGCTGCAAATTAATTAGAAGTCAAAGGCCTCATTGTATACCATTTTTACATAAAAGCAAATTTATTACTCAAAAAATATAAAGAAGCTTGAAGTATAGAGATGAGGGTTGAGAAGAAATAAAGTAAAATAATCACGCCGATTTTAAGGATAGAATAGAGAGCAACCTGAAGTTAGACAAGTTAGTACCCAGACAGATATATTATCAGAGCCTGCTGGAAAGTAGGTATGCATATGTGTGTAAATGCTCCTGTGTGAAGGAAGGATGTTTGCAAATTCAGAGTTTATAAATTGCCAGATCACAGGTGAAGTAATAAACAACTACGATACATTGCTATATGATAATAGCAGAGCACATACTTGTTCATTTTGGTCTAATCCTTAAAAACAGATTTTAATTCTATTTCCTAGAAAGATTAGTGGAATTCATATATGAATAAATGAATGTTTATCGGTGTCTCAAAGCTTATCCATTCTTCAAAAAATATTTTATCTATTTATTTGTATTTTCATAATAATCTTTTATTTTTAGTTTTTTTTTATTTTTTAACGATCTTATTTTATTATTATCTATTTTTAGGTAGGCTTCACACCCAGCATGGAGCCCAATGACGGGCTTGAACTCATGACCCTGAGATCAAGACCTGAGCTGAGATCAAGAGTTAGACACTAAACCAACTGAGCCACTCAGGCACCCCCCCCAAAAGTACTTTTAAATCACAAAGAAAAAGTTGTTTTGCAAAATGAGCTATCTCTATTAAAACTGTGGAAACAGTTAAAAGCTTCTACATGTAATAAATTAACTGTTAATATTAGTGAATATTGGACTTAAAGGAATTTTTCTATTAAAGCATAGAGTTTGTGATGTGAGAAATCAGTGAACTCTAGTTGAGACATTATCATAGGATTTTTTGGAGTCACTTTTACACATAAAAAAGTATTACAGTTTTTCTCAGCTGTTCTATTTTCCACAAAGATAAAAGACAGATGCCATTTGAAGAGCAAACACACTGAGGAGGAAAACATAAAATATTTATGCTTTTATTAAGACTGTACTTCTTCCAAAAAGATATAAGTGTGTTATAAACTTAAACACAATGTTAAATTGGGCACTAAAATTTACAAACAGAACTAAAGGCCTTTTAAAACATGAGAAATAAATGTGTCCGGACACATATCTTGTTGCTCTGTTGCAACAAGCTTGTGCTCTGTTGAACCCTGAATTTTACTTTGCTTTTGTAGCAGTTAAAGCAAAAAAAATGTTATGTTATAAAATTGTCATTGCCTGAGAAATGCAAGTGGAGAAATATTTAGGGAGTGATATTTTCCATTACTATTAGCCTTTAATCTCCAAGAAGTTTAAATGTGTTCATTTAAACCATTTGTTTCCAGGGGCGCCTGGGTGGCTCAGTCAGCTAAGCATCCGATCTTGCTCTCAGGATGGTGACTTCAAGCCTTACAATAAATAAATAAATACAAATAAGTAAATAAAGCATTTGTTTCCAAATTCAGGCCAAATAGTGTGCTGTGTCTTCCCCGAGGCCTGCCTGATTTAGGCACCAGATGTTGAACGCTAAGGAAGAAGTGAGAATTTCTACTTATGTCAGACAATAAGTGAAGCAGTAAAAATAAATGAATGAATGAAGAGTGTTAAAAATAGACAAGATTTTAAAATCGAATCCAGCTGTTACTTTTTTTTAATCTCCCACCATTGGTATGTCAAAAATAATCTATTGGTACGCATTGATGATTTATATTAATAACATATAAGATTAAAAACACTCTATTTCATCTTTTCTGCCAAATATATTTACAAGTAGAATGAATGTGTATACCTAACTGTGTTAGAAATTTCAGGATGTAATTTAATCTTTTTATCTGTAGGAGGAACTTATAATGCTGGAAATTCATTATTCTGGTACGAACGGTCAATTTAATAAAGCTGTAGAGAGTGTAGAGGACTAATCTGTATTAACATCTACTCACATTTAACACCGTAAAATTCTTCACAATTAAGTAACTATTAATTTTCAAAAAGTTAAAAATAACTTCCTCATCTCTGAAGTGAGGTACTGAACTAGATTCCCTGCCATCATATACCTGTACTGAGTTCCGATTCTCTCTCCAACTACAGCCGCTTTTGCTCCCAATTCCAATGGGCATGGAGATGGGAGGAGGGGGGCATCTAATGTGACACTGTCTGTGTCTGAGAGCTAATTCCAGATAATTCTCCCCTCCCCTTTCCTCCTCTCTAATCTTTGAATCTCACATCACCACACCACATAATCCACAAGTCTTGTTTGCTCTCACTCCTGGAAGTTTCCATCGTTTGGTTCACTCACTGTCGTTCTCTCCTCTTACTACATTCATCATTCTTGGTGCTTTTAATTACCACATAGATGATTTTCTGATACTCTGAACTATTAAATTCTTGCTTTAAGTTCCCATGATCTTGTCATACACCCTTCAATAGCCTCTCTTGTGGTCATACTAAGACTGTCATTACTTAATAACTGCAACTTTTCCATTAACCTCCACCTCAAGCCTACCGCACTTGTCCTTTCACCTTACTTGTTCTAGTACCTGACATCAGATTTAAAAAAAAAAAATTCTTCTGGATTTAAAATTAGTACTAACTGATAAAAAACCAATTACATTAAAAATTTGCTTTATGATCATCAAAAGGAAAAAAGAAGGATAAATTTATCAGAAATCCTTACCACAACTAAAAATTTTAAGAAGATAATGACAAACTAAGACAAATCTGTCAAAACTTTCAGAAATGTTTCTCTTAATGATTTAGGTAGTTTCTTTTCTCCAATGAGTTTACATCTTTGTGGATAAATATTGCTTATTACTAGAATGAAAAAGGTCTCAGTATGAGATATAATCTACTTTCTTGTGTAATGCATGGACTGAGAGACTTATTTGCATAAATAAGTAAGTAGAAATAAGGAGATCTGGTATACAAAAGATACTTATTTTTCAAAAACTTTTGGAAGGTTATCCAGAAAAACTGCCATCACACTGATTTATCATCAACATTATAACTAAAAATACTGTTAGGTACACCTTCAATTATGCAATAAAGAACTAATCAGAAACCAACTAACATGCAAAATATTCTGTTACCCAGCCTTTACATTTATTAGAGATCACTTTTCAGGGAGCATGCTTAAAAGGCTTTAATGAAACTAATTAAATGATTGTTTATATCTGATTTTGTCTTAAAGAGTTGCTTTGTTTAACACCACATTCTTTGGAATACGCTGGTGGAGTTGATAGATGGTTGTAGCATGTGATACATAAAATGCTTTCATTTTATCACATGCTACAGTTATATTTTTACCATTGCCTTGTAGCCAAACATTTGCTTTATTCTATTCATAAAAATGTCTACCATATAGGCCTAATTCTTAGAAATATATGAAAAATATATGCATGAGACATGGATTTTGCCACACAATCATTAGTTATATTAAATAAGATGACACAAGTGTCTGTTATTGTGATTCCCTTTGCTTTTCAATTATTGGACTCTCCTTTAACTTTATTCATTTTTTTAAAATTTATTTACTTTGAGAGAGAGACAGAGACAGAGACAGAAAGGGCATGTGTGGGAGGAGGAGTGGGACCAGAGAGAGGGAGAGAAAAAAATCCCAAGCAGGTCCAGCGCAGAGCCCAACATGGGGCTTGATCTCAGGAACCATGAGATCAAGACCCGAGCCAAAATAAAGAGCCGGATGCTTAACTAACTGAGCCACTCAGGCATCCCATTATTGGACTCTCCTTTAAAAAAATAGATTCAGGGGCACCTGAGTGGCTCAGTCGGTTAAGTGTTGGACTCTTGGTTTCAGCTCCTGTCATAATCTCCCGGTTTGTGAGGTGGAGATCCACACGGACAGCATTGGTCCCCACACTGACAGTGTGGAGCCCGATTGGGATTCTCTGTTTCCCTGCTCTCTTTGCCCATGCTCGCTCTCTCTCTCTCTCAAAATAAACTTAAAAATTAAAAAATAAATAAATAAAATAAATAGATTCAGTAATACTCGTGAGGGTGTGGAAAACACGAGGTCTCGAAATGGAACTTGTTAGCACTCTAGTCACACCGTTCTACAGGATAACAGAACTCAATATATCGACTCCCAAGATTACTCACTTCATGCTTCACTTAACATCCCTCTAGAGGTCTGACATGACTTTTTCTTTAAACAATTTTTTTAACATTTATTTATTTATTGAGGAGAGAGAGAGAGAGAGAGAGAGCATGAGCAGGGGAGGGGCAGAGAGAGGGAGTCACAGAATCCGAAGCAGGCTCCAGGCTCTGAGCTGTCAGCACAGAGCCCGACGTGGGGATCTAACTCACCAGCCGTGAGATCATGACCTGAGCTGAAGTCAGATGCTTAACCGACTGAGCCACCCAGGTGAGGGGACCATGAGTTGTTTTTTTTGTTTTGTTTTGTTTTTTAATTTAATTTTTTATTTTTTTAAATTTACATCCAAATTAGTTAGCATATAGTGCAACAACGATTTCAGGGGGGGCACTAAGGAAATCGACACCATGAGTTTTTGATACCCAGTTTGTGAAAGTCTTTCTCTCTTTCTTTTTTGACTCCCTGAAGGTCTTTTAATCCTAAAACAACGCACCTTAAAGAAAGATAAAATGCATATTTTCTAATGAGGAAGACCTGGTTTTGCCTTGAGATTCCTCAAACTCTCCATCAGATAAGAATCACTGTTTTCACACTGCCAAGTTAACCTTACAGCCCACTTGTCTTCTCAATCATGGGAATCCACTCACAGAGGGCAAATTTGAATTGTCATTCTTTCTATGCTTACATCAGAATCTGTGCCATCAGACCATCTGATATTTACTTCTACTATAACCTTATTCAAGGAAATACTTACAGAAAATTGGTTGAAAGGTATGTTCTTCTGGTTACTCTTTATGCGAGGATTTAGCTAGACATATACAGAAAATTATTCGCCATTCACTCTCAAAAATCAGTTTAATTTCACTCTATTTAAAAATAGTTTTCATTGAGAAACTTAACAGAAACCCATGGGGGAGGGGAAGAAAAAAAAAGAAAAAGAGGTTAGAGTGGGAGAGATCCAAAGCATAAGAGACTGTTAAAAACTGAGAACAAACTGAGGGTTGATGGGGGGTGGGAGGGAGGGGAGGGTGGGTGATGGGTATTGAGGAGGGCACCTTTTGGGATGAGCACTGGGTGTTGTATGGAAACCAATTTGACAATAAAATTCATATTTAAAAAAAAATAAAAAATAAAAATAGTTTTCACAATTTTTATCAGGGACACAATGTAAAACCATATGAAATGTGTTTCTGTTTTTCCTCAAACTATTTTCACAACATTTACTATTTGGCTCCATGAATTTATGAGATTCTATATAACAAATTTATTTGGCCATTTATGCTAGGAAGAGCTTTGTTTTCTTTAAATAACAGGTTATATTACTTTAGAAATTAGAATCACATAACCATGTAGTTTTTCCTTTTATTCTTTTTTTAAAACTTTTTTTTTTTTTAATTTTAAGTAATCTCTACACCCAACATGGGGCTTGAACTCAACCCCGAGATCAAGAGTCACATGCTCTACCAACTGAGCCAGTCAGGCACACTTTCCTTTTAATTCTTGAAGGTAAAACGAAAGCTGTAAGATAAAAACTATACAAAAAACTTTATTTTTTCTGATCTTGCCCTACTTTTAGTCTAAATTTTTTCAGTCCTACTTTTTTTGATATTATATTTTATATGCTGCTACCTTTTGCAAATTTTTGTTATATTTATTATACTTTCTGAAATGTGTAAGACATAATAGAAAAATAAAGTAATACATAATAGCATAAATCATGCTAATATGCATATGCACATATTTAAAACATGATAATAAGTGCTGTGACAATTTTTTTTAATGTTTATTTATTTCTGAGACAGAAAGAGAGTGAGAGAGAGAGAGAGAGCGAGCATGAATGGGGGAGGGGCAGAGAGAGAGGGAGACACAGAACCAGAAGCAGGCTCCAGGCCCTGAGCTGTCAGCACAGAGCCCGACGCAGGGCTCAAACTTACAAACCATGAGATCATGACCTGAGCCCAAGTCGGTCGCTCAACCGACTGAGCCACCCAGGCACCCCCTAAATGCTGTAACAATTTAAATTCATACAAAGCAATGCCAGAAGTCTAGATTTAAATACAGATAGATAGGTATAGATAAGGATAGATATATCTACCTAACAATTCAAAATCAATCAAAAGATAACTTGCTTCAATATCTTTTAAACAACGATATGGCCGAGGATTTTGGTAACTGGTTGATACAAAAACCTTGTAGATATTTTGCTTGAAGCTAGGCTTTTAAACTATAAGACACCCAAAGTAGTGAGGTTGTGTTATTCATAAGAAGTACCATTAATTACCAGATCACTTTATGTTTTTTGAAAGAAGCACCTTATATCCTAGCAGCAAACATGGATATCAAGTAATCATTTACGTATCTTAAGATAACTTAGGCAAAATTCTATGTTGTTCACCTAAGAAGATTATAATGGAAATAATTAAAAAGTAGGTATGTTCTTGTGAGGAAGAAAAGGACTTTTTTTTCTTCCAATTGAGAGTTTCTCCGGACACCAAAGTTACACCACTAATCACTAACCTGGCATATTTCGTTACAAATATGGAGCAGTGCATTAGTTCTCTATACATTGAAAACTTCTACACATGCTGTCTATACCCGTAATCCCTGGAATTCTTCTAATTATGCATTAAAAGAAAATCAAAATCACACTCAAAAGATAGTTCAGAACCTCAGGCTAGCTCTAGAGATCCACTTGACATTCTGAATGAGCCAAGATAAACTAGTTACAGATTAACACTAGGTTCACAAGTTATAGGTACAGTAAATTAACAGACAGGATAGAAAGAAATAGAACACAGGACTTATTACTTTTCCAAATAAAGTAAATGCTGAGATTATATCAACTAATAAAAAAACAGCATTCAAAATTCATCTAAATATTGTGATAGTGACTCTTACAGAGTGCATTCAAAAACATAAAATAATATAAATGTTTCACTGGATCAATGTGATATACTTGTGATTAGTTTACCTGAATGCAGGGAAAAGGAGCATTAAACTAGTTTCCACATGTTCAGATAATTTCGACTAACTTTTGTGTGATCTTTAGGTGTGAGAATTATGTGCAGCATGATAGAAATAAATGTGAAATAGGTCACTTTATAGAAATTATTGCAACGACATGTCTTTGCTCTCTTCATGCTGGCAACCTAACTTCTAAAAGTCATTAGACATTCTAAATAATGCAGCATAATGCAAAGGCAGAGAACAGGTTTTTAACCTTACAAAATGTTCAATAAGCACCTTAACCATCATCATGACATATACTTGGCTGCATCTTTGTGTTTGACTCCAGAATGTGCTAAAATCTTACCTTCTATACTTTAGTCATTTGTGATATGAAGAGTCATTTAGCCTTACATAACCTCCTGTATATAAATTTGAAATACTACATTTTACAAAGCAAATGCAATTTTCGGTTTGTCATGGGGTATTCCAATTATACTATATATAAATGATATACTGGGTTTATTAAAAAGGATACATGAATAGAAGTAGCTCCACAGAAATGTTTAAGAAAAAGGTATATTATATTTCTTTAGAAAACAAAACACACTTTACAAAATGAAATGTCACTGAATTCTTAAGCCATCAGATAGATTGCTGTAGCCGAATAGTACTCCCCTTCCTCTAACACATAGCCAATGAAGCTGGTATCTGAAATTAGTATAATGTTACTTAGTAAAATATTTAAAGAAGAAGGTCATTCTCTAAACAAAGAGATTCAATAAATTTTAAGGCAAATGAATATTTTGATAGTCTATGCCCTTATTATTAAAGAGTGACTTAATGTATAATACTTCTTAGGAAGTTGAGGCCATATGTGTATAGATATAGATATAGATATAGATATAGATATAGATATAGATATAGATATAGATATAGATAGAGAGAGAGAGAGAGAGAGAGAGAGAGAGAGAGAGAAAGAGAGAGGTCTATAATGAGTTTACTCCCTTAAAAGTTTTACTTTATGTTTGTGATTGATTTATATATTTGGGTCTTTCAAGTTGCGGGCATAAATATTCACAATTGTTAGATATTCTTGGTGGACAGAGCCCTTAATTATGATATAATTCTCTTCTTCATCTCTTGTTATAATCTTTGTTTTAAAATCTAGTTTGTCTGATATAAGTATGGCTACTCCAGCTTTCTTTTGATGTCCATTAGCAAACTCATTGATAATAATACAATAATAGTAGGGTACTTTAATGCCTCACTTACAACAATAGACAGGTCATCTAAGCAGAAAACCAACAAGGAAACAATGGCTTTGAATGACACACTGGACGGGATGTACTTAACAGATATATTCAGAACGTTTCATCGTAAAGCAGCAGAATACACATTCTTCTAGAGTGCACATGGAACATTCTCCAGAATAGATCACATACCGGGTCACAAACCAGCTCTCAACAAATACAAAAAGATCGAGATCATACCATGCATATTTTCAGACCACAACACTATAAAGCTTGAAATCAACCTCACAAAAAAAATTTGGAAAGATCACAAATACTTGGAGATTAAAGAACATCCTACTAAAGAATTAATGGGTTAACCAAGAAATTGAAAAGGAAATAGAAAAGTACATGGAAGAGAATGAACATGAAAACACAATAGTCCAAAACTTTTGGGATGCAGCAAAAGCAGTCAAGAGGGAAGTGTATAGTAATCCTGACCTTCCTAGAGAAGGAAGAAACGTCTCAAATATACAACCTACCCATAAACCTAAAAGGGCTGGAAAAAGAAGAGCAAATAAAGCCCAAAACTAGCAGAATATGGGAAATAATAAAGATTAGAGCAGAAATAAATGATATCAAAATCAAAAAGACAATAGAATAGATCAACAAAACCATAGGTTGGTTCTTTGAAAGAATTAACAAAATTGATAAACCCTTAGCCAGATTTATCAAAAAGGAAAGGATCCAAATAAATAAAATCGTGAATGGAAGAGAAGAGAACACAACCAATACCACAGAAATATAAATTATAAGAGAATATTATGAGCAATTATATGCTGACAAATTGGGCAATCTGGAAAAAATGGATAAGTTATTGGAAACATATAAACAACAAAAACTGAAACTGGAAGAAATAGAAACTTTGAATATACTCATAATCAGTAAACAAATTAAATTAGTAATCAAAAATCTCCCAAAAAACAAAAATCCTGGGCTATATGGCCTCCCAGGGGAATTCTATCAAACAATTAATAAGAGTTAATACTTATTCTTTTGAAGATGTTCCAAAGATTAGAAATGGAAAAGAAACTTCCAAACTCATTCTTGTTTTTTTTTTTTCTTAAGTTTATTTATTTATTTTGAGAGAGAGAAAGCAGGGTAGGGTCAGAGAGAGAGGGAGACAGAAAGAATCCTAAGCAGTCTCTGCACTGTTAGTGTAGAGCCTGGCACAGCTCAAACTGATGATCTGTGAGATCATGACCTGAACTGAAATCAAGAGTCAGCTGCTTAACCAACTGAGCCACCCAGATAACCCTAAACTAATTCTATGAGGCAGTATTACCTTGATTCCAAAACCAGACAAAACCCCATTCAAAAGGAGCATTACAGACCAATTCCTATGATGAACATGGATGCAAAAATTCTCAACAAGATACTAGCCAATCAAATCCAACAATACATTAAAAGACCTATTTGCCACAATCAAGTGAGATTTATTCCTGGGATGCGGGGCTGGTTCAATATCTGCAAATCAATCAATGTGATACATTACATTAATAACAGAAATGATAAAAACCGCATCATCCTCTCAGTAGATGCAGAAAAAATAATTTGACAAAATACAGCATTCTTTCTTGCTAAAAACACTCCAGAAAGTAGGGATAGAAGGAACATACCTCAACATCATAAAGGCCATATACAAAAGTCTCACAGCTAAATCATCCTCAATGGGGAAAAACTGAGAGCTTTCCCCCTAAGGTCTGGAATCTGACAGAGATGTGCTTTCTCCCACTGCTGTTCAACGTAGTACTGGAAGTCCTAGCCTCAGCAATCAGACAACAAAATAAATAAAAAGCATCCAAATTGGCAAGGAGGAAGTCAAACTTTCACTCTTTGCAGGCGACATAATATTCTATGTAGAAAACCCAAATGACTCCACCAAAGAACTGCTAGAACTATTACATGAATTCAGCAAAGTCACAATATAAAATCAATGTATAGAAATCAGCTGTATTTCTATATAGCAATAATAAAGCTGCAGAAAGAGAAATCAAGGAATCAGTCCTATTTACAATGGCACCAAAACCCATAAACCATCTAGGAATAAATCTAACCAAAGAGGTAGAAGATCTATATGGTGAAAACTATAGAAAGCTTATGAAAGAAATTGAAGAAGGCACAAAGAAATGGAAAAATATTCCATGCTTATGGATTGGAAGAATAAATATTGTTAATGTGTCTACACTACCCAAAGCAATCTACACATTCAATGCAATGCCTATCAAAATAACACCAGAATTCTTCCCAGAGCTAGAACAAACCTAAAATTTGTATGGAGCCATAAAAGAATCTGAATAGCCAAAGCCATGTTGAAAATGAAAACCAAAACTGGATGTATCACAATTCTGGACTTCAAGCTGTAATCATCAAGACAGTATGGTACTGGCATAAAAAAAGATACATAGATCAATGGAACAGAATACAGAACCCAGAAATGGACTCACAAATGTATGGCCAACTCATCCTCAACAAAGCAGGAAAAAGTATCCAATGGAAAAAAGACAGTCTCTTCAGGAAATGGTGTTGGAAAAAGTGGCAGCAACATGCAGAATGAACCTCAACCGCTTTCTTCCACCATACACAAAGTAAACTCAAAATGGATGAAAGACCTAAATGTGAGACAGGAAACCATAAAAATCCTACAGGAGAAAACAGGCCACAACCTCTTTGACCTTGGCTACAGCAAGTTCTTACTAGACATGTATCTGGAGTCACAGGAAACAAAAGCAAAAAATGAACTACTGGGACCTCAACAAGATAAAAAGCTTCTGTACAGTAAAGGAAACAATCAATAAAATTAAAAGGCATCTGTGGGATGGGAGAAGATATTTACATATAACATATCGGATAAAGGGTTAGTATCCAAAATCTATAAAGAACTTATCAAACTCAACACCCATAAAACAAATAATCCAGTGAAGAAATGGGCAAAAGACATGAACAGATACTTTTTCAAAGTAGATATCCAGGTGACTCACAGAAACATAAAAAGATGTTCAACATCACTCATCATCAAGGAAATACAAATGGAAACCACAATGAGATACCATCTCAAGCCTGTCAGAATGGGTAAAATTAACAACACAAGAAACAACAGGTTTTTTGTGGCAAGGATGCAGAGAAAGGGGAACCCTTTTGGAGCAGAATGGAGTTTGGTTGGAGTGTAGTCACTCTGAAGAATAGTATAGAAGTTTCTCAAAAAATTGAAAATAGAGCTACCCTATGGCCCAGCAATTGTATCACTAGGTATTTATCCAAAGGATACAAAAATGCTGATTCAAAGGGGCATATGCACCCCAGTGCATATGATAGCAGCACTATCAACAATAGCCAAACTATGGCAAGAGCTCAAGTGTCCATTGACTGACTAATTGACAAAGAATATGTGGCATATATATATATATATATATATATATATATATGCGGCGCATATATATATATATATATATATATATATATATATATGGCGCATATATATATATATATTACACATACACAATTGGATATACTCAGCAATCAAAAGAATGAAATCTCACCATTTGCAACAATGTGGATGGGACTAGAATGTATTATGATAAGCAAAATAAGTCAATCAGAGAAAGACAAATACCATATGGTTTCACTCATACATTGAGTTTAAGAAACAAAACAGACGAACATAGGGGACGGGAAGAAAAGGTAACATAAAAACAGAAAGGGAGGCAATAAGAGACTTTGAAATACAGAGAACAAACTAAGTTGATGGGAGGGAAGTGGGGGGAATAGGCCAAATGAGTGATGGGTACTAAGGAGGACACTTGTTGGGATGTTATATGTAAATGATGAATTACTAAATTCTACTCCTGAAACCGTTATTACACTATATGTTAACTAACTTGGATTTAAAGATTTTAAGAAGTAAAAAAAATATTTTTGAACATAAAATTTTATCAGCCTCTGTAGAAAAATGCAAAGTCGATCTGCTCACTTGGGTCAATGCCAAGTGTAAGCTGACAATTTGGATTAACTAGATGTTTTATCATTTTTCTTCAATTTACTTCTCAATATATTGACCAAAGCATAATGCGGAGAATACCAAACCAGTAATTTAAAGGTGGGAAAAAGAATGATCAAACCCTTCTCAAATTGAGTATTCACTCAGGATACAGTAAGCCTCCACAAATCATTGTCTACATTATTCTTTTTTATGGGAGTACAAACTCTTTCCTTAGAGTATACAAAGAATACATGAAAAGTCAACAAGAAATTTTAAGACTGTGAAAGGAGTCAGTTAACCTCCAAAAGGGGAAAGTAAAAGTAGGGAAAAAAAATCACTGAATTTTCAAGGTGAAAATATTCCCAAAATATATATTACATATACACACATCAAAAAAAAAAAAAAGAAGTAAATTATTTGTAACCTAGCCCTATCCTAATCAACTGAAGCATGATGAAAGAGGCATTCAGAGAGAGGATAGGATAGTTTTTGTGAGAATTCGATCTGTGATGTTATTATTCTGTGGATGATCACATGGTTATCGATTAGAAGTGTACACTAAATTCCATTACATCAACCATGAATTAAATAAACCTCCATTTTCTTGATAAAATCATTAGTAACTTTAAAATATATAGTAGCAGGCAAAAAATGAGAATCTTTTTGTCTTAAATATTAAATAAGCATTTCCTGAAGAATAAGAAGATAGATTCATTTGGGAATTGCTTCACATTAAAACATGAATATTTTTCCTTCAGTTTTGTTTTCATTTTGCTTTGTGTTTAATGGAAGTTTTGGTATTCTAAACACTACATACTAAAAAAAAATAATGACATTTGGAAACTTTCATATAGATTTTGAAACTTCTGGGTTCTATCTCTGACAATGCCCATATGACAAGAAAAGGATATTTTTTATGTCAATTTATAAATACTTAAGCCCAATAATTTCTTCCTTACCCAAAGTCATCAGAACTATCATATTTAAGTTTTGCCTTAAATTCAAAATTTTAAAAATTTAGCATTAATGAGTCTGATTCTAAGTGGCACTTTTAAGACAGCTTTCAGCATTCCTGAGAAGGGATACGTAGGCCAGTAAGAATGGACCACCATATGTCTATCTATACCCCCTGTCCCATGCTACTTCAGCTGTCTCCTTTTGGATGACAACCTTGAACATACACTACAACTCTGAAAACCCAAGCTACTTCACTAAGGCCTTGGTATCCTCAGTTCTGACACTTTGTCAAGTCAATTGGGTTTATATCATACTTACAGAACACATCGTCAACATTTAGTTGATAGAATTTATGTGCCTGTGTCATTTACCTTCTTAAAGAGGATTAAACAATCATTATCTTTTCTAAAATGACTGAAATTCAAATACCAAACACTCTAATTTTTTTTCTGGCCAGTGTTAATACTATCAAGTCCTTGTTGGTCTTGCAATTCTTGATAAAGGATGAAGAAAATGCCACAGTCTGAAATACTACCAGTTTTTATAAATTGAACCAATATATAATGATCCATTACCATAGGACAAAGACTATCATCATACAAATATAACAGGTATGGTCCTAGCCTGTAAGGGTCTTATATTTTGGTAAGTAAGACATTAACGCAATAGAGTAGAAATATTACAATATAAGCTTACTAAGTTCTGTGTAAGTACTAAAATGACTCACCTAATAATATAAACAGACATAGTTAAGGAAGGAAGGTTTTCTCAGTGCATGATGTTTGTACTAAGTGCTAATGTGTAGGAGGTAGCTAGGAGAATATAGGGACCCAAGAGGAAAAGAAGGACATTTGTGGTAGTGGAAAGAGACCAAAAAGCAAAAACAAAAACAAAAACTAAACAAAACAAAACAAAAACAAAAACAAAACAGAACAAAACCAAAAACAAAACAGCATAAGAACAAAATGGGGAACTGAAATAAATTCAGCTCCATACAATGTAATGGAGAAAAGACCGACGTAAAAATAGTGAAGAGTGGGGAAATCATGGGGAAATTGATAGTCCATTCTAATGAGCTTGGATCTTATCCTAAGCAAACATGAATTACTTGAAACCTTTCCAGTTGTCTATGTTCAAAGCAACTGAGAGCAAAATTCATGATATCTGAGTAGATGAGTTAAAAATGAATTATGAGTAAACCTCAAGAAACACAGTTTTGGCATAGACCAGTGATCATGAAGAGAACCCGAGGTTCTATGTTATCACAGTCACTGAAACTAGCGTCGGGGACATACTGAATGACACTTCGAATATGAAGATCTAGGGGTGCCTAGGCGGCTCAGTCGGTTCAGCATCCAACTTTGGCTCAGGTCATGACCTCACAGTCTGTGAGTTCGAACCCCGCGTGGGCTCTGTGCTGACAGCTCAGAGCCTGAAGCCCGCTTGGGATTTTGTGTCTCCCTCACTCTCTGCCCCTCCCCACTTGCACTCTGTCTCTCTCCCTCTCAAAAATAAACATTACAAAAAATCTTAAAGAAAAAAAGAATACGAATATCTAGACTGAACTTCTTTCAGTGACTACATGGTTTGTATGGAGAGCTCAGAAAAAAAAAAAAGGAATTATAAGTGAGTTCTTAAAGGTCAAAAGCTTAAAAGAGCATACCATTTTATGTTTTGTCTTAAAATGCTTTTGTTTTCTTATTCAATCTGAATTTTAATGAGAGTGTTAGACAATGCCTCCTTAACCTTTTCCCATTTTCCAGGTAATTTTGATAATTTTTAGTACATTATAGATCTAAGCAAAATCCTTGACAGTATGCATACTGGAGTACATGTGTCCATCAAGTGACACTCCCAATGCTAGGCAGTTCTGAGAAGGTATGACATATCATAAGATGATAAAAGACCTCAAAATGAATATAAGATCAATGAGCAACAGCCTCATGGGAAAAGAACAGTGAACACGAGCATTGCGATTATGTTTTATTCATTCAGTCTAATAGTGCGACTGCTCTGTGTTAGAGGGTGAGTTTTGCTGATATTTTGATAGGGAAAATGATACCGAACTGGAAACAGATGATATGATATAGATGTTTAAGCCATATAAGCCATTTCCATTGTGTATCGCTTACAGTTTGTCCATTACTGAAGTCCTATAGTTTCATGATGCTGTTATGCATGATATAGTTAATTTCCTCAGTATCTGCCATGACACATTTTTTACTCCTATTTTACAGTTTTACTCCTGCTGCTTCAAAGAGGCCAATGAGATTGTAAAGATGGAATATCTGTAAAAGCTCTTCAGGGCCTCAGTTTACTCCTCTGCAGAGTGAGGAGGTGGGGTTCATTGATCGATAATGTTTCCATTTTAATTGTTGTATACATTTAGGAGCCTACCACAACTTTTTTCGACATATTCATTTTGTATTTACATCATATTCTCTGCCAAAAGTATAGTTTTTCTCTGCTTCATTTTTCTTACACCTGTTGTTAGGAAAATTAAATTTAGTGTATTCAAAAATTGGTTAACTCCGAATTTAAAAACATGTAATTATATACCTATATGAAATAAAGTTACAGCCTTATTTCCTTTTACTTGAATATTTGGGGAAATTACATTTATTATTCATATTTCTGCAGATTTACCAAAATCACAGTGGTTAACACCTACTATGATCCTTTAAAAATTTTTAACGATAAAATATAATGGCAAAAATAAAAACGATACTACAATCCCATAGTACTGGGATTGGCGTAGACACTACACATAAAAATTGCATATATATATTTCTCTACTGCCTTTCACTTTGCTAGGTACTATTGTGTATTGTTGCACATGACTTTCCAGATTTCAAGTTAAAAACCTGGCTTTGTTTCAAATATTTGCTATAATCCAGTACAAAGTTATTGTATTCACTAATAACTTGGAGATAGTCTCTCAGAAAGCATTTTTAACTTAATAATTAAGGCTAGCAACAGTATTTTAACAAGTATCAGTTATATATGTGTAAGACCCATACATTTTATCATCTTTTTCTCAATTATCATAACAAATACCTTTTACTGTATTGTTGTTTATACGTCTTTTTATTAAATTAATACTGTATATCACTTGCCTTTGTTACTCTTGTTCATTCTTTAATCAGTAGTTATGTAATTAAATATTCTTAAACATTCTTATCAAATGCTTGAAGTATATCAAATAATGTTTTAGAATGCAACATTTGACTATGATCTGATGAGCAGAATATGCATAATTAACTTCAACGTCTGTTTATTTCAAATTATTAAGTACACAATTTAAGTATATTTAGAGGTTTGCATAACTTATACAATGTAAATAGAAAATGAAAAATAAAAGGGTAAAAAGAGTATTAAAACAATAATCACACATAATTCAACTATGTATCATTAACACATCTGAGCATTTCATGCTTATATATTTCTATGAATATAATCACAGATTTTGTGGTTTCTTTTCATAACGTCGGGATTAATTAACCTACATTGGAAATCACTTTAAGGTTTTCCATAGCATTATATTGTAAAGACCGTAAAACTTTAATTTATTTGAGAATATGATATTAACAGTTCAAAAATATTTTATCCAATATATTAATTTAATCAATAAATCTAATGTTGTTGGATATTAAAGGGTTTCCATTTTTTGCTCTTTGCAGTGATTCCAGTATAAGAATACTTATACTATACTTATACTTATAATTATTGTGTAAATCTGTATTTCTTCAAGATAAATTTCCATAAATAGAGTCATATTGGCTTACTTGCCTTCATAATATTTTTGATTATTTCTAAGCTAGGTATTCCATTAGAAACATATGCAGACATCAGAAGATCATCCTGAGCTCCCGTATATTTACATAGTTCATAAGGTGATTCTGATGCACCTTCATTAGCATAACTAAACATTCCATTTCAACTTTCGGATGATCTCCATGACATAGCTGCCTTTGGGTCATTGATCTCTCTGACAGAGAAATTTCTGATGATACTGTAGCAAGTTCTTTAAGTCAAAAATCCCGGGACAAGGTGTTAAGACATTATTCTGTGAACTTCATCATTCCCAGTGTGCCTACAGATAAATAAGGCTTAATGAGTAGAAGGTCGTCTGACTGGGGACACAACACCCCTGGCGTCTGCCAAGGCTTGACTAGGTCAGCAATCTTTAAGCATTTTAGCTTCGTTATCCCTCAAGAAAGGATGTACTTTCTCACATACATTTAGTTGTCATTTAAATATTTAAGAATACTTTAATAAGTCTCCTTTGTTAACAGGAAAAGGAATAAACATTTTAAAAGGTAAAATAAACTGAAGATCGGCTGTAAGTGGAATAAATATTTGATGATATTTTCATATAAGTTTTTCATATTTTACTGAAATAAAGACCATCTGAAAGATGTAAAATTTTTTGTTTTTTTTTCCCCAAAGTATTTGGCGAAATGACATCACCCTGAGAAATATTCCAGTTACATACAAAATACATTTCTTTCTTTCTTTCTTTCTTTCTTTCTTTCTTTCTTTCTTTCTTTCTTCCTTTCAAATTTTTTTAATGTTTATTTATTTTTGAGAGAGAGAGAGCGCAAGTGGGGGTGGGGGAGGAGCAGAGAGAGAGGGAGACACAGAATCCAAAGCAGGCTCCAGGCTCTGAGTTGTCAGCACAGGGCCCGACATGGGGCTCGAACTCACAGACTGTCAGATCATGACCTGAGCCGAAGTTGGACACCTAACCAACTGAGTCACCCAGGCACCCCTCCAGTTACATTTTAAAACTAACCTATATTGTTTCCATTTTTCTGAATCTGGAACATCCTCGTAGGGGCCAAGATTCAGGCTACACAGAAATAGTTATAACAGAAAAAAAGACAGGAAGTCAAGTGGGTTTAAGATGTCTTGATTCATCAATTAAAAATGTTTCCCTAAAACAGTATTTCAAATTACCCCTTTGCTTATTATCTGAGGAGGGGTTTTTATAACTCCTGGGTATGTTGTCAGCTAAGATTCAGTTGTATGAGGACTGTGCCTTTCTTCGATAAAGTGAAAAAAAGGCTATTGTGAATGGAAGCTTTATAAGGTGGTTTCATAAGAAATCACAAGTGGGAGTTGCCTATCAAATAATCAAAATTTTTAAGATAATTTGGATTCAGATTTCTTAGAAATTCTCCACATACCACCAGGATTATCTATCCTTTGAAAACTTGTAGGTGAGTTTAATTTCATTTGTTATCGATTAATATGAAGTGGCCAGTATAAAGTTTAGTATATGATATAGTTCTCTCCATGAAGACATATAGATAATTTCAGAACCAGCAAGGTCAGGAAAAAAAATATTCTCTGAGCAGATGCTTCATTCAACCAACACGGAAGATTTAGAAATACAGATCTATCAGAGGTGGAGTTTGGAATCAATTTTGATGTAAGTATTGGAGCCAACCTGAGACTCCTGTCCCTTTTACACCACAGCTGTTTCTCTCACTTTCTGCATTGTTGTCCAATCAATAAATTGTGATTCTGCTCAGTTTTCTGCAAAGGAAACAGATCAGCCTGCTTATCCCTTATTCCCTGGCTGGGTCTTTCAAGCACCCAATCTCCTCTTTTGCCCCCTAGACTTTCAGCTCTCCAAAGGGTGATACCGATCCACATCTCTAAACCATTTTTACTACCTAGAAACAAGTGAAAAACCTTTGTCACCAGCAACCTCCCAATTTGTAGTTTTATTTTTTTGTAAATCTGACATTGAGATCAGCTGCAGTTAAACTCTCCCATTTTCACTTTTTTAAAAGTACAGTCTTGATGTAATTCCCATGGGCCAGTGGAGAAGTTTTCAGGTCTTACATACTTTAATTCATTTACCAATGCCTTTAATGAAATTTGGACAGCTGGATTATATAAATCCCATGTTAAGTAGGGTGACCAAATGTCATAGTTTGAGACAGTACCGATTTGCACTGCTCTTCTGCATAATCACCAGTGCTCTGGTAAAGGTTTAACAACTGGCTCTCCAGGATTGAAAGGCCTGATTTGGAGCATCTGGTGATTTCTGTGGTGGTGTAAATGATCCTACCCTTGGCTAATTTCAAACTACCAACATGACACCATTGAACTTGAAGCTGTAGTGAATGCACGCAATCATCTCTTTTGTTCCCCCTAGCTTTACTGAGGTTTAGTTGACAAATACGATTGAATATATTTAAAGTGTACAATGTGATGATTCAATATACATAAACATTGTGAAAGGATTCCCACAATGAAGTTAATTAGCAAATCCATCACCTCTCAGAATTACTTTTTTTTTTTTTTGGTTGTTTTTGAAAATGATTAAGATTTATTCCTTAACAAATTTCAATTATACAGCACAGCAATATCAACTATAGTCACCATGCTATATACATCCTCAAAATGTATTCATCTTAGAACTGAAAGTTTTTGCCCTCTCTCCATGTATCTCACCCTCCCCCCCACCATGCACTGGCAAGCACTTTCTCTTGTTATGGGTTTGACATTTTTGTTGTTACATCCCATGTATATATTTTTTATCCATTCACCTGTCAGTGGACACTCAGGTTGTTTCCTTACATTAGCTATCATGAATAATGTTGCAATGAACAATGAGGTACAGATATCCAGATATCTCTTTGAGCTAGTGATTTCATTCCTTGGATATATGCCCAGAAATGGGAATGCAGGTTCATATGATACTTCTATTTTTAATTATTGAGAAACATCTACAATGTTTCCCATAATGTCTCTACCAATTCATACTCCACCAACAGTGTATAAGGGTTCTCTTTTCTCCTCTTCCTTGCCAAAACTTGTCATCTCTTGACAGACGTACTAATGTGTGTGAGGCGATATCTCATTGCAGTTTTGATTTGGATTTTCTTCATGAACAGTAATGTTGGGCATACTTTCAGGTATTTGTTGGTCATTTGCAAGTCTTTGGGAAAATGTCTATTCAGGTCCTTTGCCCATTTTTAATGGGGCTGTTTTTCTGCTATTTAAGTTGTATGAATTTCTTATAAATTTTGGATATTAATCTCTTACTAGATACGTAATTTGGAAATATTTTCTTCCATTATGTAAGTTGCATTTTCATTTTGATTGCTTTTTTTGGTGGTTCCCTTTGCTGTGTAGAAACTTTTTAGTTGGATAGAAACCCACTTGTTTATTTTTGCTTTGTTGTCCTTGCTCTTGATGTCAAATCCAAAAATTCTTTGCCATGACCCATGTCGAAGAGCTTATCCTCTGCTTTCTTCTAGCAGTTTTACAGTTCCAGGTCTTGCATTCAAGTACTTAATCCATTTGGAGTTGATTTTTGTGTACAGTATAATATGGGATCCAATTGTATTCTTTTGCATGTCGATAACCAGTTTTCTCAGTACCATTTATTGATGAGACTATCCTTTCTCCACTGTATATTATTGGCTCCTTGTCAAATAGTAGTTGATCATGGAGCAGTTTATTTCTGGGCTCTCCACTCTATTCCACTAACCTGTGTGTCTGTTTTTATTCTAATACCATAGTGTTTTGATTACTAGTGCTTTGTAATACAGCTTGAAATTGGGAAATGTGATGCCTTTATCTGTGCTCTTCTTATTCAAGACTGCTTTAGCTACTCAGGATCTTCTTTGTTTCCATTTGAATTTTAGGATTGCTTTCTTTATTTGTGACCAATGCATGGTCATGTCTTGCAAGCCCCTAGAAGTCAGCTCTTGCACATCACCATGGTAGTAAAACATTCTTTCAAATGCTAACATGTCCTGGTTGGAAAATAACTTTTATTCATCCTAATTTTAAGCTACTAGTGGTTTCTTAGGTACTAGGGAAAGGCTCTAAATGTATTTCAAAATATTACTGCTGCATCCATAATATTGGTGAACATCTTGCTTTAATCTCAGCTTTGACCTATGTTGGGTAGAAGCAACTGTGGTAGAAATGAAATTTTACTTTTGAATAGTTATACCTTAGTTTGTGACTTAAGATCATAAGTGGAAATTTTTGTTTCAGAAGTCAGTTGGATTAACTCCCCAACGGAAAGCACGATGAAAATCTATTTCCCCCTCTCTATATCAATTCAAATATATCAGTGTGTGTCAAATTAAAAATAGATGAAATTTACATTTAAATAAAATGAGAGAACTATAAAACTTTCTAATTTTATTTGTGGAATGTCTCCTTAAGCCTCATAACAAAGAGTTTTTCCTTAATGACAATATTTCATGAAGGTCTTTATTTTAAATAAGTACAAAACTATTTATAATAAAATTAATAATAGTTAAAAATAATAGAAAATCATTCCTCTTTTATGTTATTCTTCTTGGTTGTTTAGTCTGAGGCTTAGTGCATATATTTTATTAAAATAAATTGTATTGCCCTTGAAAATGACTTAATGTTTCCTTTCTTTATATTCTAGTAAAATATCTGATTTTAACTGGAAAAGTTCTCTCTCTTACCCTTCCTCAAATCAGGCTCAAATGCCACACGTCTCTTCCACACAAAGAGCTCTGAGATGGTCATCCAATCCACAAACTCTCCCAGAGCATCCCAACAAATTAGTGCCCATCGAATCTGCCGGTGAGCTTTCCCAATCCCTGAGGACACTTAAATGTAGATTTTTAATATTATCAATCAAAACGTCTAACTACATTATTACTCCCAATTCTTACGTTTAAAGATTCAGAATATTTGGATATTCTATCTTGCTTCAACCAAGAAAATCCAATGATATGGGACCAGATACAATGTAACTTACCATGTGTGTTGGGTAAATGATTTCAGTACTCGTCCTTAACAAAGAAATGAAACACAAGCAGTATCAAATGCAACCTGAATACTAAGTATAAAAACTAATGAGCATTATAATAGCCTCTCAAGGGATGCATAAGAAAACATTTTATTTAATATTTTATCTCAGCTCAGAAATGTAGCAACTTTACCACCCTATATCTCAGAAATTTGAGAGCTGTTAAATTCTTTTTGTTTTACAAAATGGGATTATTTTTAGTAAACATAGCTGCAAATTTCTAACAAGAAAACAGACAGATGGCCTTCTCTCCTGATGCTATTTGTTAGAAACAGGCTACAGGGGAAAATTCTTCAGGATATCTTTTTTTTTAAATAGCCTCCAAAATACATTCTAATATTTTAATATTTGCTTGTTTTCTTGAGATTTCATTTGCATAAGTTAATATAGAATTTTAAGCACACACTTCCTTACACAACTGTTGTTGTTTTATATTGCAGTAAAGTAAATCTTTTGATAGAAACATTTGACAGAACAAAATGAAGTACTGAAAATAATAGAAGGAGGCATTCACTAGAAGTTTCCAGTGAATTCAACACCTATGTTTCAGCATCCTTGTGCATATGATCAATTATGCACAAAAAAAGGAAACAGTTGGTTTATATAAATATTTTATATTATGAAGTTATGCACAAGCCATTTGTGTCAACTTCTGAAGGACTTTAATGTTTTTTAGAAACATTTGACGAGACCAAAGAGAGCTTGGTTTCAGAGAACAGATTTAAGTTATAAAAAATTAGAACTTTTATATGCAGTTATTTGTTTTTTCTAGTGTTACCAAGATTTAATGTAGGCTTCTCTTAATTTCCAAACTTGTTATATATGACAATCTCCTTCAAAATGCATTCCCAAAACAGTTTTATTTTAAATGATGTTCATCTGGAGACTTCCTAAACATTTTTTTTTTCCAACAACCTCAAATATGTCCTTTCTCTATCCTTTTTTTACTTTAAAGTAGGCTCTATGCTCAACATGGGGCTCAAACTCACAACCCTGGGATCAAGAGTCTCATGCTTCACCCACTGAGCCAGCCAGGCACTCCTCCCTATCCTTTTTTTCCCCCCACAAAATCATATTGTTCATTCTTTTGAATTCATACTTCTCAGGCATTCAAGTAAGACAGATATTACTATATAAACTGCAATGCAGTTATAATAATAATGATAACAATAATACCCTGAGCATTGTGTAAGTAAAAAACATTGTGGCCCCGAATTCATTTGCTCCTCAGACTTTGGCAGACCTCTGTATGTATTTCAGGTTTGCCTGTCAATTAATATCTTTTAAGTAAGTGAGGTATATCAGAGCAAGTTTACTCACCTGAAGTCAGAATTTTAGAATTGAGTTTAAGACATCATGAGGTCAGCTAGTTCAAGTTCTGGATGTACATATGAGAACACAGAAAACACGGGGCATTACAGCTACATGCCCACATTTTACAGGTAAGAGCTAACGCCTATCTACCCTGACTCCCAGTCAAAATTTCAGTTAAATAACCAATGTCAAATACTCAAATGCTTTTAAACTGCAGACTTTCTAATCATTACAGAAACCGAATGTAAACCCATAGAGTGAAATTGGTTATCAGTTTGGTCTTCCTCCATTACCTATTCTCCCCCACTCTGTATGACAACTTCTTCCCTGTCCCTTAGGATGAAATCTAGTCCAAGCCCAGTGAGTTTTCTGGATACTCTCAGGAAATTAAAAGTCCCCTTTGCAATAATTAATGCATTTAATCTACTGTACTATTCAAAAGCTTCAAACCTCCCTTCTTCTCGCTTAGTTGGAGCCTGGTGACTCTAGCTGCCTTCACACTTAAGAGGAGACATAGTTCCTTCCTCTCTGACCACTCAGCACTTCGACTCTTCCTTTTCCTTCTTCTCAGTATCAGAACACGTGAGGAGGTGTGGGGAAGAAAAGAGGGGAAAGAGAATGCTTACTTCACTAATACTCTTCTGGGCTGGAGTTTGCACTTTATGCCCATGGCAGGTGCTTAGAGGCAACTCTCTTTTATCTTTTTGAAGCACTTGTTTCCTTGATTTATTGGAGACACCTCCCAACTCCCAGAATCCCTCTCTTGCAGGATCCTTTATGCAATGGAACGCTTCTCTTCCAGCTGGCAGTTCAAGACTCTTGCTTTATACCTGGGAATCCTGCTTGGTCCAGGTGACTGTATCCTACTGACAGTCTACTTAGATAAGACAGCCCGAAGCCAGCTGTCACACACAGAGAACCAACATCTGCTTCAGGGGGAACCCTCAGCGTTGTTAATCTGCCAAATGCCAAGAGTGAAAGCCATTTCAGTGTGCCAACCTCCCACCTTTTGAATCTCTCAGGCTTGAGTCAAACACAGTCCACTAGGTCTCCCAAGATGTGATATATCACATCCTCCAACTGGAGCCTCTCACGGGGCTAGAACTGGATCCGCTTCTTCCTTGGGGTACAGCAGAGGAGAGCACACATCTAAAAACCTCTCTAAAAATTATCTCCTATTATACAAAATCCTGTACCTGTGCGTCCTCAGTTTGGTGAGCATTATGAGCAGTATAAATTATTTTCTGATGCCTCTTTTGAAAGTCCTTCATGGTAGTGTCATACCTTCCTTTGCAATGTAGTGTGTATTTTCTTGTGTTCTCAACTGAAACTGTGATGAAAACAATTCCATTTAATCATCTTGTCATAGATCGTAGAAAACATGTGGCATTCATTTTTGCATTCCCAGAGCTTATCAGAGTGATTGAAACATAGCAGGTATTAATAACTGTGCTTTTTTTTGAATGATTGAAGTGATTGTTAATTTATATCCCGCACCATGTGTCCTCAGAAACATGTAAGTGATTCTTGACTTATTTCTCTCCTGTGAGTTCCACAAGAAAATGTTCACCAAATCTTAATAATTGTACATCTTTTCTATCACTCGAATATTTGCCCCCTCCATATCTTACCTGTATCCACTGAAGCAATTTAAGTGCTCTTTCTCCCTTGGATTGTCCTAAAACACCCACAACTATCTCCCTGTACTTTCTTCTCCTTCCAATCAGTATTTTATACTATCTTCAAGGCTATTACTCTAAAAATTTTAATTTTGGTCATTTTATTCTATCCCACCACTCTGCCCTCCATTGATTTAATCCATTCCCAGTTTCCTCTCACATGTTGAATAGAGTCCAAATTCCCCAGAATGACATGACACAATCAACTTTTGCAATGTGACATCTGTCTAATTCCCCATTACTGACATGTATCATTTTCCAATTTACCCTCTGGAAGTTCAACAGTACTGAACTGCAAAGGGATTGAAGATTGGGCCATATTCTTTGTAATTTTCAGCTTCTACAAACCTGTCTCCTCTGCACAGGTTATCTTCCTCTCTTATATATCTGATGTACTTCAAGTGCCAGTGCAAATGATATTTTACAAATCTAATCAGAAATAGTCATATTCTCATTTCTGCTAACTCCAGCATATAGTCTCTCAATGCACATAGCACTCTGTATCATCTGTTTACATATCTGCCTTTTCAACTTGACTGAAGGGTAGTCTCCTTATAATCAATGAATGAATGAATAATTGCAAAATCAATGAGTTAAAACTTCTTAAATTTCTAGTATGCTGGTGGAGGAAAAAAACATCACAAGCATGGAAACTGGGACAAAAATGGGAAGGATGGGATGGGAAGGATTGACCGCATAAATTATTTAACACGTATTCACTCCATTTATTTTCAAACAGCTTGTTTTTAAATGTTTTTAATGTTTATTTATTTTTGAGAGAGAGAGAAAGAGACAGAGAGACAGGGAGAGACAGAGCACAAGCAGGGGAGCAGCAGGAAGAGAGAGACACACACAGAATCCAAAGCAGGCTCCAGGCTCTGAGTGTCAGCACAGACCCCACCACACATGGGGCTCAATCCCATGAACCTTGAGATCGTGACCTGAGCCGAAGTCGGATGCTTAACTGACTGAGCCACCCAGGTGTCCCTAAAACAGCTTTTTTTTTAAAAAAAAAGTTTATTTATATTTCGACAGAGAAAGGGAGAGAGAGTGTGTTCATAAGTGGGGAAGGGACAGAGAGAGAAGGAGAAAGAGAGACTCCCAAGCAGGTTCCAACCTTCGCACTGAGTCTGACACCAGGGCTCAATCCCATGACCATGAGATCATGATCTTGGCTGAAATCAAGAAGTCAGTCGCTTTACCAACTGAGCCACCCAGACACCCCTGTGTTCAAACAATTTAATAGTCACTAAAACAGTACAACATTAAGTGTTCTGCTTCTCCCCACTCAGACCTCTGCATATTTCAGTCAAAACTATAGTTAGTGAGCAACATGACTTCAGACATGACATGCAGAGCAGCAGTATCGTGAGACATGAGAGCATTGAGGTTTTCCTGATCAGTTACTCAGTTATTGGGCAACTCATATCAAGCTGAAAAGGTCTTAAAAGAGGATAAAAGATTGTGAAATAGATACAACAGACTCTCAGAGGTTTCTATTTTCTCCTGATTACTATTTTCCAAGCAGCATGCATCCCACCAATGAACTTGGCATCTATAGGTATAATCCCGCAGCTACAAAGCTGATTTCCTTAAATATCAGACAACAGCTTTGGGTTAACAGCAGCAACACTCCATTAAGGTATCTTAATAAAGAGGCTGGTGTTCCGTTATGATTTACCTCTATGTGAAACTTTGTGATGTAATCAAAGTACACAAAAAGTCCCTGAGAAATATCTTTAATAATCCACAAGGTGGTTTTAAATTCTCAGCCCACAAAACTATGGCAATTGCTCTCATAATCTCCTAGAATGCTATGTCTCTCCCCTGATACATTGATGTTTTAAGGAAATGTCCCTAATTCTTAGTCTAGTTATTTAATGAAGACATGTCTCTTTTATTTATTTTTTAAATTTATTTTTAATTTACATCCAAGTTAGTTAGCATATAGTGCAACAATGGTTTCAGGAGTAGATTCCTTAAGCCCCTTACCCCTTTAGCCCATCTCCCCTCTTACAACCCTCCAGCAACCTTCAGTTTGTTCTCTGTATTTAAGCGTCTCTTACATTTTGCAGGTGGCTGGGTGGCTCAGTTGGTTAAGCGTCCAACTTCAGCTCAGGTCATGATCTCGTGGTTTGTGAGTTTGAGCCCCGCGTTGGGCTCTGTGCTGACAGCTCGGAGCCTAGAGCCTGCTTCAGATTCTGTCTCTCTCTCTCTCTGCCCCTCCCCTGTTCACTCTCTCTCTCAAAAATAAGTAAACTTAAAAAAAA
This sequence comes from Panthera pardus, assembly GCF_024362965.1. NCBI lineage: Eukaryota > Metazoa > Chordata > Mammalia > Carnivora > Felidae > Panthera > Panthera pardus. The sequence continues at coordinate 24,606,435 of NW_026526688.1, read as the reverse complement.
TTTTTTATAAAGAGTCTCTTATGTTTTGTCCCACTCCCTGTTTTTATATTATTTTTGCTTCCCTTCCCTTATGTTCATCCGTTTTGTATCTTAAATTCTGCATTTTAGTGAAGTCATAGGATATTTGTCTTTCTCTGACTGACTTATTTTGCTTAGCATAGTACCCTCTAGTTCCATCCACATTGTTAGAAGTGGCAAGATTTCATTTTTTTGATTGCTGAGTAATACTCCATTGTATGTATATGTATGTGTATATATATATATGTGTGTGTGTGTGTATGTGTACACACACACACACACACACACACAATATCTTCCCTATCCATTCATCTGTCAACTGACATTTGGGCTCTTTCCATACTTTTGCTATAGGACATGTCTCTTTTTTAAAGAATGGGAAGATAGTACTACATTTCTGTTCTTGCTATATAACTTAATTTTAATTACCTATCTTAGATTGAATTCCCTAGAAATCAGAGCTCGAAGCAAACACTTACATGCTAACATTTTATATTAAAAGTGCAATTGGTCCCTGGGAAGGATGAGCAGGGGAGAAAGCAGGGAGGCAGGAAAGAAGGAAGAATACAGGGGCACCTGAGTGGCTCAGTCAGTTAACTGTCTGACTTTGGCTCAGGTCATGATCTCACGGTTCACAAGTTTGAGCCCCACATCGGGATCTGTGGTGACAGCTCAGAGCCTGTAGCCTATTTCAGATTCTGTGTCTCCCTCTCTCTTTGCCCGTCCCCCACTCATGCTCTGTCTCTCTCTCAAAAATAAAAATAAAACATTAAAAAAATTGAAAAAAGGAAGAATACATATAATGAGAAGAGTTATCCAGATGGCCAATGATATCCATCTATTGTCAGAGAAGCCTTACGAACAATGACATCTGAGGACAATCCTCTGTCAGGGACAATAATTATCTCCTTCCCGATCCTCTGGTGATCAATTATGGAACCATAATGTTTTAACTCCCCCACACTCTTGGGTTGTAATTCCAGATCTCTTTCGGCAGCTATTAAGGAAGCCAGAGTTTCCATGGAACCTAACTGCTCAAGCTCACAACAATCTCTGGTCAGTCAATGTCAAGCATTGAGCCTCATGAGGGGTTTTGTGAACTCCTGTGGGAATTGCAGCGGCAGCAGTAGAAACTGAGCTTCATAGCTGGAGACCAGTACAACCAGTTGTGAAAGGCCTGTCCAGCCAATGAGCAAGGCCAATACATGGAGCTGAGGTGAAGCATAAACAGAAACCATCGCTGTAGCTTTATCTCCTGCCTTTTCATGACACCGATCTAGAAAAGCCGGTGTTGCCTGAGATCAATCTCACTACTTTATTTTTTTTTTTAACGTTTATTTATTTTTGAGACAGAGAGAGACAGAGCATGAACGGGGGAGGGTCAGAGACAGGGAGACACAGAATCTGAAACAGGCTCCAGGCTCTGAGCTGTAAGCACAGAGCCCGACGTGGGGCTGGAACTCACGGACCTCGAGATCATGACCTGAGCCGAAGTCAGCTGCTTAACCGACGGAGCCACCCAGGCGCCCCATCAATCTCACTACTTTAGATGACTCGTCTAGCTACTACTTTTTCGTTCTCGTGTGTTTACAACAGAAGAAGCAATTGTACGTAATCCCTGAATTGACCAACCAAGAGTAAACAGGTGATTAGCTTCCAGTTTTACCAACAAGTCTAGAACTGCTTCAAAGAAGCAAATACAATTAGTCACTTAAGTTGGAGATCACATGCATGCATGGCATTTCACCATCAGAACACTGGCCTCAAGTTCCCTTTCTGACACTCGTCAGGGATGGTTGTAGACTAAGGACAACTGGGTGGCAGCAATAGTAAAATGAGAGTGGTACAGAGCAGATGACGCCAACCTGTTGAACCATCTCAAAAGGAGATCATGTCCCCAAATGTTTACGTTATTCATTCATTACATACCATTTTAGTCAAAAGAAGAACTTTCCTCATTTAATGGCAAATATTTGTGGTTAGTAATCATTTGCCTTTAAGAGTAGAAGCAGTACTAGTGTTCGTAACAAATCACATAGCATCCTGGTGATGTCCAGTGAGGAAGGGCAGTGATGTTGAAGCCATCACATCAGGAGTCACTAATGGAAATGAATCTACCTGTTTAGATATTTGCAGTATTCTGAGGTTTTATTCTGAAGAGGTACTTGTCTAGCCCACTCACTAAGCAGTAACACAACTTAGCTTCTTTTAGCTTCTGAGCATCAGACCACAGCTACCCAATTCATTTTTGAAAATGCAAATTCAAAGACCTGTTTGTAGAGTATACTTTAGAGCTTAAAAAAGAAAAGAAAACCGATGTGGGTTTTAGCTTTTTCACATGTATCACAGATGAGTACTATATTATACAAACAATTCTGACTATGGATAATTTTGAGATATATGAGTCTAAAACTTTATGTTCCACATCGCCTTTAAACTCCATCGTTAAAAAATGATGATTAGTTGATATAAATTAGGAAAAAAAATAGATACTAAATAATTTAGAGTTCAACTTTTTTTCCTCCAGATTTAAATGTTTAAATTTTCCTCACAATAAAAATACAGTATGTTCATTATAGAAATTTTAGAAAAAAAAAAAGCAGAGAACAAATAAATAATTAAATAAATAGCACTCAAAACCTCTAACCCTGGAAATAATTACTGAATTTTGGAATATATAGTTAAATATATAGGTAGGTAGATAACGTAACTATTTACCCCATATCTCTAATTTTTCTAATTTTTCTTTCTTCTTCAATCATTCCTGATGACTTCTGGAACACTTCTCGGCCTGGTCTGTTTTCCTTTTGGTTTAGGGATCAAACAATTACAGCTCACTTGACAAATCCTGCCTGCTGCTTGTTTTCCACATCTCAAAAATTAAGAACAGGTTTTACTTTAAATAGCTTTTAAAAATCAAGCGAAGAGTAATATTTTATGACTCATGAAAGTATATGAAATTCGAACTTGTGTTCACAGATGATGTGTTATTGAAATACAGTCACCTTTATTTGATAACTGTGCTATCACAGTTTTCCTGTTAGGTTACAAGATTCATAAACCTCTCTTGTTTCTGGAACCTCCTTCAGGTAGAATTTGAGGAAGAGAATTGGCAGTTCATATTAGTTCACCCTTTAATTCAGAATTGTACCTATATTTCTAACTTAAAAGACTTGGGTAATTACTGGTACTGAAAAATTCCTTATTTAATTTTTATTACAGAAATTAAAAAATATCTACATAAAGCCTCACAGCCATAATATTCACATTGATGACTATTGCTGGAATATCTTTGCGGTAGAGGTTAAAATAGTATAGCTATGTTACAAGGAATTTATAATATTTTAATTGTACAGATATTAATAGACTTTCACTGATGATTTGAAATGGAATTAATGGACAACCTGGCTTATTTATTAACCAGTTTTGTACATTTTATAAGGAGCAAGGTAAATTTATTTTCTTGTTTCTATATATCACTAGATAATTGTTTCTCAAATTTTGATAAACTTTAACTTAATTTCCCAATTTCAGCCTCTGTGGGTGGTATATTCTTGTTATAAAAACAACAGCAACTATGTGTATGGGCAGTGCAATGAAATATTCAGGGCATGGGTACAGATGGAGACAAATAAATGAAAAGCTGCAATGTATAAATGCTATTTTTCATGGAAAAGTATGTAAACTAGTTATGTGTTCACCTTTGGTTTCTTTGGAAATTTAGATAAAGATATTTTCTAAAACATACATATATAAACTTTGCATAATAGTAAACAATTTAGGGTTCATCTGTATATGGCCTTTTAAAAAAAATCCAGAACTATACCTATCCAGGTACTCAAAAACTACAGGTCACCATAGCAATGCACATGGAAAGTCTGAATTCTGTACAGAAAATTCTATACTTTTTTTTCTTGATTAAATTTTCTTTTTAACCCATGTACAATAAAGAGATCAAGCATACTGTAGCAGGAGACTGGGTTAAATGACTCCATGAATATCTAATTTTTCACAATAAAAATAAATTTTGAATCTATTTTACGAACAACAAAAAAGCAGACACACACAAAGAATCCTTAACTGTAGCAATATTACATTACAATAGTAGATATAGCTACCTTTACTGCACAACTCTTGGCAAGTTTAAAGCCACGTATATTATTCCACACAGATGAAGTTCAATCTTAGATCTGCAAAGGAAACTCATAGCCTCAATGACATTCATTGTGATATTTAATAACTCTGAAAACTCTCTGTTATTTCTAATCTGTCTAATGTTGTCTTACTCCATTTTTTCTAATTAGGTCCTTAGAGAAATATAAATATCAACCATTCCCCTATGAAAACTCATTCTTTAACTCGATTTGATAAATAACATCTTGATCTTGGTCTAAATGAACTAGGTCTAAATATAAAAGTTAATCGGCTTTGGGGCTTTGCTCAACTCCTTTTTATTTGTCAATGCCTTTTTAAACTGTGTAAATCAAACATGGACTTCTGCCTGAACCATATGACTTGGGATTTTGTTAAAATGGGATTAAACCTGAATTAAGAACAAATTAATTTAATCTACTAGACAGAAGATTACATACGCAATGGTCCATCATTGTCAATTATAATAACATAAAGCTATGGATGATAACTAGGATTTTTCTATTTTGTATCCATATAAATGAATGGTCTGTGTGTTCTGATACAAAAAAGACACGGGAAATGTCGTATTAACAGTTGCACTTTCAAAATAGGTAGGAATATAAATCTAGCTAATGCAATATGTATTACACCAGAGTAGGAAAGAATCTGTATGATTAAATGTGTCTGTAACCTCAAGGTAAGATTTTAGTCCTTTATCTGATACTAGTAAATTCCTCTCTTTGAAAGGAAAGAATATTGCTATCACTAAATTTTCTAAAAGAGTGGACTAAATGCAATTTCATCATTGATATTATATCTATATAAAATATGACTCTAAGAAGAATACTGCTTTGACTTCTTAGAGTACTATTATTCCTGAACCCTTAAATCTCAAATCTCTGATGGTGTTTTAATGCTACTTAGATTTTTTATACTGTCTTACTAATTAGGAAACAACACCACTAATGACGATTATTAGTTCCTTTGTGGTTGGAAAGAAAGTTTGTGTGAAATTGATTTTGAACATCTTTCCAACCAGGAAATTATATTCTTAGGCTTTTGGTGCTATTAATTTGACCCTTTCTGCAGTGTTCTCGGAAGATGAGAGAGGGAGAAAGTATGTAAGAAAAGAGAATGACATCAATTAACGTAGAGAATAAAAGTAGTTCTTGGGGTGCCTGGGTGGTTCAGTCATTTAAGCGTTCGACTCTTGATTTTGACTCAGGTCATGAGCTCACACTTCGTGAGATCTGCACTGTCAGCATGGAGCCAACTTGGGATTTTCTCACTCCCTCTCTCTCTGCTCCTACCTCTTGTGTGCACGCTTTCTCTCTCTCTCAAAATAAATAAATAAACTAAGAAAGAAGTGGTTCTTATATTTTGATAATTACATCCTTTCTTAGATGAGATCAATGTTATTCCAGACCAAAGTTCTCCTGTGTCACTATGCATATGTTATCGCAAGTATAAATTTTGAGACTTTATGTGATCTTAATTACTGTAATAGGGCTAAAGATTTTGCAGTCATATTTCTGGGATGAGGTCCTAGCTTTTTGAAATGAATGCATTCAAGACAGTAATTTAAGGGGAAAAAAAGGGGGGCATCTGAGTGGCTCAGTCGGTTAAGCATCTGACTTTGGCTGAGGTCAATATCACACATTTCATGGGTTCGAGCCCCGCATTGGGCTCTTTGCTGACAGCTCAGAGCCTGCAGCCTGCTTCTGATTCTGTGTGTGTGTATCTCTCTCTCTGTACCTCCACCGTTCTCACTCTGTCTCTCTCAAAAAAAATAAACATTAAAAACAATAGTGATTTAAGGTAGTGAAGTCACGAGAGTTAGTTTTCTACTGAGTATAATTGGTGAAAGCATACATATCTCATTACGTGTTACAATTAAATAACGTACTAATTTTATATAATATTAACAAGAATGTATTTCATGAGTTCTTATGTACCAGGCAATACATAAAGTGACTTATGCATATTATTTACAATATCTAATGTGCAATCTACCACTACTCTGTTCATTCTCCTCTTTTCTTTAATGTTTATTTATTTATTTATTTATTTAGAGAGAGAGAGGCAGAGAGAGAGGGAGAGACAGAATCCCAAGCAGGCTCTGCACTGTCACCACAGAGCCCAATGCAGGGCTCAATCTCATGAACCTTAATATCATGACCTGAGCTGAAATCAAGAGTCAGACACTTAACTGGCTGAGCCACCCAGGCACCCCTCTCCTCTTCTGTCTTGAATTTTCATTTAATTTTTAAGTAATAAATAGAAATAAGATGACTATAGTCAACTCTTTTAATAAATATATGCATCAAAAAGCATTGCTATTGAATTAAAAATATATAATCTGAGAGAGTAACAGGGAATATAGAGGGGTTTATGACATGACACCTTATTATAATAAAAATACCTTCAAGAAATATGTATATTTGTACCTAGGAATCTTTGGACATTAAAGAAGATATTCCCTGAATCATAAAATTATTTTTGTATATAAAATTCAATGTTCCCTAAAACACACTTATTTTCTTGTGCTCTGTGCTATATTTCTGAATGCCATCAATCTCATCCTACAAACATTGATACTGCTAGGTGTATTTAACTTAGTCTATGTCACACCAGTTTTCAAGCTATGTTGACTCTGGCTAAAGGGAATAAATTCAGTCTTCTTTACATTCCATCCATACTATCTAAACAAGAAATTCAATAAATGTTGGTCACACGGCGACTATATGAAGGATCAAAGAAAACTTTCAGATGCCCTGAACATTATTCAGAATATTTGAATATTTGTCTCCATCTGTACTTTGATTGAATTATGATTAACCAACCCTTAAGATATGAATCCCCCTGCAGCCCTCTCTATTAATTCTTAGATACCATTATAGCTCAGTGTCAGAAGGTGTTATGTACCTTCACTCTATAGTCACACTGTTGTTTCTCTTTCTCCTAAAAATTCATACAGTTTTAAAAATACTTTAAATTTATTACATCCCCTTTCTGTCATTATTTATGCCATTAACCATCTCTTGGTCATTCCCACTGTGACTTCTAAACACACACACACACACACACACACACACACACACACACACACATATTCTTGAATATTCTATAAACCTACTCACCCTCTTCCTTTGTATTCCTAAGATTATTCTTGGTGTTTTGAACACGTAGTATTTTACTTACTTTATGTCCCCACTTACAATCACTTTTCCCCAACCCTTCATCAGCTACCAGCCTCAATGGTCACATATTAAAATCAGAAAATAGACTACCTTCAAAATCATAAATTAAGCGCCCTCCCCCCCATATCCTGTCCACAGCCATCAATCCTGTCTCACATACTCCAGTGTTCCTACTGCAATATTTGGTTTCAATTCATCAAGACCTTCAATCCTTTGAATGACCCTTTTCTCCCTATTATTAGCCCTTTCTGACTATGCTTCCTTTCTTCTCAAATCCCATTTCCCTACTCTGTCATTACAGTCATTCTCTTTCAAATACTTTCAACATGCTTGCTCCTTCAACTTTTGTTGATATAGACAGAAATGCTAACCTTGAATGAATAGCTAGATCACATTTCTCTATGTCCTTTTTCACATAACTAGGAATTGTGGGAAACGATCACACAAACAAGGAGGCTGACCCCCATTACGTGTCCACAATCACCAAACTCAAGTAGAACTTCAATATTTCCCAGTAATCCTAATTAAGGATCCTCAAAAAGCCCACTCTCTCGTTTAGCTCAATTAATTTTTAACTTTTGTTTTGTTTTGTTTTGACTTCTCAGAAACTCTGCACTCTCTTTTCACTGTCTTAACTCTGTCAGTATACTACTACAAGTTCTCTTTAAGAGAATTCAAGAGAAGAGAGTAGCTAACTTTTTCTTGTCCAGCATATAAAGTTTCCTACTCAGAAAAGCTCCAAGTCATACTCATGTGCTCTGGGTATTCAACTTCTAATCTCCTCAATAATCTTCCCATATATGAATAAAAATTACTTTTCCTGAACCATGTGAGGGTAAGTTGAGAGCAGCATGTTCCTTTACCCTAAATACGTAAGCAGATATTTAAAAACAGCATCTCTTACATAATCATGGTACACTTCTCAAATTCGGACTTTTTAAGAGTGCTGAGATACAATTATTTATCACAAGAATCAGCAAACTTTTTTTTTTCAGAGGGCCAGATAATAAATATTTGAGGTTTGTGGGCCAGATGCTTTCTGATACAACTACTCACCTCTTCTGCAGTAGCACACAAGCAGCCACAGGCAATACCTAAACCAATGAGCGTGGCTGTGTTCTACTACAACTATTTACACAAATAAGTGGCAGGTCCCGAGTTGAACCACATTTTATATTCTGAAATTGTCAAGTAAACAATTTTTAATAGAATTTTTTTCTTGTTTAGGACCTGTTTTGTAGCTTGCTTGATTTTTCCTTTTATTTCTTTCAACTTTTGTTTTATGTATTTTGAAGTGTTATTAGACATATGTATATTAAAGATTGCTATATTTTCCTCTTTAATTGACCGTTTTATCATTAAGACATGCCTCTCCTTTTTTCTAGTGATATTATTATGCTAAAACAGACTTTGTCTGATTTTAATATAATTATACTGATCCGCTTTGAGTTATTATTTTATGGCATATCTTTTTCCTCATTTTGTTTTCAAATTACCCATGTTGTTAGATTTATAGTGCTTTTCTTCTAAATGAGTTTCTTTTCATTCTGACAAGCTTTGACTTCCCCTTGGAGTTTATTCCATTTAAATTTAATATTATTATTGACAATTGGATTTGAAATTATCTTCTTATCATTTGATTTCAATTTATCCCCTCTGCAGATTGATCTTGTCAACCTCTGCATCAATTTTTTCACCATTCAAGCCAAAACAATGCTGTTTCATAATTTTGAATATTAACACTTTTTCATTCTAGAATGTGTCTTTTGTGCCAGTTCTCTGTTGAAATTTTTGTGTGTATCTTTTCCACTCTTTTTTCATTGATACAACATTCATGATTATGATTATGTTAATGGCTATTTACTCCACTGCTGAGAGCATGTGTATGTCTTATCCTGCTGTTTTCTCCTTGATTTTTGGTTATTCCTGCCTCTTTTCTTGGCCAGCAATATTTAATTCTATTCTGTGCATTGTGAACAGTACCTCTAGACGATATCTTCCACCATAAAGATTTTCCTTTTTTTTTTTTTTTTTTTTTTTTTTTTTAGGCAGATAGGTGAGAGACTTAACATATCAATCCTTTAGGAGGTTGATTTGGATCAAGACTGGGCTTCAGGCTTATTTAAATATCTATTTTCCCTGGCTTATGTCAGTTCCTTAGTCATAACCTTCTCAGGTTTTTTGTTGAGAGCCTAATAAATCTCTTGTTCTTCCATGTACAATATATGGCATTTCATTCTTCCCTTTGGAGGCTTCTGTTGAAAATTTCATGTAAAAAAGGAGACTGTCTTCTCACAACTGCAAAAGGTCCCCAACTTAGGATTTTTGGACTTCACAGTGCTGTGAAATACATACGTATTCAGTAGAAATCACACCTCAAAGTCTGAATTTGCACCTTTTTCTGGGCTAGTAATACATGGTATGATCTTCTCTCATGATGTAGGGAAGCGGCATGAGCCACAGCTTCTACCCAGACACATGGTTGTGAAAGTAAAAGACCTAGATAGACACTTACTAACCATTATTTACCCCAACAACCATTCTGTTTTTCACTTATAGTAATCAATAAATTACAGGAGATATTCAATACCTTATTATAAAATAAGCTTTGTGTTAGATCATTTTGCCCAACTGAAGGCTAATATAAGTATTCTGAAAATGTTTGAAGTAGGCTAGGCTAAGGTATGATGTTCAACAGGTTAGGTGTCTTAAATGCACTTTTGACTTATGATATGTTCAGTTTACAATGGGTTTATCAGGATGAAACCCCGTTTTAAGTTGAGGAAGATCTGTAGATGAAAACATTCACTGTAGAAAACACAATGTTTTGTAGTTTTTGCCAAGATAATTTATTACTACTTTATTTAAAAAGAAGATTATCAGGATTAATTATTAGTAATAGAAACTATTGATTTATTTAGCATTTAAATTTTTGCTTCATGGTAATGAAGTCAGACAATGTATTTTGCTTTTTTTCTAAAGAGTCTGCAAATTGGCTCTCTGTGTTAAAATTTATATGTAAATCTTTAATTTTCTTTTAAGTTTATTTATCTATTTTTCGAGAGAGGGCTTGAGTGGGGAAGGAGCAGAGAGAGAGGGAGAGAAAGGATCTGAGGCAGGCTCTGCACTGAAAGCAGAGCCCAATGTAGGGCTCGAACTCATGAACCTGATCATGACCTGAGCCGAAGGCAGATGCTTAACTGACTGAGCCACCGAGGCACCCCTGTAAGTCTTTAAATTTCTATAATGAATCCTTCACTCCCTTGCATGGTATCCTCCCTGAAGAATAATAAAGTGCCCTGCCAATTCCTACAAGTTGCCTTATCTCTAGCATATTGCTCTCATCATATTTCTACCTACTAGTATTTTACTCACCTGGGCAGAACCTTGATCGGTATTATAATCTTCAGAGTATAGATCTTTCCCTTCTTTGGCTAGGTTTATTATGAGGTATCTTATTGTTTTTGGTGCAATTGCAAATGGGATCGATTTCTTAATTTCTCTTTCTGATGCTTCATTATTAGTGTATAGAAATGCCACAGATTTGTTTCTTTTCTTCATTCCTTCCTTCTTCTTTCCTTTCTTTCCTTTCTTCTGCAACAGTTTTTAACTTTTTTAAATCTTTATTTATTTTTGAGAGACTAGACAGAGTGAGAGTGGGGAAGGGGCAGAGAGGGAGACACAGAATCTGAAATAGGCTCCAGACTCTGAGCTGTCAGCACAGAGCCCAATGAGGGGCTTGAACTAATGAACCACGAGATCATGACCTGAGCTGAGGTCGGAGATTCAACCAACTGAGCCACTCAGGTGCCCCTGCAACAGATTTCTTTATGTTGATTTTGTATCCTGCAACTTTACTGAATTTGTGTGTCAGTTGTAGCAATTTTTTTTTTTTGGTGGATTCTTTCAGATTTTCTATATATAGTATCATGTCATCTGCAAATAGTGAAACTTTTACTTCTTCCTTGTCAGTTTGGATGCCTTCTATTTCTTTTTGTTGTCTGATTGTTGTGGCTAGCACTTCCAGCACTATGTTAAATAACAGTGGTGAGAGTGAACAATCGTGACTTCTTTCTTACCATAGAGGAAAAATTTCTCAGTTTTTCCCCATTGAGGATGATATTAGTTGTAAGTGTTTCATATATGGACTTCATGATGTTGAAGTCATCTAAACCTATTTTTTATTATCATGAATGGATGTTGTACTGTGTCAAATGCTTTTTCTGTGTCTGTTGAAATGATCATATGGTTCTTACCCTTTCTTTTAGTAATGTGGTATACCATGTTGATTGACTTGCAAATATTGAACCACCCTGGAAACCAGGGAATATACCCCATTTGATTGTGGCCAATGTTTGTTTGTCTGTTTGTTTGTTTGATTGAATTTATTGTTGGATTTGGGTTGCTAGTATTTAATTCAGAATTTTTTCATCCATGTTCATCAGGGATAATGTTCTGCATTTCTATTTTTCAGTAGTGTCTTTATCTGGTTTTGGTATTAGGGTAATGCTGTCTTCGTAGAATGAATTTGGAAATTGTCCTTCCTTTTCTATTTCTTGGAATAGTTTGGTAAGAATATTAACTCTACTTTAAATGTCTGGCAAGATTCCCCTTGAAGCCATTTGGCCCTGGACTTTTATTTGTTGGGGGTTTTTGGATTACTGACTGAATTTCTTTGCTGGTTTTTCATCTGTTCAAGTTTTATATTTCTTTATGTTTCAGTTTTGGTAGTTTATATGTTTCTAGGAATGCATCCATTTCTTCCAGATTGCCCAATTTGTTGGCATACAGTTTTTCATAATATTCTCTTATAACTGGTTTTATTTCTGTGGTGTTGGTTGTTATTTCTCCTCTCTCATTTGTGACTTTATTTATTTGGGTCCTTTCTCTTTCTTTTTCTTGATGAGTCTAGCTAGAAGTTTACCAGTTTTATTGATTATTTTCAAAGAACCAGTTCTTGGTTTCATTGATCTGTTCTATTGTTTGTTTGTTTCTTGTTTTTTGTTTTTGTTTGTTTGTTTTTTAGTTCTCTATCACTTATTTCTGCTCTAATCTTTATTATGCCCTTGCTTATGCTGACTTTAGGCTTCATTTGTTGTTCTTTTTCTAGCTCCTTTTCCTAGTATAAGGTTAGGTTGTTTATTTCAGATTTTTATTGCTTCTTAAAATAGGCCTATATTGCTATATACTTCCCTCATAGGACCACTTTTGCTGCATTCCAAAGCTTGGGTTGTCGTGTTTTCATTTTCAATTGTGTTCATATATTTTTAAATTTCTCCTTTGATTTCTGGTTGAGCCTTTTATTGTTTAGTAGCATGCTGTTTAACTTTGTGGTCTTTCCAAATTTCTTTTCTTATGGTTGACTTCTCGTTTCATAGCATTGTGGTCAGAAAAGGTGCACAGTATGATTTCAATCTTTTTGTATTTTTTGAGGCCTGATTTGTGACCTAATATTTGATCTTTTTGGGAAATATCAAGTGTTCACTTGAAAAAATGTGTACTCTGCTGTTTTTGGATTGAATGTTCTGAATATATTTGTTTAGTCCATCTTATCCAGTGTGAAATATTGAGGGAATATGACAGCAGAATTGGAGTACTCTAGGCTCATCTCTTCCTATGGACACAACTAGGTAACTATCAACCCATCCTAAGTACCCCAGAAATTGACCTAAAAACTGACAGAACAAACTCCACAACTAAAGGGAGAGAATAAGCCACATTGAAGAAGATGTGGTTTAGGAGAGAAACACACTATGGGTGTTATGGAGGGTTGGTCACAGAAAAGGGCAAGAGAGAGAAAGAACACACAGGGGAATACACAAGAAGAACACCTCCCCAAAGCCCTTGGCTTGGAAATCGAGAAGGGCTAAATTTCATGGGTTCTTGCAACCAGCAGGGCTGAAAGCCTGGAGTTTTAAACTGAGTAGACTTGGCTCAGAGAGAGCCTGGAGGTCACTGCACTGATTCTGGAGAGAAGGCAGGCAAACAATATGGGGGAGATGGCATGGAAATAGCAATTTGAAGAAGTCCTGGGGCACACAGGGAGGAGTTTATTCACTCTTCTTGACAGCTTCCCTGAGAGGCAGCTTTCATGGATATGCCTCTTTGGGAACAAAATAGCTGGTTGGAGCCATTTCCTCCCCCATCCCTGAGCATAAACACAGAGCCGCCCGCAACAAGCAGCAGAGTGCAGAGTGCACACAGAGTGCAAGTTAGCAGAGTGCTGCCTAACTTGCTTATACCAAGCCTCACCCCCATGTGCTCTGGCAGGACTGCTCTTCTCGGTCAAGCCTGCCTCAGTCCCAGAATGGCAGGCCCTCACCCAGAAGACCAACAGAAACCCCTGCTCACACCACATCTCCTGCCCAGAGAATTCTGCAGGGCCTCAGTTCTCATAGAAGTAGTATCAGGTCTCATTTCACCAGCAGACCAGAGCACACCTAGTTAAAACTTGCCACAGTCAGGCCAAGGATCAAATACTGCCCCCAGCAGGCAAGAAGAGCCTCTGGAGACAACCGGCCTGAAGGACAGAGCAACCAAAACACTACAGCAGAGCACACGCATTGCACATCAGAGACACTCCCTGAAGTGCCAGGCTGTGGACACTATATGATCTCTTCTTCATAAGGCTAGTACTTCTAGGAAGAGGAAACATAACTGGCTTTTCTAACACAGAGAAGGCAGATACTTGGACAAAATGCCAAGACAGAGGAATTTATCCCAAATGAAAGAACAAGATAAGGCCACAGACAGATCTAAGTGAAACAGATATAAGTAATGTGCCTGATGGAGAATTTAAAGCAACAATCATACTCATTGGTCTTGAGAAAAGCATAGAAGATATCAGGGAGACCCTTACTACAAAGATAAATGAGTTACAAAAGCATCAGTCAGCGATGAAGAGTGCAATAAATGAGATTGAAAACAGGCTTGATGCAATGTACAGCAGGCTGGAAGAAGTAGAAAAATGAAGTAGTGACATAGAAGATAAAATAATGAAGAAAGCGAAATTGAACAGAAGACAGAAAGAATTATGGAATAATAGGAAAATAGACTTAGGAAACTCAGTGACTCCCTCAAACAAAATAACATTCTAATTATAGGCGTTCCAGAAGAAGAGAGAGAGAGAAAAAGGGGCAGAAAATTTATTTCAAGAAATAATAGCTGAAAACTTCCCTAATTGGGGGAGGAGACACACATCCGGATCCAGGAGGCACAGAGAACTCCCATCAAAATCAACAGAAGCAGGCCAACACTGAGACATATTATAATTAAATTTACACAATATACCGGTAGAGGAAAAAAATCTTAAAATCAGCAAATCAAAAGGAGTCCTTAACTAACAAGGGAAGACCTATAAGGCTATCTGGAGATTTCTCAACAGGAACTTGCCAGGCCAGATCGAAGTGTCATAATATATTTAAAGTGCTGAATAGGAAAAATCTGCAACAAAGGGTAGTATATACAGCAAGGCTATCATTCAGAATAGCAGGGGAGAAAAGAGTTTTCCAGACAACAAAACTAAAGGAGTTCATAACCACTACACCAGCCCTTCAAGAAATATTAAAGGGGACTCTTTGAGTGGAAAAGGAAGATTGAAAATGATAAACACAAAAAAAGTATCAGAGAAAATCTCCAGAAGTAATGACAAAGAGTATAAAATGGCAATCAATGCATATCTGTCAATTAGTACTTTGAATGTAAGTGGACTACATGCTCCAATCAAAATCATAGGGGGCCAAAATGGATTAAGAAAGACAAGACCCATCTATGTGCTGCCTACAAGAGACTTGATTTTAGAAAGACACCTGCAGATTGAGAGTGGTGGGATGGAGAACCATCAAATGAATATTAAAAGAAATGTGGAAAAACACTACTTACATTGGACAAACTAGGCCTTATTTTTTCATGTTTATTTTTAAGAGAGAGAGAGAGCACAGGGGAGGGGCAGAGAGAGAGTGAGACAGAGGATCCAAAGCGAGCTCTGCACTGACAGCTGACAGCCTGATCCAGGGCTCAAACTCACAAACTGAAATCATGATCTGAGCAGAAGTTGGATGCTTAACTGACTGAGCACCCAAGTACCCCTGACAAACTAGACTTTAAAACAAAGACTGTAACAAGAGATGAAGAAGGGTACTATATCATAATAAAGGGGACAATCCAATAAGAAGTTCTAACAACTGTAATTATTTATGCACCCAACATGGAGGTACCCAAATATATCAAACAATAACAAACATAAAGGAACCAATTGATAATAATACTATAATAGTAGGAGACTTTAATACCCCACTTACATCAATGGACAGATCATCTAAATAGAAAATAAATAAGGAAACATAGCTTTTTATATTTTCCTTATTGTATGTTATTTTTAAAATTTGCTTTTAGAATATTATAATTATTCATTCTTTGTATTCTTAGGACATATTTCCAGAAATAAATCAGTTACAGAGCAGTCTTTGAACATTTTTAAAAAGCTATTAAGACATACATAAAACTGCGCTTAGTAAGACTGAAGTCATTTATATTCCCATCAGCATTTTGAGAGTATCTGAATCAGAACGACAAAACTGTCATCAAAATTTTTGTTTGAAAAGTTAACAAATGTATGCCGTTATAGTTTTAACATGTGTTTCTTGATTACTAGCGAGTTTAGTTTTTTCCCTTGTGTGTTATCCATGTTTTTGTGAATTAGTTGTGATTTTTTTGTTCATTTTTTTATTTCTCTAATAGAATAGTTTTGCTCTCTCATAAATGTATAAGTAACTGCTACATATGAAGTATAAAAACTTTTTCAGACAAAAGTCACATAAGCTTTTTAGAAAGTATATAAGCATTGTTAATTGTTGCAAATTATTTCCCCGTTTGCTAACTGTCTTAATTTTTTAATTATCATTTAAATTTTTTCCAATGTTCATATAGCCCTATAATGTTTAAAAAATAATCAAACTGGGAGATAAGGCAAAAAGGTAGGCACCAGGTCCTTTCAACCTCATATTAAAACATGTTACTGGCTTAACCCAGCGTTATTTAATTATCTAGGGGAATGTACCTTGATTTGACTTTACTATTTACTAGTAATTAAGGGCTTAGGCTCTGTGAAGAGACACATTAAATTATAGATCTCTACCCAGTAGAATAAAATAGCCCAAAAGGTTACAGGTTTATTGCTATGTAAGATATTAATGAGTTTGGTCTCTAACTCAGCAAATTTAATTCAATATGTCTTCGTTAGTGCAGTATTAAAATCCTTGTTTTACAAAATGCTCTTTGAACTAGCATAGACATTTAAATGGTCATAGAACTAATGAGATAGTATATCTTTGACATGTTTATTTTTATGTTTTCATGATAGTCACGCTTTTCAATTTTTTTACATCTGGAAAAGTTCTTGCAGATTCTACCAATATTCCCCATTAGACTCAGTTGTCAGAGTGCATAAGCTACAGAGACTGAGAGGTGTACCTCGCAGGCTGTTTAATAATTCAAACAGATTTTCTCTTGGTTGCTGAGGTGATTCCCAAGCAGCACTAGAGTTTTATTTTTCCTGACCCCTCATTTGTAGTGATTAGAATGTGGTTTTATAGTCTGAGAATTTGGTATTCTTTTTCAAAGGGATAATGGAATTTATTCTCTCTTTGGTGAACAATGATGAAAACTATGGTTTGTTATTTGTTGGTTTGTTTCTGCTATTTGTGAGAAGAAAATTTATATGCCCCTTAGCAGAGCAACTTTCTGAGATAAGCATTATGGATTTCTGTATCTCTGTTTACTTTTGACTGATGAAGGAGGTTGTCCAGTTGAAGCGGCAGGACCGCTCTGTGTCTATATGTGTGAAAATCCTTTTCCTCTCATTATGTGAGTGTGAAGTGTTTTCTTCTGGAGGGTATTATTAAATTTTATTATAATCTCAAATTAAAGTAGATCTGTATTAGTTGCTTTATGATTTGGTAAAATGCACATAGCATATAATTTACCATTTTAAACACCTTAAGTGTATATTCAAGTCCATTTGGTGTATCAACAATGCTGTTCAACAATCACCACTATATAGTTCCAGAACTTTTTCATCACCTTCCCGCAAAAAATCCTGTACCCTTTAATCAGTCACTCCCCATTTCTTCCTTCCCCAGCCCCTGGTAACCTCTAATCTGCTTTCAGTCTCCAGGATTTGCCTATTTGGGATATGCCATACAAATGCAATCATACAATATGTGACATTTTGTAGTTTCTCTCAATTAGCATAATGTTTTCAAGCTTTATCCATGTTTCAGCATGCAGAGCTATGCTATTCCTTTTTTTTTTTTTTTCGCTGTGTAACATCCCATTGTATGGATTTCCCGTATTTTATCTATTCCCCCCATTGATGGACATCGGGTTGTTTCCACCTTTGGTAATTGTCAATAGTTCTAGTATTATCATTCATGTACAAGTTTTGCCTGGCTACCTGTTTTCAATTCTTTAGGTATATACCTAGGAACACAATTGCTGGACCATATTGTAATTCTTTTTAACCTTTGAGGAATTGCCACACTGTTTTCCACAGTTATTATCCCATGTCACATTCCTACCAGCAATGTGTAGGTGTTCTAATTTTCTCCATATTTTCACATTTGTCTCTTGGATTATAACCATTCTAGGGCATGTGAAATGGTATCTGTGCGTGTGTGTGTGTGTGTGTGTGTGTGTGTGTGTATTTACATTTACCTGATGGCTAATGATGCATCTTTTCATATGCTTATTATTAATTTGTATGCCTTTTTTGGAGAAATGTGTAATCAAATTCTTTACTCATTTTTTTAATTCTGTTGTTGAATTTCTGTTGTGAAACTGTAGTGATTCTTTATATATTGTGGATACTAAAGCCTATTGATATATGATTTGGAAATCTTTTGTCCCATTGTGTGATTTTTTTAAGTTTATTTATTTATTTTGAGAAAGAGAGCATGAGGAGGCAAGAAAGGGGCAGAGACAGAGGGAAAGAGAGAATCCTAAGCAGTCTCCGCACTGTCAGCTCAGAGTCCCATGCAGGGCTCAAAGTCACCAACTGTGAGATCATGATCTGAGCCAAAATCTACAGTTGGACTCTTAACTGAATGAGTCATCCAAGTACCATAATTTTTTTTATTTCTTTTTCTTTTTCTTTTTTTTTTTTACTTTCCTGGTAGTGTCCTTTGATGCACGATCTTTTGAAATTCTGATCAATTTATCTATATTTTGTTATTCTTGCTTATGCTTTTGGTGTTGTATCTTCAAACCACTGCCAAAATCTGAGGTCATTAATTAAGATTTACCTGTATGTTTTCTTTAAACAATTTTATTGATTTAGTTCTTATGTTTAGGTTCTGATTCTTTATGAGATAATTTTTGTATATGGCATTGGTAAGGGTCCAACTTCATCTGTTTGCATTTGGATATTTAGTTATTCTAGCATCTTTTTGTTGAAAAGGCTATTCTTTTCCCATTGAATTGTCTTGGCACTCATGTAAAAACAACCACAGATTCATGGGTTTATTTATGGACTTTCAATTCTGTCCCACTAATCTATATGTCTATTTTTATGTCAGTGCCATACTAATGGTTATGTAACTTTATAGTATGTTTTGAAATCATAAATGTGAGTTGTCCAACTTTGCTTCTCTTTTTCAAGAGTTTTCACTCTTCCAATCATTAGTTGCTTTACTAATAAACTGGATTTAAATATCTCTTAAATTGTAGGATATGCACAAAATAAAGGAAGAAAAAAATAATTTTTATCCTGGTTTTAGGAAGGCAGTTTTCTATATTCAACATGCCATTAACATATATTTTAACTTTGCACTCTGTCTCTTTCTGTGGAGTCATGTGATGACTCTTACTGTGAAAATTTTTCCAAATCTCTCTCTCTATAAGATTCAGAGAAAACTTGCCTACATGAGAATTATTTATCACAGGTACTTTCATAAGAAAAAAACATGAGTCAGTCCTCACCTTGTTGGGCTTTCCCAATATACCAAGAATAGGGACTTTACTGTGTAATCTGGGCCCTCATTTTCTGTGTATAAACCCTAACAGCTTGAATAACACAGGCAGAAAAAAAGCTTTTCCAATACTCCATCCATTATCTTAAGGGAGAAAGTATCGTTCTTCTGGGCAATTCAGTAGGTACAAGAGGGTTTTTAAGATTCAGGGCTCAAGACTTAATGACACATAGATTTCTAAATTCCATCTTTTATTTTAGGAAACATCATTGACTAATACATTAATTTTATACAACTTCATCAAGTATAAAAAATAAATATGAGATATTATGTATTTTTCTTTAATGTTCCTACTCAGTAAATGGAGAAACAAACAATTATATATATTCAAGTGCCATGGAGATTTGTAGAAACTTCCATGGGACAGACATGAGCCAAGTGTAGAGGAAAAGCAGCTAAGGAAGGTCTGCTGAAGGATATGTCTCCGAAACTGATTATTAATATAACAAATAATGATGAGTCGGGTGCAATTTAAGAAAGAATTAAGAGGGGGACACCTGGGTGGCTTATTCGGTAAAGCGTCCCACTCTTGATTTCGGCTCAGGTCATGGTCGTGGGATCAAGCCCGACACTGGGCTCTGCGCTAGGCGTGGAG
This sequence comes from Panthera pardus, assembly GCF_024362965.1. Classification (NCBI taxonomy): domain Eukaryota; kingdom Metazoa; phylum Chordata; class Mammalia; order Carnivora; family Felidae; genus Panthera; species Panthera pardus. The sequence goes on along the minus strand of NW_026526688.1, from coordinate 24,586,462 downwards.
CCTACTTAAGACTGTCTCTCCCCCTCCCTCTGCCCTTTCCTCACTCACTCTCTCTCTCAAAAAAGAAAAAAAGAAAGAAAGAAAGTACTAAGGGAAGAAGAAACAGCAGCAGCAACATATACAAATGTACAGATTCAATAAAATCAGCATATCCTGAAGACGAGAAACAGGATAGTGAGTAAGAACACATGATGTTGTTAACAAAAGAGAAGACTGCTTTTTGTGTGTTAGCTCCTAAATTATTATATTTTCATGTCATTTCTACAGCAATGTGGCATGGGAGTTTAGAGCATGTCACTGAAGACCACTAGACCTTTCTTTACCTGGGTCAAATTCTTACTCTATCACTTCCTTGCTATGTGACTTTAGACAGATTACTTAACAGTTTGGGGCCTCAATTTGCAAATTATATAAAATAACTTAAAAGCATATGTAATGTTATGTTATACACAGTATTAATAAATATTAGGACTCATTATTAGGATATTACTATTGGTATTGCTAGTTCAGTATTAGCTGGAATAATTATTAGGCTAGTACTTTTGCTAGCCCAGTGTTAATACACAAAGCACGCATTTAGTGGAGTGTATTAATGTGTAATACAACTTTAAGAGTCTTTTCGTGATTCTTTAGGTTTTAGAACACAAAAGAATGGTCACCTTCATACCCCTGGAGAAAAGTAAACATAATGATTTACCAAAGACATATTGACCTATTGAACTTTCAGAAGTCATCTAAAATGTACAGACAAAAATATCCTTTTAAGCTTAAATAGAGTCTAAAGTAGAACCTTTTTCATTTTAAGAAAATGAAAATCAAAAGAATATGGAACAAACCATAATTTAGCTACACATATCTAATGCAAATGAAAGAAAATCCCTGCAGACTGATATATGTAAAACGAATGCATTCAAATTTTAACCCAGATTCTACACTTGCCACACGTAAGTGCCAAAACTTTTTTCTTACTTCTTGTCTTTCGTCTATATAGAAAAATGAAATGGGATTCTATAAAACAGAGATATTTCAGTTTTAACAAAGACAAACCTTTGAAAATCACAAAATGCCTAGGGTGGAAACTAAACAGCTCATGTCTACCTATGGACCACCAGTGATGTCACATTAACATTTCACATTACAGAGAAACTTCCTCAGTAATTTTCACTTGTCACCCCAAAAGAAATACGTCAGTTTTGATAGAAGTATGCCCATGACGTCTAAGTAGTGTAAAGAATGGCCCAATCTTAAAAATACAAAATAATGTGTTTCAATAATTCTCCCATCTATATAAAATCTTCAAACTGGTTAATGCAAATTGACAAAGGTCCATGAGCTAGGGAAGTTCATTAACTTCTGCAAGTATGCTGAAATTATAGGGAATTTATTGATCTGAGAAGTAGAAATTTTTCTAAGAGAATTATAATTAAGCATTTTCCCACTTTCTATGTATCTCCACCCCTTGAGAGGATTTTAAATAGATATCGAACACTTAATTAAGCCAGATCATTAATTAAAATGTTGCACTGCCTCATTACCAGCTCACACTGATAGCAGAACACCAAAACAAACAAATCCTAGTTAGGCCCCACATCAATTTTGTAACAGCCCTTGGATTTAGATTACAAGGTCCACACCTCTCAAGACTCTGGTATTTCAGCTTACAGCTTACGGTACGACACCATAATCATTTTTTCAAGTTTAAGAACAGCAAAACACTCCTTACAATATTGCTGCCCCGATAGCTTCCCCCACCACTCTTGCTCCTGTGGCTGCTGAGGTCCCAGCCAAGTCTGAAGCAAAGGAGAGTCAGAGGGGTCTGATGAGGATATGGGGCTTGGTCTCTTTGACTAATCACCCAAAAGCAACTAACCAAGCTAACTTTTTTGTAAAACAAGGAAACAAGCTTACTTCTGAAAAAAAAAAATAAAATAAAATAAAAAAGTTCTAAGAAGAAAGGACTCTGTTAAAAGAACGTTAGTATATTTGGTCACTGAAATATTTACTTCTCCAGCACTGCTGCAGAGGCAAATTGGGACAAAAAAGAAAAGAGTAACGTAGGAAAAAATGAGAGATCCTTTGTGGCAACTGTGAACTCTAACTGCAGAGTGGAATGAGACGAGGGGTGTTGGACCCCACAGACACAGAATCTGCCAAAAATGGCAACAGTTTCACCACACAAATCTTTTTTTTTTATTTTTTGAAGTTTATTTTTGCAAGAGAGACAGAGCACCAGTGGGGGAGGGGCAGAGAGAGGGAGACACAGATTCCGAAACAGGCTCCAGGCTCTGAGCTGTCAGCACAGAGCCCCATGCTGGGCTCGAACCAAGAAACCGTGAGATCGTGACCTGAGCCAAATTCAGACACTTAACGACTGAGCCACCCAGGCGCCCCTTACCACATGAATCTTAAAGGACATCAGAACCACATGGATCCGAAAGAGAATGTTCAGCAGCGGAAGTATAGTGAAAAAGCAGCCAGGGCTGAACCAGGGAAGGGAACAGTCAGCAAGTCTCTGCCCCACTGTTGATGAGTGAATCAACTTAGATATTCAAGGAAATCATCGTTCTCTTCACCACGGATGACAGCGCAAAAGGCATCTGTGGGCAAACCCCTCCCTTTAAGGTGGAATATGTATAACACTCCTCAGGCACTGTGACTGTCTGAGAAGAAAGTCAGGGCAAAACAAATGGTCAACTGATAAAAATGGCAGTCATGCAGGATGTGAAACTCTGCCATAGTTTGTAAGTATCGTAAAGATTTACAAGTCAAACATAATCTTAATAATAGCCAGACCTCCAAGAATCTATAGACTCAATTTCCTGGAGCCTTAATGTCACTTTCACCGTCATAGGTCAGAAAACCCTATATAATCAGTCACTCCTCCCAATCACAGGGCAGCTCTGTGCGCCCACGGTTCTTGTCCCTGTGCTGTAATAAAGACACCTTTTTGCACTCGTCTCAAGAAATCCTTCTTGACCACTGTGCTCGATAACCCTGCATTATCATCATCATCCATTTAATGAACATTTACTATATGCTCAAACATTATGTGTAGTTTATCTGGTTTTACACCTTCAATTACCTTGTGGATATCTATGTATACCACACCCCCCTCCAAGGTACATATTATTTCAACTGGAAGAGTCTATGTGCATCTTTCTTTAGGGCTACTCTCCTGCATGGAGCTGACTCATGCTTTCTGATAGAAGAAAGGACAGGATTGTGGAAATTTGTATTACAATTTCTACCTGAAGAAGGATTCAAACGTCACAAAGACAACTTTTAAAATGTCTAATAACTCCTCTTCTGGAGTTAACTATAAAATGTTGCCTGTTTACACTAAAATTCACCCTTGTCTTATTTTTAATTTGATACCTTCTAGAACACACTACAACGAATTCATTAGAAGCCTTTTACCAAAAGAATAGAATTTAGACTTCCTAAAGAGGTTTAATATGGAATCTAGAGAGAAAGAGATTATTTCTTAGTGTTTCAATTTTAGCTCCTTCAAAATGAGGACAATTCTATTTGAAACAACTGTCTTTTATTGGATGCCACTCTCCATCCACTGTAATATGACTGACTGTTAGAAAAGTAAAAATACTTTGAGATGAATAACTTAAAAGTCTTGGGAAAAGTTTTAATATTTATTTAATTACCATGTTATAATTAACACGCAAACCATGTTTGCACATAGTTTTTAAGTTATCACTTTTTTTGTTGTTGTTCATCTTTCTCCTTTAGAAAACAGAGTTTTAAACTCAAAGCATGAACTGAGTATATTCAGATGAAAATGATCATTATGTAGCTGTTTGAACATTTTCAAATTCCTCTTCTCAAAGGCTGCCTTTCATTCAGAGCTCATTGATGTTTCCCCCAATTGTTTAGAGATATATGTCAACTTCTTTCTAAGTACTAATTAAAAGAAGTCACTGATTTACAAAGATGATTTTTCAGACACAGGTACACACACACACACACACACACACACACACACACACATAGCATCAAGGAAGTACAGAAAGTGAATTTATGGCTTTAAAATGTCTTCTTTCTCTAAGATTACAACTTAAAGGAATATACATCACTGTAATTGGACCAAAATGTGAGTGAAGACAGAATCTATTACACTATCTTAATAACTGTTTTTTTAAACTTTTTAAGTTAAATCCAGCTCTTAAAACTTAGAAAGTGTTTTATATAACTTCACCCAAAATGAAAAAATAACGTATCTTCTGACATGAAATGTAAACACTTCTGTAAACATACTGAGTCAGGTATTTTGAATATTTCTTGTATTGATTGAATACAGGAACTTACTGATCCAGATTACCCTTATAATAGGTAGTTAGCTTTTCTATTTATCAAACCAGGTATATTTTACCCGCCTGGTACTTTTTCAGAGAAGCTTCTGCTATGCACATTGAAAAGAAATTATATTTTGTTTATTTATTTCATACTTTAACTGCCCTACTTCTTTAACCACTGTCCCATAGGGGCATCTTTCTCTTCTGACAAAAACCTCATTCTCAAATTTCTGATCTATATCAGGTGTTTCTGTCTCTCTCCAACGTCATTCAATCGCCATTTACTTAAAAGAGCTTGACCTCTCCCCACACGCTGGCTTCTTCATCTGTCCCTCCCACTTTACGTTTCACTGAGCTTCTGTTTGCCGAAGGCCTGCTGAATATTTCTATCAAAATGTCTCTCTGGGAACTGAAGCTTCACCTATCCCAAACTAATGCTATTTATAAAAAATGTTTATTGATTTTACAGAGAAAGAGAGAGTGTATGTGTGTGACTATGAGTGGGGGAAGGGCAGAGAGGGAGAGGGAGAGACAGAATCCTAGGCAGGCTCCATGCTGTCAGCACAGAGCCGACATGTCACAGGGCTCTATCGTGAATTGTGAGATCGTAATGTGAGCCCAAATCAAGAGTCAGATGCTTAACCAACCGAGCCACCCAGGGACCCCATGAATGCTATTTTTTGTAACAAATATTTTCCCTTACTATTTCCCCCTGCATCAAATTCATTCTGTATATAACTACCGAAATCCTATTCTTAAATAAAATCCTAAGTCACCTATGTGCTTGAAAAGCATTTAGTGGCTCTCTATTTTTTAGTCAATAAAATCTAAATTCTTGGGGCGCCTGGGTGGCGCAGTCGGTTAAGCGTCCGACTTCAGCCAGGTCACGATCTCGCGGTCCGTGAGTTCGAGCCCCGCGTCAGGCTCTGGGCTGATGGCTCGGAGCCTGGAGCCTGTTTCCGATTCTGTGTCTCCCTCTCTCTCTGCCCCTCCCCCGTTCATTCTCTGTCTCTCTCTGTCCCAAAAATAAAAAAAACGTTGAAAAAAAATTAAAAAAAAAATATCTAAATTCTTGATTCAAGTTCAGGGAGACATTTAACATGACCCCAAACCTTCTTTCTTGTTTCAGCCATGTTTTCACTTTTTTCTCTGCCAGCTCAAGCTATCCCTCTGTCTAGTACACCCCTTTGTCTATCATCTTACAATACCCTCAAGGCCATTAACCAATGGAGAAATTCAATGGACACTTTGGTCTGAGATACTTTTGGAAATAAAACACCTTAAATATAAAGTAAACCAAATCTATTTAAAATTTCCAAATATATTTTGGAACCAGTTTCTACAAGGAATAATTGACTGAAATGTATTTTCAAATTATCCGAAAAGCAAAATCGTAATAAGAAATGTTATATAAGGAAAACTAACCCTAGCTAAAAAATGAGACAAATAGCATAAATACAGAAGACAGAGCTACTTTAAAAATAAAAATTTTCACTTATCTTATAAAAAATAAATATCAAGATTAGAAGTTCTAAATGTAAAGGACATGGATTTATTTAAAAGCCAGTATTGCGTGTGCACGGATGCACATGCGCGCACGCACACACACACACACACACACACACACACACACACACACACACGGTGGATGTTCATAAGCCACAAGTCCTCTTATTTAAATACTTCTACAGAAAATCAAACATTGCTTCAATGAGCAATGAGTCAGTGGATTCGTAGAAGTGTCAAATTAAAATTATATACTCCAAATGTATATTTTTGTTACAACTGAATCACTCGAAAAAACTTCCAATGAAGCATAACACATCAACAATGACAGACTGAAACATCAGAGTCTTCTGGATTGTCAGTGGAAATAACTGATAACCAATTACATTAAGCAGCAAAATATCAATCAATATAATATTTTGCATTCGAAAATAAAGTATGCTTTATGTTCATTATTAACTCAATCCTTTTTTGGAATTACAATAATGTCAGACTTTTAGTTTTTATTATTAGAATAATAAATGGAGGTGCATTATATCTACAGAGGTTAGAGGGAAATTGTCCCCTTAGTTGGCCAAACACACTCCAAATATCATTTATTCTCTTCCCAATTTATTTCTCTGAAACACTATAAAGAAAGTGATAATTCATATCATCTGCTATAGTTTTTTTTTTTTTTATTCTGCTATACATTTAACATGGCTTTACGTATGTGGGAAAGGAATAATAAAAATATAAAGTCATCTAAAAATGATGTCACAGTATCAAATAAAAATATGAGGGCATTTTTATATCAGAAAAAAAAACTAAAAAGCACATATAATTATATGGCTTTACACCCCATCGCTATTGTAAAGCATTCCCCTTTTTGGGGGGATTTATTGTACTGCCTGAAAAAGTGGCCAAAATGAAAATTGTACGCTCTATTTATGTGAAAACTGTCATTAGAATTTTGAAAGTAATTTCAATGAATCTGTATATTGCTTTGGGTAATATGGACATTTTAATAATATTAATTCTTCCAATCTATGAGTATGAAATATCTTTCCATTTATCTGTGTCTTCTTCAATTCCTTTCATCAATGCCTTATAGTTTTCAGTGTACCAGTCTGTGACCTCCTTAGTTAAATTTACCCCTAGGTATTTTATTGTTTTTGATGTAATTGCAAAGGAAAGTTTCTTAATTTCTCTGATACTTCACTTTGTTATATTAAAATGCAACAGCTTTTGTATATTGATTTTGTACCTTACAACTTTACTGAGTTCATTTATTAGTTCTAGCAGTTTTTTGGTGAAGTCTTTAGGATTTTCTTTATAGAAAAAACATGTCATCTGCAGTTAGTAACAGTTTTACTTCCTACCAATATGAATATCTTATTTCTTTTCCCTTCCTAGCTGCTCTGCTTGGGACTTCTACTACTATGGTGAATAAAAGTGGTAAGAATGGGTATCCTTGTCTTGTTACCAATCTTCAGGGAAAAACTTTCAGTTTTTTGCTGTTGAGTATGTTAGTTGTGGGCTTGTCATATACAATCTTTATTATGTTGAAGTATGTCCCATTTAAATCCACTTTAACAAGAGTTTTTATTATAAATGGATGTTAAATTTTGTCAAATGCTTTTTCTCTGCACCTACTGAGATGATCGTGTTTTTTATCTTTTATTTTGTTAATGTGTGTATCACACGGACTTGTGGATATTGAACCATCTTGGCATTCCTGAAATAAATCCCACTTGATCGTGTATGATCCTTTTAATGTATTGCCAAATTTGGTTTGTTGATATTGAGGATTTTGCTATCTCAAATCTATGTTCATCAGTGATACTGGCCGGTATTTGGGTATGTGTGTGTATGTGTATTTGTATGTGTGTGTGTATTGCCCTTGTCTAGTTTTAATATTAGGGTAATATTGGCCCATTGAAATGACTTTGTAAATGTTCTTTTTATTCAATTTTTTGAAGAGTTTGAGGAAGACAGTTAGTAAACCCTGTCCTATACTTTTGTTTGTTGGGATTTTTTTAATCAGTGATTTAACGTTATTAGAAATTACTCTATTCAGATTTTCTATTTCTTCATGACTCAGTCTTAGAAGATTATTTTAGGAATTTATCCAATTCTTCCAGGTTGTGCAATTTGCTGGTACATAATTGTTTATAGTTGTACCTCACAATCTATTGTATTTTTTATTATCAGTTGTAACTTTTCTTTAATTTCTAATTTTATTTAATTGAGCACCTTCTCTTTTTTTTCTAAGTGTGTCTAGCTACAGGTATGTTAATTTCAATAATATTTTCAAAGAACCAACTCTCCACTTCATTGATCTCTTCTTTTGTCTTTTGGGTCTCTATTGCATTTATTTTTACCTGCTCGTTATCATTTCCTTCCTTCTACTAATAATTTCACTTATATCTGGAATCTAAAAAATAAAGCAAGTGAATAAATCAAACAAAACTCATATTTACAGGGAACAGATTTGTGGTTATAAGAGGAGAGGAGGTTTGAGGGGCTGGACAAAATGGGTGAAGGAGATCAAAAAGGACAAACTTCCAGTTATAAAATAAATAAATCCTGGGGATTTATATCATGGGGACTCTAGTCAATAATACTGTATTGAAAATTTGAAAGTGCTAACAGAGTAAATCTTAAAAGTCCTTATCACAGAACAAAAATTGTAACTTTGTATGATGGGTAGATGATAAATATACATAAAGTGGTAATCATTTCACAATGTATACAAATGTCAGATCATTATGTCATATACCTGAAACTAACTAATGTTGTATCTCAATTATACTTCAATAAGAAAAGGAAATTGTAGCCATTCAATTGTAAGTCTGGAAATAGCAAACCTATTTTCACATTAATTATAGATATAATTTGGTTGTACTATGGCAGTAAGACATGGCTTGATAAAGAAAATAAAAGAGAACCAAGTTTATAGTTTTGTAGTCTTAGTAAAATTATCAATTAATAACAGTTAGGAAAGATAGACTATGGTAATTGCATCAAAATCTATAATATTCATTTAAATCAAGTATTGAGACAAATAGCACATCCAAAGCATTATAATAATGTATCCTAGCTTAGTGTGCTTTATTATGTAAAGATTCTAGGTCAAATAGATTGACATATATCTTATATTTGCTAGTGTTTATTTTAATATACTATAAAGCCAAGCTATAAATCTTCATAGGACAATCAATGTCAACAACTAATCTACTAATATTACTATCCTAAGCACAACATAATCACATAAATTCAAAGAGATGTGTAATTATTAGCATGATGCCTTAAAACTCATAGTAATGTCACATAAATTACATTTGTTGATATGATCATGATATGCAATAATTCTAATATTTATATTGCTTATTTTAAAATTGCAGAAAAGATTCAATGTCCCAAAACCAAGATTTCTAAAACAATTTGATAAGCAGGTATTCCGTATCTTCAAAGACCATTCAAAGCTCTGTCATAAACATAGAATAGCAAAAATCTAGGAATCTCACCTGACTTTAAGTGAAAATATTCATTCTATTAAGTGTAATTTAAAATTTTACTTTTAAAACAAACGTATAAGTACCTTTCATAGAAAATTATATTGATAAACTACAAAATGAAAAAAAAAGTGCTATAAAATTATTAAGACCAGAAATAATGATAGCCTCTATAGTATCTTACAGAGTGGCCATAAAGTCTTCCCATTGGTATGCCATTTGTAAACTGACTTTACTGTTTTACCATCAGGAAATAGAGTCAATTTCATCATTGCATTTGGGCTCAATCTTGTGACTTGTACTGGCTATTGAGGCATGGACAAACTGACCATAAGCAGAGGCTTGAGATGCATTTGCACATGGGGATTTGCCTTCTTTTGCTGCTGGGAACCATTGTATTATCATGTGTTCAAGCTGGGAGTAACCTACAGGATGAGAGACCATATGTAATGTCATCTCAGCCATCATAGCCAACTGAGACATGCCTATGAGGACATTCTAGATTTTTTAGTCCCAGGACAGTTAGTACAAACTAGAAAAACCACCGGGCTATGCACAGATTTGAGAGGAATAATGAATGCTTACAGTTTTAAGGTATTGTTTTGGGCAAAACTATTTTTTGGTTTTTGTCTTTGTTTTTGTTTAGCAAAAGCTATCTGAATCAGTCTTCACATATTGCTTTTACGCAACTATTTTTCATAACTATCAAAACAACAAAAACATCTAGAAAACAACATGATTAAAGCAAAACAATGTTAAATGTGACAATATAATAGTATGACATAAAATTCTTTTTTTTTTTAGTTTATTTATTTTGAGAGACAGAGAGAGCAGAGGAGGGGCAGAGAGAGAGAGGGAGAGAGAGAGAGAGAATCCCAGGCAGGCTCCATGCTGTCAGAGTGGAGCCCGATGTGGGGCTTGAACTCACGAACCATGAGATCATGACCTGAGCTGAAACCAAGAGTCAGGTGCTTAACCGACTGAGCCACCCAGGTGCCCCATAAAATTCTTAATTAGCCAAAAATAATAGTTTATAGTCTTCCTTATTAAAACCATATACCTGTCCGTTAATTTAAAGATTTTTGAAATGACATAAAAGGTTAGATGTCTGATTCACTATTCAGCTAATTAAACATTATTCCAAATAAAATGTAGAGCACTTGGAAAGTTTAGAATTACTTTCTCTGCAAAAGCCTTTGGCTATATTGGATTCTTTCCCACGTTCTCTCTGATAAACTCTGTTATCTGTCATAATCAAGAATATTTTGACTTCCTTTCCCTGATTTAGATTTTCATGATCAAAAGAAGAAGCCAGTATGATGAAACTGTAGTAAACTGAGTGACATGCAGCATGAAATGCTGATTGTAAATCATAGATAGATGAAGAGGGCACAAAGGTCGTGGTGTTACATCAGCACTGATCTTAAAAAGATAAAAGAGCAAGACATGCAGACATTTGATTAAATTATGTTAAATTCTTCCTTTCTTACTTCATGATAAAATTAAATATAATAAAAAAATTAAGAATCTAATTCACTTCCCAAATACTTCCTAGCAAGAGATGCAACGGCAGACAATTACTAATTACATCTAAGGTTATTAAAGGGAACTACTAAGAAAAAGATAGAGTAAATGAACTTAACCTACATATTTCATCAGAAAAAATACTGCTACAATAACTTTTACTCAACTAATAACTAGTGCATAGGTAGGCATGACACTGAATATAGGGCATACAAGAGCTGTGACATTTAATTAACTATTCCTCTTATTGTCTCCTTCCTTATTTTCCAGTCATTTAAATTTCTAAATTAGTACTTTTGTGACCTGGTTAAAGACTAGAACCATGTAATTCAGCCTTAGAGTGGTGTCAGGGTCAAAGAAACAGTTCACAGCACAAAGTAAATTTTAACACTTCAAAACCTTAATTTGCATATCTCAAAATCTATGAAAAGAATCTGAATATATAATTATTTTTTTGCCCGATCCATGTTTATAGAATCTGACAAATGCCTCTAGTACTTTCCAGTTTTTTTTCTCCCTCTCTCCACTCTTTTTCTCCTTCCTGAATTATGTAGGTTGACCTAGCCTTTTCTTTTCTTTTTTTTTTTTTTTTTTTAGCAAAAAAACCTCTTTCCTCTAGGTTTTTAACTAAACACAAAACAGAGGAAATTACAATATTCTCTGGGGTCCTGAAAATTAGGGCCTTGAAATGAGTTCAAAATTTGGACCAGATATATATGCTTGTTTAATAACTTAAAAACACAGAAGTGTCTAAATTAAATAATGTATAATCTATTCCCATGTTTCATTTAGTTATCTAATGTAAATTTTATTAACAAATTAGTGACCATTTTTCCATCATGTTTTCCTTTTTTTATCAAAAATACATAAACATATATTTACATAGAATTTTTTCATTGTACTTGAAAGGGAAGGCAAGAGAAATGCTTGTTATTATATAAACAGATTAAATAAAATGCTTGTTATTATATAAACAGATTAAAGCAAAACAATGTTAAATGTGACCATACAATAATATGACATACACTTTTTATTATATAAAAGCATTTTACCATATTGCATATCAAAATGTAAGACTCCAACTCTGTAAAACTTTTGTGAGATCATTAAAAATTAAAAAAATAGTGTGTGACTACATCTGTTCATTTTATTTATTTTTAATATTTTAATGTTTATTTATTATTTTTGACAGAGAGAGGCAGAGTGCGAGTGGGGGAGGGGCAGAGAGAGAGGGAGACGCAGAATTTGAAGCAGCCTCTAGGCTCTGAGCTGTCAGCACAGAGCCTAATGAGGGGCTTGAACCCAGAAACCATGAGATCGTGACCTGAGCCAAAGTCAGACACTTAAATGACTGAGCTACCTAGGTGCTCCTATATCTGTTTGTTTTAAAGGATTAATCCAGGAAATGACAGAAATCCAAATTTGTGCAAATGTTATGACAGAAGAACTCTCCTATGATATAGGGGGAAAATAAACCAAAATAGTCACCAAATGTTGAATTGGAGCCAGAGGACCTAAGTCCACTGGAAATCTACAGAAATCTTTTTTTTTTAATTTTTTTTATTTTTTTCAATATATGAAGTTTATTGTCAAATTGGTTTCCATACAACACCCTACAGAAATCTTATAGACATAAGTGGACATAGGACATAGAACAAGGGTTGAAGCCATATATATGTGTGTGTATATATATATATATACATATATATATATATATATATACATACATACATATACACATATATATACCTTAAAGAGTCAACCAAAAAACTGTTGGAATCAATCAACAAATTTGTGAAGTTTCAGGATATAAATTTAAATTTCTAAAAGCAGGATGATCAAGGGCAACATATGGATTTGTTGTAATAAAAACGTTACATTTAGCATTAATAAAATTAATAAAACCACAATTACATCGGACATAATTTGTTCTTTCTTTTATTAATCTCTGGAAATTTCAAGATCTTGGTATTGGTATTGATGTTGATAAATTTGTGATAAATATTACTTATTTTGTCACACAGGTGCTATTTAAAGCAGGTTCTGGTTTATAGGAGGTTGTTTTTACTTCAAAAGATTTCAATTGCTATGGAGATGGAACATTAACAAATAGAGATTATACTCTAAATTTTTCAATTATTTTATTAATGCAAATCAAAGGAAAATCAGAGAAGTGAGGAAGAAATATCTGAAAAAGCAAAATCGTGACTATAATAAATTATGAGTCTTTACAGTGATGAAGCATACAGTGAAGCATACTATGATAAAATATGGACAGAAAGGTAGTTATATATGGTATTTAAAATTGGATTTTATTTTGATAGCTTTCCTCAGTATACAATGAGAACAGTGTAGGATGACACTAAAAATATTGGTCAAAACCAGCGTTTTTCAAGGTATAATGTTTGGAAAAACCACTGTTTTTCAAGGAGTAACAGAAGTCCAACAGATTCCTATCAGGCTGAGCCAGATCTCCATATCCATTTGCTTTATATTGCTTTTGTTTTGTGCAAGATTTCATTTGAAGAAACAATCTTCTATCTAAAATCATTTCTAAACCATCAATTGAGTAAATACACATACTGTAATTTGTAATAATTAAGAGTAATGGATTTTAGTATTAAAGTACAGAACACTTCTGGGGTGCATGGGTGGCTCAGCCAGTTGAACGTCTTCTGACTTTTGATTTCAGCTCAAGTCATGGTCTCACGGTTTGTGAGACTGAGCCATGTGTGGGGCTCTGTACTGACAGCACGGAGCCTGCTTGGGATTCTCTCTCTCTCTCTTTCTCTCTCTCTCTCTCTCAAAAATAAATAAATAAACACTAAAAAAAGATGCTGAATATATATAAATATATTTAAAAATATATCTGTGGTTCAGTATAATGCCTTTTAATAAAATTTCTAACATTCTATGTCTTAGAATTATTAAACGAATGCCCAACGCGTTAAAATACAGCAATCCAAAATAATGGGTAAGAATGAAGATCTTTTTCAGTTAATAAAATCTGTTTATTATTTTTAAGAAATGAATTTTATTAATTTGAAATATAGTATACTAAGGAAAAGGAAGATAACATACACGGTTTAGAGTATCAGTGCCTTAAGGATAAATTTCAAATTTCTTTGCCTTCCAACCCTGAATGTGTAAAGCCTAAGCTGCATTCCAAATCAATGTTTCTCTGCTCCTTGATGTCTTTATCCTCCAAATATTTTTTGCTTACTCATCTCCCTAAAATATCTTTTAAAAATATATCCATTCAAACATTAAGCTAATATTTAAAACAGTTTTGGTATGTACAATTTAATATTTACAGGGGACAAACTATCTGACACTACCTATTGTATATATATTTTAAATGTATTTTGTGGAATGCTCCAATTTTATAGAACTGTACACTGAACTCATCTAAATGATAGAACACATCTGCCATATAACCTAAATCATCAGTAAAACTAGTTTTACTTTCTATCAGAAAAATGTTTGATGTGTCATTTCAAATATATCAATATTGTCTCATCATAACTAACCTATTTTTGATTAACTCTAAAGAGAGAGAGGTTTTTTGCCATGAGTTAATGCATACACTGCCCTTTCAACAGTTCTTACGTAGCCACCGACACTTTCCAGTCTCTATATCTTTTACATTTATTTATCGGCTCTATCTATCTATCTATCTATCTATCAGCTATCAACTTTAAACTTGTACTTCATGTGCAATGTATCCTCAAACTCCTTCATTGTTGTTTAACCAGTCACTTATCCCCTACTTTAAATTTCTTACGTAATCAACAATGTTTTTAAAAATGTAAAAAAAAAAAAAAAAGATTGATGACAGTCTTTACCTTTTGCAAAATAAGAAAAAAAGTGGTAGATGGTAGAGAAGTGAGAAAAAGAGAAGTAGCAACTACAGCATCATTCTCAGGCAGATGAAATTTACAAAAGAGTGTACTGGAAACTTGAGAGTCTGGAAACAGATATCCATGTCTTGGTACCTCCTGCAAAGTCTTGGAACACCCTTAGTCTATGCCTGCCTGGGTTTGAGACCGTTGACTCTCTTATCAAACCGAGCTGTCCTATTTACTGTATTTTAAACAATGGTTTTTAAAAATTATTTTCTTGCTCATAAAAATTATGCAATTTGAAATTCAAGTCCCAATCATTCTTTAAATCCCAGATGAAATTCTTTCATATGGAGGCATATGAGCTCGATCTATGGATACTTATCTAGTGTGCAAGACCCAAATTCAAGTGAAAAGAAAATAGTGTCCCTAAGATTTTTCCAAAACTCAGTTCCCAGGCCTGACTTCTAAGGACAAAGCACTGAAGAAAAAAGAAATATTCTGTAAACTAAGAAAAACAATATAATCAAGCAACAACCCATTCATAAGAAACATAAGGCAGATCATTTTGTCGCTCAAGTACAGACAGGATCATAATAAACCCATAAAGCTCTGAAAATTCAAAACTAGATCTTCTGTTCTCTTTAATTCTTTTTAGTGAATGCAAGCAAGACCTACTTTGTCTCTTTATAAGTTAATATGACTACTATTTCTTATGCTATCTATGGCAATTCTAGGATCTAATTCACCATATGTGTTTGTATTGGTTAAAAACTTGTGGAACAAATACAGAATATTAGGAGTAATATGGTTACCTATTCCATTTATCTAATGTGACAGAGCAACATCCTTTTGAGTGGTTTTAACGTATATTTTTGGAATACACAAACCATTCGTTCTCTCAATAACATATTCACTGAGATGTGTGTATTTTTTGTATGCACATATACTAATGAAAAGTTTAAAATTTCCCTGGACATTTAATCTACCAGGCGCAGCTGGAGGAAGTGGTCAAAACACATGGTTGTTGCTTTCATGGTATTCACACCTTGTATATATTGTCCTTTGAAATTCAGATAAAGTGTTACATATTCCCCACTGCCGAATCCATTACATCTGAGACACTTGAGAGAAAAGAAAAAATACCTTGCCAAAAATTCATTGACCATACTATTTGAGTAGCTAATAGCCAGGACAGTGGTTTTTAAGTCACACACATGACATGGCCATTGAATCAATGTAGTGGGTTGCAACAAATATACATATTACATATTAATAATTTACATCACTATTTAATGATTATAATATATAACTCTATTAATTTTATTTAATTAATTAATTAAAATTATAATTAATATTAATGTATTAATTCAGTTGAAGTTAAAAGAGAATGGCCTTGCTAGAATATATTAATTAGGAAAAAAATCAGAGTGTATCTCATGCTACAATGTATAATATCTTTCTTCCTGTGGCTCATATTCAAAGAAGTTTGTAAAACACTGAGCTAATGCATGCGTTGCTAATATATTCTCTGTAGTCTGCTCCCAGAACTTTGGACATTTTCAGAGAATCTCTCACTTCATCATGATTGCAATGATCCTGCATACCAACAGTGCACCCACACACTCAGGTAGATATACAAGTTTGGGGTAATGAAGTAATCTACTAGCTGGAGAATAATTTCCTTTAGCTCCATTATATGCAATGATACGGATGTGTGATTAAAATTCCATTCACGAGAGAGTGGCATTCGCTATAACAAGGGTCTGTTTTCTATCTCATGCAAGAAAAATTCTTAAAAGGCCTAAGTACCTATTTAAAAACAAAATGCATAGCAAGGATTTTAGAAAAAAAAATAATCCTTTGTAGAAAGTATGGAATGTTTCAGAGAACAGTAATAATAATAATAGAATTCTGAAGAAATCTCCTTCACCTTCTTTCTGTCAAGACTTTGCTTGTTCCACTCCCTGATGTAGAGATTCCACAGCAGTTAAGGGCATGGGTTATAAGTATATGGCAGACCCGGATTTGATCTGTGCCCCCAACTTTTTGTGATACTCAGGTAAGTTATATAACTTCTTTGAGCTGCATGCTTTTTCTCATCTGTAAAATGAATGTAATAATGTCTCCTTCATTTGAACTGCTGTTAGAATCGGATAAGAATGCATACCAGGCCCTTCACATAGCAGTTAGCTTATGGAAGGGACTTAATAATTGGTAGCAGGAGCTATTCAAGATGAATAGCTTAATTATTTGTTCTCCTTCAGGCAGGTAGTTCCTAACACTGACTCATATTGTTATATCAGACTACTGTGAGGCATTAAAAGATGTGTAATACTTATTAGCACCTTAATTTTACTCTATGTTTAATATAACCCTGCTCCAGGTTCTCTGCAACAGATTGTAAAAAAGATAAAAATTTGATACGGTAATAACAGCAACCTTAGCTAACAGGTGTTTCTCTTTTGTTCTAGGTTTGCTATTTCATTATCTCACATATTTTCTTGGAAAGTAGTAAAGATAGGGCTGTGTGTGTGTATGTGTGTGTGTGTGTGTGTTGGTGAAGAGAAACTACAGGTAACTTGTTTACATATTTGTTTGAAAAGGCAGCTGATTAAATACGAAGCGATGGGAGAATCTTTATTTCTCTGTAAGGCTTCTGCGGTGTTTTAGAGACCATACGAGTGAGAGGACAATCACCATCTTTAGAAAAAAAAACAAACAACAAAAACCACACAGTAAGTAGAACTCTTCTGGGGTTTCCCTATAGTTTTGTTTTGTTTTGTTGTTTTGCTTTTTAGTCCAAGGAATATTACCCCTGGACAGCTAATTTCACCTACATTTATATATTCAGCACTTTCACACTGTCTCCTGGTTTAATGAAGATTTCCTATCATGGTATTATTATTTTTTTTTCTCATCCCTAAGCAAGGTCCACTCTCCACTATGCTCAAAGCATCCCCATACTTTCTTCTATGCGTCCAAACTAGCACTCCACACACATAAATAGAAACATGGGTTTCCTGGAGAATATGTTAAAAGGATTAATTTGGAGAGTCTGATGAATTGTTAAAAGCAGCGAATCAAGATAGGAAGATTGGGATTCTAGTCAGAGTATTAAGACTTAAGTTGCAAAATTTAAGGCAGCTGGATTGCCATTTGCAAATAAAGACAGTAGCCCCTCGTGGATAGCAGTATGAATTAAGTAAGGTAATATGAGCAAAAACACTTTGTAAAGTGCAAATTTAATGTTCAGAATTGTTTATTAAAAAAAATGCTATCTCATGAACAAAAAAAGATTATCCCAGGAATAAAATACTTTGATATTTGGATACCTTTTCATGAAATTCAATCAATACATTAAATTTAAAAATAAAACTCCTATTAATAGATATATTCAAATGTGCTAAAAACTATTTCTGACTAGAGTATAATCAAACTAATAATGGAAGGATAAATTTTCAATCTTCATGTTACTTGGCCTATCAGAAACAATTCTCTATCAACCTGGAAACACTTTCTTCTTTCTGCTTCTAGGATACCACACTCTTTTGGTTTTCCTCCCACCTCAATCTACTTTCCTTCTTAATTCGTGTTTGATTCTTACACTTCTTCCAAACTATTCAAATTTGGATACTCAAGGATTCATTCAGTAAACTTCCTCATGTTTTCTATTTTACACCCACTTACTTGATATTCTTGTCTAATCTCATGTATTGAGATCAGATAAATATATAGATAGACAGACAGACAGACAATGTCTCTAATTTATATCTCTAGCCTGCACCTCTAACATGAAATCTAGACTCATGGATCTACCTGTTTAACCTGAAATCCATGTCCTTCTAATAGGCAAATTAACAGTTTCAAAAATGTGCTCACAATCTTCCCTGATTCCCTACTTTCCCCCAATTGGTTAATAGCAACTACTCAGAACAAAAAAAAAAAAAAAAAAAAACTAATATCATATTAGATCATCTCTTATTCTCACATCCTATTTATAGTGTTCCAGCAAATCCTTAAACTGTACTTTCAAAATACAGTCTTTGATGATAATACATATCACATAGTAAGGACTGAATGAGCTACAAAGTGCAAAGCATTTAATATAATGTTTGAATTTCATCAAAAATAATAATATTCCTTGGGTTGGATACTACTATTAGTTTAATAATAAAAATATTAGGGTCTACTATGAACTTTATATTACCTATGATAAAAATAAGGCACAGAGAAGTCAAATAAGGTAATTTAGTCACAACTGCTAATCAACAGAGCCAGAATTTGAAACCAGGAATTTGATTCTAGAACGGTAGTATAAGCTGAATGTTAGCTGTTATTATTAAAAATCATTGTCTAAATGACCAGAAGAATGATTTTAAATATAATAGAAATAATAAGATTTCAAGAAAATGGCCAGAATATATCCATACCAAAAGAACAGCTTTTTTACATACACACAGATGCCAATGAGAAAAGCAACTGGAGAAGGCACTCCTGTGTGCAATAAGAACCATAATATGATTGACAACAAATCTGTAATGCTAATATAAAAAGGAATATTAAGAAATGTTCCTAAGCACTACAAGGTACGTTTTTGAAAAAAAAAATCAAAAGAGAAGCCATGTTCCTAGATAGGATAACTCAAAACTATAAAGATGTCAATTTCCCACAAATTAAATTAACCATAATTAAGTTCTCAACAGGAATTTTTATGAAACTTGACAGCTGATTATTAAGTTCATTTGGAACAGAAAATGCACAATAGGCAAAAACTTTTGAAAAAGAGCAATAAAAAAGAACTGCTCTCACAGTTATAAAAAAAATGTTTCTTAAAGTTTGATTTTAGTCAAGTATGTCAATAGAACAGAACTGACAGACCAGAAATAAATCTATGTTTAAGAATGTAGTGTATAAGAAAAGTCATATTTTCAGATCAGCGATGGAAAATAGACTACATTCTAGTATTAGGGGCTATGGCCATGGTTAGGGGGAGAGAAAGAAGGGTAGGAAGGAGGGAGGGAAGGAAAGATCTTACCTAATACTATACATCAAAATACAAAAGTTTTCAAAAACTTCTCTCCTTCACTAGTTAACAAGTTAAACTACAGTTATTTTTTTTAATCACTTTTTTTCTTGGAAAAGCCAACAATTTATTGATGTAAGCATATGCCATAAACTTGAAAAAGTGGAAGCCAGGAGAATAAAAAGATTATTTCATAGCAGCTTGTAACAGCTATCCCTCTCCAACTTTCGTCTATATCCCCAGAAGAAAACAAGGAGTGTTAATATATTTCAGAGAAGTCTAACCTAAATAAACCGGTGTGGATAGAAGAAAAGAGGGTGGTAATGTGGATTGTACTAAAAAAGTCTACCAAGAATTTATATACCACTGGAAGAATTCTGCAGAGGCAGAAAGGACCACTAAGACCCATGGAATTAAAATAGTCCACATATGGTTGGCCTGTGATTTAGTAGAACCTCAGGCAGGGAAAGGAGTCCCCAACTATCTTCCCTTTCCCACCGACTATCTCACTGGGGAAACAAAGTAACTAGACTGTGATTCCTTGTTTCAAATTGTGACTCGTTGGAGATCACTCAAACTAGGTCAGGCAAGTGCTTTAAGTTTTAGAATTATAAATTTTTAATTTTAGTAAAACCATAGCTCAAAGACAATAAAAATAACCTAATATGATTTACAAGGAGACTATGCATCTACGGAAAAGTCTGAGAATCAGAACAACCTCCTCCCTTATACATAAAAGAAAAGAATTAGAGAGAGCAAGGGCAAAATTCATATGGAGGAAAATCAACCAATGACATGGAAGAAAAACTGTAGATGATGACAAGTTACTTGCATGCAGAGGAAAAATAAAGAGTTTAAAAGTAATTCGAGAAACGATGATAGCTGTGGACGACAAAGATGATCCAACATAAGAACGGTTGCTTTCTCTGCAGTGAAGACCTGAACAAATAAAAATGAAAGATACTGAGTGATATGATAGACAACATTTCCCTCAAATAAAATGGCAAAAATGTATTGGCAGAATGTGTTCAGGCAGAACATTGATGTCATCAGCAGGAGAAACATCCATACTAGGCTGCCTTCGGACTTTTTCTGGCAATACTCAGTGGTGGAATTTAATAGAGCAATTAGTTAACAGGAGAAGAAGGGATGAACCATTAATAATATTCCCAGAAGAGATAAAGACAATAGTCAGGCACCTTCAGCATGAAATATTTCAAAGATTAACAAACAAAACTCATTAGCAATGAAATATAAGTAAGGAGGGAATGATTAGAATAATGAACTCAGTCATGAAGACGCCGTAACAAAAGGAGTTGGTGGTTAATACTGCAGCCATCTATCTGTAGAATTAAGACCAATGTGCCAACACAATTAAAGTTGCAGAACAGAATGTAAATATTATGAACTGTGACAAAGTTAAAATAATATAATTATCAAAAAAAAAATGAAAATGAAGAGGGGTAAGGACAAATTGGAGAGGAGCTAATCACCTCAGATTGCACGGCAGGGAGTTAATGAACACTGTCTGAGATTAAAACGTGGAGCTAATGCATCCAGCTTCTTAATGATATTCATAGTCTTTTATTCTTAACCATAAAGACAATTTTTTTAAAGATACTCTTGTGAAGAAATATTTAAGCTTAGCAATTCTTTCCCATTTATTTCATATTTTTCTTCTATTAAATCGTGTATATATTAATTATAAATAGCATGTTCATGCCTCTATATTTACCCTTTTATTGGTGCAGATGTGTATTTATATAATTTGGTAATGCTTATCATATGTTAATAGTTTTTTTTTTTCTGAGTGTAAAGATTTCGGAATGATATGTGTTTTTAACTTGAAGATGTTATAGTAAAATAATAAACACTCAAACACGTAAAATGATAAAGATAAAAATGATAATAATAAAATGGTTACAGAAGTCTGAAGATTTCTATTTGTATGAATTTGTTTGTAGAGAGGAGGTTTACCAAGGTACCTGAAAGATACAGGGTCAGGAGATCACCATGTTGTGTAAACAGGAAAGAGGTTTTCTGTATTTGCCTGGCCCCATTGCTTTCTGTCTGGACTCTATAAAGAATAATTGAACACACAAGACCAAAAACTGCACCAAGAACTGAGCATCAAGGTTTTGAAGCCAAGTGAAAAGACTGTACATGAAGGGGAGAGCATAGCCTACTCCCAGCCCGTCTAAAACAGAGGTCCCAAGGGCTCAAATTTTAACTTTGCTTTGCTGTAGAATTACTGGAATTGGAATTATCTGGTAGCAGTTTCCCCAGCACAATTATCAGTCCATCATGAAGGATGCTGGGATAGGGGTCAATGGTAAGGTACTGCTTAATTAAGGATCCTTGAACAGGAAAAAAAAAATTAACAAGATAACTGTTCAGTGACTATTAGATGAGGCACGGTAACACAAAAAGTTCTAGAGAATTGAATGATGCAAAATTTGGGGGCAATCATCCCTGAAGTGCAGATAATTTAATCACCTTAGTTCTCTGGACTTATAAAACCTTGGGAAATATGCTCTACTTACATTTTTTTGAAAGAACCTGGTGATTATTTGCCCTAATTTCCTGATAGTTAAAAGATTCTGACCTAATGTTAAATCACGTGCATTGAAGTTTGACTCAAAACCTTACTATCATCGTTATCATTTATGGTAAGGTAACCTCAAAACCCATATCCTTTGTACTTTGCCTATCTGAAAAACTACATATGTAACTTCACAAATGTTAGGTAAGTACTTACTCCCTGAAAATAATGTTGCTAATTCTGAAATATGCAGTGAATTCTAAGATATCTCAAACACAGAATGTAATGTGTTTTTCTGTGTACTGATAATGATGAACCACTCAAAAAAGGCTGATTTTTTAAAAGCATGAAGAAGAGAGTAAACTGTGATTTATAACAGTAAACTTCAAATATCTATCTATACTGGTGGGAGAAGGAGACAAATTAACTTGGAGTAGAAACAGCCCATGGTTTACTATTTTAGGAGACTAGACGTGTGTGTCTGTGGGCAACTGAGTTTTTTTGACTGATAAAAATCTCTGTAATAGCATGGGATTAAACACCTACATACTTAGAAAGTTACTTTAAATAAGAAAATTCTTTATTTCAGAGTGGCATACTAATCAAATATAAAGAAAGGGACCCACTGCCATTAATGCAGGAAAACACACACACAAACAGGTGCAAATCAAAATTGCAGGGAAAAAATTCATACAAATTAAAATTGATACATATAATAGAGTATAGTGTATAGTATTTTTCTCATATCAATTGAATCCTTATAAGTACCTTTTGAATTTAATAGATTTCCTTAACTTAGACCTACAGGGACTTTGATATATTATCAGAAAAACATTCAAATACACAAAAGTGTGTGCAAATCCTGAAATGTATAATAGAGTTTATAAAGATCTCATTCTTACTAGTATTACTGGAATTTGTGCATTCTTTCTTAACCGAAGAAGTATTTTGATACATTGCTATGAAACTCACTGTATTAATGAGAAAACTCAGCCTCAGAGAAACTGGCTGGCTTTTTAAAACAGTAAGTGGGCTTTATGGCAGAGAACAAAGCACTGCCTACGTTCATGGGCAAGAGAATCCTAACGTGGGAACTGCTGATGAAAGATATATATTTTCTCTTCATTTTAAATATTTATTTTTATGGTGCACGTGTAGAGAAATGTTCAAAGAGGAAATGAGTCTCTATTTTTTCTGCCAACACCAGGCCTCCTGTCTGTTGACGGCCCAAGCTCCTACCTGTGTGTGCTGTGCTGGCTTTTGCCTTCACTGGAAGATGGAGAAGAGGGGGGACAGGAGGACAAACAACATGTCTGGGATGTGAAAGGGGGCACAGAGGTTTCAATCAGCACAGTAAGATTTGGAAAGGCTTATGAACTTGAGGTTGCAAAATTCCCCAGGGATAAAGGTCAGGAAGCCTGATTGCCACCACCTCCCATTTCGAAGCTATCACATCAGTGGACCCTTTCTTATTTGGTCCACTGAGGGAGTAAACACAGATCCAGTTTCCCAGGAGAATCTTGGTGCACAGGTGTTGTTATACTCTCAAAAATGTTTCAACTGGGAAGATAAATACTATGACCTGCCTGTTGGCAAAGGGCTTACCGATCCTTCTGTTAAGTTGGATTCCCGGGCAGCCACTCTGAATTGATCTAAATGGCTTCAAGGATCAATCTTTGCTGTCCCTGGACTTATCAATGGGATCATTTTCAAAGAAGTTCCTGCCTATGATTATTCTCACTTTTCTGTGTTCAGTAATTTCTTGGTTTCCATGTATAAGTTTTCATTTCTTCAAATACTAAGTTGTTGAATAGTACCGAACACAAGAAAAAAAACAGTAAATAACTGTGAGTGGCGGTGACTTCCAGTAGGAGGGAAGGTGCTAACTTAGGTATGCCCACTATTTTTTTCAGCGTTCATAAAAAAAAAAAAATAAGAAAACAAAGACACAACTTGTATCTTTTAAATTTAAGCAGTTTTTATAGTAAGGTCAGGTGTTCATACATGTGTCTATGGTATTATTCACCTGCCCCAAATCCAGCAGGTAAGGTGATCTCAGTGATAAATTTCTAGTACTGAGAATAGCAGTCAATACGGTGCATGTGTGAAGCTCTCAAGGTTTGTATATAATAACAAAATAAACTTAACGTTAATATAATTCACCTAATTGGAAGTTTTATGAAAAATAATCCTCTGTTCTGTTTTCACTATGAGATTTAAAGGAAAAAAAAATAACTTTGAAGGAAATGAGTAAATTATGGCTTACTATGCAACCCCTTTGCTATTATATTACATTGGTAATATTTAAAGATGATTCTAGTCTAAAATAGACTTTCATATTTATGAAGTAAGGTTAATAATCTTTCCACATTTTATATAATAACAAGCTTTCCGTTTTTTTCCTGTCTTACGGGATTTTCGCACTTACACACATATGCCTAATAGTTTCTAGTTATATTTTTTGGTATCCAATAATACTTTCTGAAAAGTAACACACAAAAGCCAAAATGTATAACGGCTAAACTATAATCTTGATTTTTAGCATGCTGGTAAGTGATAAAATACTCATAAGGCACACATACACACACCCACACATTTGAAAGGATAAATATTCGTGCTTGTTTTAAATACTGTTCATCCAGAAATAACTTTAATTTCTATAGTAAGACTTTTCCTCATCTTTTCTTTTTAGAAAATGCACGTTCATTTGAGCTGAAAAGATCTATAATATATTGAAATAAAGTCATTTATTCAAGTCAATGTTTCCTGCAAAAATTACCCATGATGTATCAAATGCCCCTTTTGAAATTACCATGATGTTGTATTTTTAACTTCTAGTGAAAATAGAGGCAAATTTATAGACTAACAAAAGCAACACTGCAGTTTAATTCAGAAATGGTTCTCTAATTTGTCTGTTTCAAACTAACCTTCTCCACTGGTTTTTCAATTGTTTCCTTGTTTTCATTTCTTCAAATAAATCTTTAACTTCAGGACACTAAATACATACTGAAGAGATAAGGGGGTTCTGGCCTCCTATTTCAAGCTAAAACATAACCTCTAAATTATCTTTTACATTAAGCCAAAGCCAATGTCACATACCTTTCGGGAATGAATTTCTTTCACATACAATGGAAGTAGAAACTCAGATATACCTTCAAGTCGGATTCCCTTCTTGGTGACTCTCAGATTTCCCATACCATCCTACAAGCAACGAAATATAGTTCACTTTTAGGTTCATTAGAGAATGAATAACTGGCCATAATTTTCTTAGGGCTAAATTGAGAAAACAGTAAGCTCAAATCAGTGATGATTTAAGGAAAATGAGAGACTGAATCTACTTAATGAATGATTGCAGCAGTCTGCATGCATATAGAGGGCTCTGTGTAAAATGAAAAGACCTCGTATCTTTTCATAGCTCTATCAGAGACTAGGATTTATCTATGAATAAACCCTTTACTTTCTTCATGCATTAGCCAGTTTAACTCTTTTTTGGGGGTATAAAGATACTTGCCACCTGATTATTGGAAACAAATTTTGTTTGCAGAGAGTTCTAATAATATTTTTACATTACAGTTATATACATATTTCTACAATATTCAAATAGTCACATTTGTGGAATGATTTCAACAAGTACTTAATAATTGGCTAGTATAAGTAAGCATGATATTTCTGTATTCAAATTAAGTTTATATCCTCTCCTTTAGAAAACAACACTCTATAAGGAGGATAAAACAAGTATATAAATAACACTTATGAGAAAGAATAACATGAATTTAAAAAGTAAGAACACAGTACCATGAGAATTAAGGAAAGATTTCAAATTTGATAAGAGAATAGACAATTTCTCATGGAAGAGATGAACTATGAGAAGGACCTTAAGAATATGGAGTTCCGACAGGAGATGTCCGTAGAGGGAGAAACAGAATGAACATCCTGTAATATTAAGAAACAGCGTGACATCCAATCTGGCTCATATATGTACTTTATAATACTGTAAGAGAATACTGTAAGAGAAAACAACTGGAGTTATGTTTTGAAGCCAGAGAAAGGAAAGCCATGAATGCGAAGGTAAGAAGTCTGTACTTAGGTCAAACTCTGGAAGAAAAAACATAAAAGTTCTTGAACAGCTCAAGGGCTTGGAATTATCAGAGTTAAGCTTTAAGATTAATCTGGTAGAGGCACTATGTGGGGCTAACTGGCAGAGAATCAGTAATAGGGGACAACTCGGTAATAAGTGTAAGGAATATGGTGGAAGAAAAGCCTATGAGACTGGGTGACTAATTTTATCTGAAAATACTGAAAACAGGGACATTTGTGACTAATCCCAGGTTTCATGACTATGACTAAATAAGGAAATGTGGTGATTTTTAAAAGTGGAATAACAAATTTTGTAGGCTCAACGACAAACATCATTGTAGCTTTGGACTTTCTAACTTTGAGGTATCATCGAAAATTCAGATATTTATCCATCAACTAGCACATCTGTAAAAAGTGGGTTGCAGAGTGACAATCGCTTAAGGCATGTCTGAATCTACTATGATGGATGAGCAAGTGTTCTCTGGGGAAGGTATCTATAAAACCAAGGAGAAACTCTTAGATAATGACTAGGTCTATGGGTGGGAAAGGACTATTTCATACATGAAATAAGGGTATGATTAGTATAAGAAGAAAGCCAAGAAATTCTCATGGCCCCAGTCTCTGCCACCTGCCCCTACGTCCCACCACCAAAGAAAGCCAATGATGTAGTATAGCAAGGAACAGAATTTTGAGTAAGAATTAAAGCCCTTTTTTAAAGTCTCACAAGGAAAATGACTACTGAGAAAGAGAGAGAGATTTTGAGGTGGTCGAGTCTAAATCCTCTAATGGAAGGACAGAGTCGTCAATTCTGGTTGAAATAAACTTGGGATGGGATGAAGGACTTCATTTATTGAGACTCAAACCTAAAACTGACCCTGGAAATGTCTAATAGGGAATTGACTAATTTTTTTTTTTTAAAGAGAATTTCAAGTTTCACTGAACACTTATTCAGATGAGAAAGTTGATCTACTTTTGTTGGGATGGCACAACCCAGGTTCTCCGAGACAGTGCTGGTTTATCCCACTTTTATGGTGTCCTCTTTCACTTTCAAAAGTGAAAAGTGTTTCTGATTTAGACATCAACTACATGGTCACCTGTTTACTGGCTCTAATTAGTATCATTTTGCAACATCACAGCTATCGACGAACAGAAACTGGCAAAATTAACAGGGAAAGAGACTCAAAAAGGAGGATTTGCTAACAGGAATGGCAAAAGTCCTAGGTATGGGGTTTGCCAAAGTACCACAAAATGATGCTCCTCCAATGCCTGACCATCATTTTTCTCATTGGGTGGAGACAAGTCAGTACAGCAATGTTGGACAGTAAAAAGAGCACAGGGTCAAGGAATGACAGCTGATGACCCATTAATGATTAAATTCAGCAGGAGTTAAGAAATATGAGAAATGTTAAGACAGGTTTATCATCAGAAAATGGAACCTTGAATTTTGAGATCTTGAAGTTGACAAAAATTTCAGACAGCATGAAACCTAAAGAACATCTGAGCAGGGGTAGCAGAAGCAGAGTGGAGATCGAACTTTCTGTAATTCAGAAAGAACATTCAAAATGACACGCGTGGCTTTAAAATATTATTTTGTCCCTGAGTGATTTTCTTGACTAAATCTCACACAGTGACTGTCCACATATATTCTCAAATGTCTGCCGGAAGGAAGTGTTCTAAATGTTCCCCATGAAGTTGCTATGGAAACATCTAGTGCAACTTTTAGTCAAACTCAGAACAATAGAAATAAATTCTATCATAAACATAACTCGCAATTCACACTAATCTTAAAAAAATGTTTTCATAAGATAACCATCTTAAATAAAGTAACTGGACATCCAGTTAACCAGGATATTATGGGTGCCATATGCATCTTTAATTGTGGAAAGCTTTGAATCTTCAGCTCAATGTTTTCTTCTTATATTTTCTATATGATACGTAACTTGAGGCATATAAATATATCTCACTTAAATTAGATGAAATAGATACCCCCGTATAAATGTAGGATTCTTATGGTAGAACTGTGTTTTGAATCTAACCTCACTCAAGCATGTCCATTTGTCCCTCCTTTTATTTCTCCTGTTTTGTATTTAAAAAAATGAATATTCAAGTTCTTCCATATTATCTACATGTAGTTATAAAATATATAAGAATTCATAACATATATACAGTATGTAATCACCCTGGTCCTCACAGGCATGTGCCAAGTCCATTAATAATTTATAAGATGGGGAATCCTGGGAAGATGGCGGCGTAGGAGGACTCTGGGCTCACGGCGCGTCCTGCTGACAACTTAGATTCCACCTACATCTGCCTAAATAACCCAGAAAACCACCAGAAGACTAGCAGAACGGAGTCTCTGGAGCCAAGTGCAGACGAGAGGCCCACGGAAGAGGGTAGGAAGGGCAGCCAGGCGGTGTGCGCTCCACGGACTGGCGGGAGGGAGCCAGGGCAGAGGGGCGGCCCTGTGGCCAAGCAGATCCCCCGAGTCTGGCTGGCAAAAGTGGAGGGGCCGGACTGAGTGTGTTCTTACAGCAAGCAGGACTTGACATCTGGAAGGTTGTAAGCTAACAGCTCTGCTCTGAGAACGGGAGGGCTGGAGGACAACGGGAGGGAGAGTTGTTGAGCCCCTGACGACAGAGCGCAGCTTGGTGGGGAACAAAGACGCTCGCCAGCGCCATCTCCCTCGCCTGCGCCATCTCCCTTGCCCATCCCCCAGCCACAATCCCAAAGGGAACCGGTTCCTGCCAGGGAACTTGCTTGCAGCGCACAAACACCCAACGCTGTGCTTCTGCGGATCCACCCCTCCTGCAGGTCTGACTCCCTCCCATGCCACAGGGCCCCTCCCGAAGCGGGTCTCCAAAGGAAAAGTGAGCTAAGCCTGCCCCTCCTGCCCATGTGCACCTTGCCGATCCACACCAGCTAATACGCCAGATCCCCAGCACCACAAGCCTGGCAGTGTGCAAGTAGCCCAGACGGGCCACGCCACCCCACAGTGAATCCTGCCCCTAGGAGACGGGAAGAGAAAGCACACACCAGTCTGACTGTGGCCCCAGCGGTGGGCTGGGGGCAGACATCAGGTCTGACTGCGGCCCCGCCCACCAACGCAAGTTATTCAAGACAGCACAGGGGTAGTGCCCCGCAATCCCGCACCACTCCAGGGACTATCCAAAATGACCAAACAGAAGAATTCCCCACAAAAGAATCTCCAGGAAATAACAACAGCTAATGAACTGATCAAAAATGACTTAACAATATAACAGAAAGTGAATTTAGAATAATAGTCATAAAATTAATCGCTGGGCTTGAAAACAGTATAAATGACAGCAGAGAATCTATTGCTACAGAGAACAAGGGACTAAGGAACAGACAGGAGGAGCTAAAAAATGCTATCAATGAGCTGCAAAATAAAATGGAGACAACTACAGCGGATTGAAGAAGGAGAGGAGAGAATAGGTGAAATAGAAGATAAAATTATGGAAAAAGAAGAAGCTGAGAAAAAGAGAGATAAAAAAATCCAGGAGTATGAGCGGAAAATTAGAGAAGTGATGCACTAAAGAGAAATAATATACGCATAATTGGTATTCCAGAGGAGGAAGAGAGAGGGAAAGGTGCTGAAGGTGTACTTGAAGAAATCATAGCAGAGAACTTCCCTGAACTGGGGAAGGAAAAAGGCATTGAAATCCAAGAGGCACAGAGAACTCCCTTCAGACGTAACTTGAATCGATCTTCTGCATGACATTCATAGTGAAACTGGCAAAATACAAGGATAAAGAGAAAATTCTGAAAGCAGCTAGAGATAAATGTGCTCTAACATATAAAGGGAGTCTTATAAGACTCATGACTGATCTCTCTACTGAAACTTGGCAGGCCAGAAAGGAATGGCAGATCTTCAATGTGATGAACAGAAAAAATATGCAGCCGAGAATCCTTTATCCAGCAAGTCTGTCATTTAGAATAGAAGGAGAGATAAAGGTCTTCCCAAACAAACAAAAGCTGAAGGAATTTGTCACCACTAAACCAGCCCTACAAAAGATCCTATGGGGGATCCTGTGAGACAAAGTACCAGAGACATCACTACAAGTATAAAACATACAGACATCACAATGACTCTAAACCCGTATCTTTCTATAATAACACTGAATGTAAATTGACTAAATGCACCAACCAAAAGATATAGGGTATCAGAATGGATAAAAAAACAAGACCCATCTATTTGCTGTCTACAAGAGACTCATTTTAGATCTGAGGACACCTTCAGATTGAGAGTGAGGGGATGGAGAACTATTTATCATGCCACTGGAAGTCAAAAGAAAGCTGGAGTAGCCATACTTATATCAGACAAACTAGACTTTAAATTAAAGGCTGTAACAAGAGATGAAGAAGGGCATTATATAATAATCACAGGGTCTATCCATCAGGAAGAGCTAACAATTATAAATGTCTATGTACCAAATACAGGAGCCCCCAAATATATAAAACACAAATATAAGCAACCTTATTGATATGAATGTGGTAATTGCAGGGGACTTTAACACTCCACTTACAGAAACGGATAGATCATCTAGACACACGGTCAATAAAGAAACAAGGGCCCTGGATGATACATCGGATCAGATGGACTTGACAGATATATTTAGAACTCTGCATCCCAAAGCAACAGAATATATACTTTCTTCTTAAGTGCACATGGAACATTCTCCAAGATAGATCATATACTGGGTCACAAAACAGCCTTTCATAAGTATACAGGAATTGAAATCATACCATGCATACTTTCAGACCACAATGCTATGAAGCTTGAAATCAACCACAGGAAAAAGTCTGGAAAACCTCCAAAAGGATGGAGGTTAAAGAACACCCTGCTAAAGAATGAATGGGTCAACAAGGCAGTTAGAGAAGAAATTTAAAAATATATGGAAACAAACGAAAATGAAAATACAACAATCCAAACACTTTGGGATGCAGTGAAGGCAGTCCTGAGAGGAAAATACATTGCCATCCAGGCCTATCTCAAGAAACAAGAAAAATCCCAAATACAAAATCTAACAGCACACCTAAAGGAAATAGAAGCAGAACAGCAAAGACAGCCTAAATCCAGCAGAAGAAGAGAAATAATAAAGATCAGAGCAGAAATAAACAATATAGAATCTAAAAAAACTGGAGAGCAGATGAACGAAACCAAGAGTTGTTTTTTTGAAAACATAAACAAAATTGATAAATCCCTAGCCAGGCTTCTCAAAAAGAAAAGGGAGATGACCCAAATAGATAAAATCATGAATGAAAATGGAATTATTACAACCAATGCCTCAGAGATACAAGCAATTATCAGGGAATACTGTGAAAAATTATATGCCAACAAACTGGACAACCTGGAAGAAATGGACAAATTCCTAAACACCCACACGCTTCCAAAACTCAATCAGGAGGAAATAGGAAGCTTGAACAGACCCATAACCAGCGAAGAAATTGAATCAGTCATCAAAAATCTCCCAACAAATAAGAGTCCAGGACCAGATGGCTTCCCAGGGGAGTTCTACCAGACGTTCAAAGCAGAGATAATACCTATCCTTCTCAAGCTATTCCAAGAAATAGAAAGGGAAGGAAAACTTCCAGCCTCATTCTATGAAGCCAGTATTACTTTGATTCCTAAACCAGACAGAGACCCAGTAAAAAAAGAGAACTATAGGCCAATATCCCTGATGAATATGGATTCAAAAATTCTCAATAAGATACTAGCAAATCGAATTCAACAGCATATAAAAAGAATTATTCACCATGATCAAGTGGGATTCATTCCTGGGATGCAGGGCTGGTTCAACATTCACAAATCAATCAATGTGATACATCACATTAATAAAAGAAAAGATAAGAACCATAGGATCCTGTCAATCGATGCAGAAAAGGCCTTTGACAAAATTCAGCATCCTTTCTTAATAAAAACCCTCGAGAAAGTCGGGATAGAAGGAACATACTTAAAGATCATAAAAGCCATTTACGAAAAGCCCACAGCTAACATCATCCTCAACAGGGAAAAACTGAGAGCTTTTTCCCTGAGATCAGGAACACGACAGGGATGCCCACTCTCACCGCTGTTGTTTAACATAGTGCTGGAAGTTCTAGCATCAGCAATCAGACAACAAAAGGAAATCAAAGGCATCCAAATTGGCAAAGATGAAGTCAAGCTTTTGCTTTTTGCACATGACATGATATTATACATGGAAAATCCGATAGACTCCACCAAAAGTCTGCTAGAACTGATACATGAATTCAGCAAAGTTTCAGGATACAAAATCAATGTACAGAAATCAGTTGCATTCTTATACACTAACAATGAAGCAACAGAAAGACAAATAAAGAAACTGATCCCATTCACAATTGCACCAAGAAGCATAAAATACCTAGGAATAATCTAACCAAAGATGTAAAAGATCTGTATGCTGAAAACTATAGAAAGCTTATGCAGGTAATTGAAGAAGATAGAAAGAAATGGAAAGACATTCCCTGCTCATGGATTGGAAGAATAAATATTGTCAAAATGTCAATACTACCCAAAGCTATCTACACATTCAATGCAATCCCAATCAAAATTGCACCAGCATTCTTCTCGAAACTAGAACAAGCAATCCTAAAATTCATATGGAACCACGAAAGGTCCTGAAGAGCCAAAGTAATTTTGAAGAAGAAGACCAAAGCAGAAGGCATCACAATCCCAGACTCTAGCCTCTACTACAAAGCTGTCATCATCAAGACAGCATGGTATTGGCACAAAAACAGACACATAGACCAATGGAATAGAATAGAAACCCCAAAACTAGACCCACAAATGTATGGCCAACTAATCTTTGACAAAGCAGGAAAGAGCATCCAATGGAAAAAAGACAGTCTCTTTAACAAATGGTGCTGGGAGAACTGGACAGCAACATGCAGAAGATTGAAACTAGACCACTTTCTCACACCATTCACAAAAATAAACTCAAAATGGATAAAGGACCTGAATGTGAGACAGGAAACCATCAAAACCTTAGAGGAGAAAGCAGGAAAAGACCTCTCTGACCTCAGCCGTAGCAATTTCTTACTTGACACATCCCCAAAGGGGATTAAAAGCAGGGGAATTAAAAGCAAAAATGAACTACTGGGACCTTATGAAGATAAAAAGCTTCTGCACAGCAAAGGAAACAACCAACAAAACTAAAAGGCAACCAATGGAATGGGAAAAGATATTTGCAAGTGACATATCGGACAAAGGGCTAGTATCCAAAATCTATAAAGAGCTCACCAAACTCCACACCCGAAAAACAAATAATCCAGTGAAGAAATGGGCAGAAGACATGAATAGACACTTCTCTAAAGAAGACATCCGGATGGCCAACAGGCACATGAAAAGATGCTCAACGTCGCTCATCAGGGAAGTACAAATCAAAACCACACTCAGATATCACCTCACGCCAGTCAGAGTGGCCAAAATGAACAAATCAGGAGACTATAGATGCTGGAGAGGATGTGGAGAAACAGGAACCCTCTTGCACTGTTGGTGGGAATGCAAACTGGTGCAGCCACTCTGGAAAACAGTGTGGAGGTTCTTCAAAAAATTAAAAATAGATCTACCCTATGACCCAGCAGTAGCACTGTTAGTAATTTACCCAAGGGATACAGGAGTACTGATGCATAGGGGCACTTGTACCCCAATGTTTATAGCAGCACTCTCAACAATAGCCAAATTATGGAAAGAACCTAAATGTCCATCAACTGATGAATGGATAAAGAAATTGTGGTTTATATACACAATGGAGTACTACGGGACAATGAGAAAGAATGAAATATGGCCCTTTGTAGCAACATGGATGGAACTGGAGAGTGTGATGCTAAGTGAAATAAGCCATACAGAGAAAGACAGATACCATATGGTTTCACTCTTATGTGGATCCTGAGAAACTTAACAGAAACCCATGGGGGAGGGGAAGGAAAAAAAAAAAAAGAGGTTAGAGTGGGAGAGAGCCAAAGCATAAGAGACTGTTAAAAACTGAGAACAAACTGAGGGTTGATGGTGGGTGGGAGGGAGGGGAGGGTGGGTGATGAGTATTGAGGAGGGCACCTTTTGGGATGAGCACTGGGTGTTGTATGGAAACCAATTTGACAATAAACTTCATATATTGAATAAAAATAATTTATAAGATGGTTTCCCTTCTTCAGGAGCATTAGAAAGTGATTGTATTCTATCGCTATACTCTCCTGATCCACGATATTCTTGGTCCCTTCCACTCTTAAAGGGAGAAAAGAACTTCTGTATTTGCTGTTCAGGATGACATTGCCGCGACACCAGAAATTGGAGAACTGAATATACTTATGGCTCAGGTCTCAACCTTGGCTCTGTTGTCTTCATCCTATGTAAGCTTGAACCACTTAACTAATCTCTTTGTGGCTTAAATTTGTCATCAGTAAGTGCAGTAAAAACACCACTTAATGTATTTGTGGCAAGGGCTGCATGAGGATATAAAAAGCTTAGCATAATGCCTAACTTATGTAGAAATAAGGAATAGCCTTAGCCGTTATTAACATTTTACTAAAAATAATTTAAATTGTTGTCCCATCATTACTATAAAATTCATATTGTTTATTTTCAGAGATTATTTTTGAACCTTAGTAGTGTCTACAGCAAGCTTTATCATCATTATGGTTATGATGCAGTTATTTATTATCTATTAATTTCACAAATCACTTAACTATTTTTCACAGACAGTGTAGTGTCATTTTAGAAAGGAATGTGGAGCCAGACAGCTTGGGTTTGAAAGTTTCTACTCTGAACATGCAAAGTACTATATTTGTATTTTTTCATAAAAGGTATCATATTCGGCTTGCAGTTTTAATTCACTGTGTATACATTTTTATCTCTTCTTGAAAAGTTAATTATTTTATTTCTGTATGTATTTGCTCTTTCTTCTACCAGAGTCTGTCCAACAGTGGTTTGTATGAAGTATGTGGTCACTAAATGCAAAAGTATTTAACTTATTAGTAAAATTTACTCGATAAAAGTTAAAACAAAAATTGATATCCTTATAAAAATTATGTCATCACTAAAATTTATACAATTTATTTTTAGAAACTGCAGACAATCTTTATTATAGTGTTCATGCATTTGATTTTTTTGGACAAGGTGGAAGATACTTTGTTGAGAAATAATCTCTCTGGAATTTATTATGAAATATTGACATTAAAATAAATCATAGATATGAATGTAAACAAAGAGAACATTGATCGCATGTCGTATTAATTTAAAATCCACACTCATAACATTGCAATGTTTTCAATCTAGTGTAGTCTGTCCTCACACAAGATTCTTTTTAACTCTTAGCTGATTGGTATTAGAAGAGCTGTTTAGATGGCACTAACCAGGATTTGAGTTATGGCTTGACAGGCAAATGTAACTCTCAAAGTAATAAGCATGTTGACATGGATTGAGAAAAAAATTTTTAAATTGTTGGACCATTAAATAATATAGAAAATCTGGGACTTGATTTTTATTTATTTATTTATTTATTTATTTATTTATTTATTTATTTATTTATTTTTGAGACACAGACAAAGGACAAGTGAGGGAGGGGTAGAGACAGAGAGGGAGACAGGATCCTAAGTGAGCTCAGCACTGACAGCAGAGAGCCTGATGCGGGGCTGGAACTCACAAACCATGGGATCATGACCTAAGCCAAACAAAGTCAGCTGCTTAGCCGACTGAGCCACCCAGGCGCCCCAATTATTTAAAAAGTTTTCTAAGAAAATTGAAAGATTCCAGTAGCCAGGAGATAATCATATATATATATATATATATATATATATATATATATATATATTACATGAATGTATTTTTTCTGGTTAAAACCAAAAATAAACTTCTTCCAAATTGCTAAGATCATTTCAAAAGAAAGGGATTAGAAAGGGAGACAAATACATGTACTTTTATGGCTTTGATTATTTAATGATGTTCATTCTATACTTCAATTTGCATGAGGAAATGACCTTAAAAAGGCTATTTAGAGATAAATTGAAGTCTAGTAAGATAAATTATTGGTGAGACCTTGGGAATTAAATATTTTTAATAAAGTAAAGAACCGTACAAGGAAATGGAAGTATTCGATTTTTTGAAAACAATTACAAACCACTTTTGAGTGTCTTTTGTTATTGATTCTTTATTATATGCCAATTTCCCTTAAATATGTTTAATTCCCAACTCCTAATTAAAGAAGAAATTCTCTTTAAAATATGTAGGCATTTTTCTTTCTTTTTTGTACCTGTTTTAAGCTGGTGTTATTTATAATTTATAATGAGCTGTTTTTCCCCAAGCACAAGAAAAAGAACAAACAAAATGTAAGTTGACAGCCTGCTTTATGTGTACGTTTTTACTGCGTTGTTTGCTATAAGGCTGTTTTTTATTTTCCTTTTAATTGGCCTGCCTTATTCCTGTCCATTATTAGAAAATGAACTCTATGGTGATAAGAATCGATAGATTTAGGAATATGACATCTAATTCAGCATGTATAGAAGCATCTTGAGAAATTGTTGTTAATAACATAACAACAATCTGGAGCTTTTACAATCTGGAGCACTTATTACCTTTGTTCATAGCCAATAGTTGTTCAAAGTTTCATAATTTATATATCATTGTCAGCATTGTGAAAAGGCTTTAATGTATTCATATTTAAATACCACAATAAACGTTGCACTTTGTATCTCTTATTTGTACTGGTGTTCTTTTAATTATGTGAATCATTTTTAAAAAGTATAATAAAATAAAATTCAATTTGTTTTCCCAATTTTCCTCTACTGATAATAGAATCATTTGATAAGCATTTCCTTTTTTTCTAACAATCTACATATCAATAACCTCATACAACATATGTAATCACTTAAAACCATCAGAATGAAACTATGCTGAAACAAAATAAAACCAAAACCAAATATATGTTCATTTGGCAATGCAAATACGAATCATAATCATCCAGTAAATGGAGGAAAAAATGGATGAGTTCAACAAATCCAATGAAACTATATATGAGACGAGCAATATACATTTTTAATATATACACATTTACTTAAAATGATAGGGAATAGATTATAGCTATGTTTATGTGGAAACAGACCATTGTAGGAACATTTGGAACACATAAGTGTTTTATGTTCAATATTCTTGAAAAAAAAGTTTTCCTATAGAGTATCTCTCGGAATCAGTATCAGGAGAAAACTATTGGTGTGGCTGAATCTAGTATTGTAATATTAATTGTTTAAAACAGATTTAAGTGTGTGTGGGAGCACCAGCATTATACTACCTTAAATTGAAATTAAGATTAAACCCAAAGAATGTGATTCGCAATTGTGGTAAAAGACAGACACTTGCTAATGAAAAGCGCTTTGGAAAACCCAACCTGCTACTACTATACACAAGTCATATTTCTTGGTGGTAAATGGAGACAACTGGAAAGAACCTCAGACATTGACTTAAGGAAAATATTAAATAATGAATTAGTAATAATGCTACGCTCCCTAAAGACTGTCATCTGTACAGTGACTGTGCCGATGACTGAAGAACATCCATATTTTAATCTTTGTAGCAAGGGTACAAAGCCTACAGGTTCACTGTTAACATGCCTGTCTTCCCCAAAATATAAAAAGAATACTACGAGGATTATAATAAACCCAAAGGAAAGAAAAAAGCTCCATGTTCAGTTAAATTTAGGAAACTACAAAATGATATATTCCCACTCAGATTCATAATGCATATTAGCATACTAAACATTCTGAGAAGCCTGGGGTAACAGAACATATTTACTTCCTTCAATACAGTGTTCACTAAATATTGTGTCCAATAGATCCTCTACTCATCTGCTCACATGTTGGAATAGATGGAATAATGTCCCTTTGAACACGCTGTGCATATACTGTATGCAGATCTATTAACAAAGAGGTGCACTGTTAAGCATACAAGGGATTAAAAAGTTTGGGGCGCCTGAGTGGCTCAGTCAGTTAAGCATCCTTCTTCAGCTCAGGTCATGATCTCACAGCTCAGGAGTTCAAGCCCCATGTCGGGCTCTGTGCTGACAGCTTGGAGCTTGGAGCCTGCTTCGGATTCTGTGTCTACCTTTCTCTCTGCCCCTCCCCTGCTCTATCTCTCTCTCTCTTTCAAAAACTGAATAAACATTAAAAAAAGATTAAAAGCCATGGTATCTCCACAAATACTTATTGAGAGCCTATATACAGCACCACTAAATTCTGTTCATAGCTTGGCTTCCCAGCTCTTTTTAAATATGGGGAGAATATGCTGAACACTGCTAGGAATCTGGTCTGCTTCATAGATGTAATTTCTTAATGTCTATAAGAAATGTGAAAGACACGTAATGCTGAGCACAAGACTGGTTTTTGCATAAATTGGTCAGTTACCATAAGCATTATTTACTTCCTTAAAGAAAAGTCCCTTTTTGCCTCGAATAAAATCACACATTGGACCTATAAATTCAGAATAAAACTGGAGGGTATGACAACTCTTCTTGGTAGAGGCCTCATGTAAGGTGTTACCTAAGAATTCCTTCCAAACTCCCAACACAACATCTATAATATCCACTTTCACTATGGAATTCATGGTAATAGTTTAGTTCATAGAGCACTTTAGTAGATACTGAGCCAATGTCACATCACAACAATCTTGTTCTCGTTTTATTGAAAACACCAGTGAGAGAGAGAGACAGACAGAGAGAGAGAGACAGACAGAGAGAGAGAGAGAGAGAGAGAGAGACAGAGAGAGAGAGAGAGATATCTTATGCAGCTGGTAAGTTTACCCTAAGCCTATTCTTTCTACTTTTAATCCATCTAGGCGACAATAGGAATAAAAACTGTGAGTTAAATCTACTTTATTATATAACTCCAATAAGGATGTCCTGATACTTTTCATTATTATTTGAATTAATTGATATCTCTTCTTCTTTCTTAAATTGTATGCCTTTTTATTTTTAAAAATTTCCTTCTCTAACTGACTTCATTTACCAGCATATGTTTCTCTTTTGGCTCAGACGTGAATCATGATATTCTGAAAAAAGTTCTGGTTAAGAGACAACTCTGGTTCCAAATGATTATAAAATTTGCCTTGAAAATGAAGTTCTAGGAACAAATTATTGATATTTGTTCAGGCATCGGACATTTTAAAGAAGCCTCAAAACAATATTTTCCGCAAATAAAACATTCACCATTTGACATTCTTCCTATGAATTGTTTTTTGGTTACCCTCATCCTGTAAAACTAAGTTATGCATGCATGCATGTATGTGTGTATTTAGAAGAGGTTAGTTCACAGGAGGTGTAGGTAAAATTAATTTCTCAAACTTAAAATTGTAGCTATGCTACTAACCTGGAACTAATTGGGGACCCTCATTAGAGACAGGAAAGAAATCCCATGAAGATACACATGAGGAAGCTGATGCTCTCTGTGGGACCAGACAATGGGACCATTGGTAAGAATTGTCTGACTTTGGATTGCTTTATGGCTTACACAATCTTCTAATCCACATGGTACCTGGCAAGCACAACACTGAATTTATAACTGTAACATCTAGCCTCCTAAACTAAAGATGTAACTTAGGTTTTTATATCTGAAGATTCTTCTCACCGTCAATGAGAACTTTTCATACAGAAATGCAATGGGTCATCTCTCAGCCTAAACTTAAAAGATACTAGAAGCTTCCTTGAAGGATACTATAGGTTTCCATTTATTTCACTCTCACGTTTTGAGGATGGGTTATTTTTGTCTACAACATGTAGTCTAGCATCACATTTTTAATATCAGTTCCATTATGAATACTATTTAATAAGTTTTTATTCTACTTTTTATCTATTATACTTGATTATAGTTCCAATGACACCCTTTTCAACTTTTATTTGTTTGTTAGACAGACATCAGCCTCTGATGGAAGCCTTCCTGTGAGAACCGCCTCCTTCTCCCTTGGTCAGCCCCAGCTGGCTCTGATGTGCTTGCTACAGATGATACTAGCAAGAGTCAATAACTAAACCCAAGCTGGGTCAATCAGATATTTTTACTAGATATTTTGAACTCAAAATCAAGAATAACAACCAATTAAAAATATCTCTTTGGACGTAAAAATGGGAGTTTACTGTGACCATACTTCCAGTTACATAGTGAAAAGCAGAATACGCCTAGGTTAAGAGAGGCCAAGAGAAAATAGAGGCTAATTCTACTTGGCAAACGTATCTCTGCGTCTTGTTGTTCCTGAGGACTAGATACATAACTATCCTTCTCAGAGTGTATCGCTTTTTCCCAACACTTCCTTAAGTATCATGACCTCACAAATAATCTTTCCCTCTTTCTCTCTCTTTCTCTCACTCTTCCTCCCTTCTGCTCTCCATCCCTCTCCTTTCTCTCTTCCCTCCTCCTAAACTACATACTAGTCTACTAAGAGAACAATTGAATCCATCCCAGTAGACTCTCTGCTCTATATATTCACACTCATTCCATGACTAAAATTCCTTTAATTACATCAAGCTTCTGCCACTGGAACTTTGCATATTATTTTCTTTCTCCCCATCCCTCTTCTCTCTCCATTGGTTATCTCTGTCAAATCCTTGGTATAGCAGTTCAAACACGTCTTACTGAAGGCATCTTCCCCTGAAGGCATCTTCCCATACAAGCTTGGAACTAACTGTCTGTTTTGTGAATCACAACACCATAGACATTTCCTTCAAGAGCCTTACCAGACTTTGCACCAGCTGACATCCTTTTTGTGTTAATATTTGATTACACCTGCCATCAGGTTGTAAGCTTATTTTAGGCAGGTACCACATCTTTTGGCTCATCATTGATTCCATGATTTATTTTTACAACCAGATTTTTACAACTCAAATTTGTCTTCTGAATTCTAGACAGAGGTATTTATCTACTTACTTCCTACTATTTCCTGGAATATCACAAGCATCTCAAACCAAGCACATCCCCCCAAAAAGTGATAACCTCCCAACATGAACTACTTCTTATTATGTGCCCCTTATTTCAAAGAATTATTATCATTTCTATTTAATAGAAATCTGTATCTCATCCTGGACTCTGTAGTCCTACTTCTCATTATGGATCAATTACCAAGTCCCACCCACTTACTTGTCTTCTGACATTGCTCTGACACACAGTGGATGTGCTATACAGATAGCCCTTACATGAAAGACTTATTGCCCCAACTGCTAGAAGGGAGGAGAGTGAGTAATCTTTAGCTGTAAGACCTTTCAGAGATTGTGCTAATCCCCTGAAACCTCCGAGCTTCTTGAAGTAGGCCATCCTTCCTGATTTAGGGGTAGAACTCCCCATTTGACTGGCTGGACACATGTAGAGGTTCTTCTCAAATCTACATTTGCCCCTCTCTGGATTTTCTCTCACCTACTCTCCTGGCCACTATCTGTGCCCTAGGATTTAGCTGAAACATAAACCGGATGAGATAAAAGGGGGACTGATAAGGAGAAAGAGACTATATTACAAAGGAGTGGCAAGATCCAGCCAGCCAGCATGTACCAGCAAGAGGAAGGCAAGTGGTTTCTGAGGATGTTTTATCATGTGATCAGAATACGAAGTTGGATTTGGGATATAGAATATCACACCTGGAAAGGCTCCTCACAGATTGTGCAAACTCATTACTAGGATAGCTCCTAGAAGCATGTTAAATGTAATGACCCATGCCAATTAACCTGCGACCTGGATTTTCATGGCAGATAGTGAAAGAAGTGACTAAACGTCTCAGGGAAGTGAATATGCTGAACTGCATGAATGATCCGTGAAATCAATACCATCTGTGGGAAAGCCCACAGGATACACCATTTACCAAGGTACAGGAAATCACTGTTGAGAGGTATACAAGATTCATTAAGTTCAGTGGTAGCTCTCCTCTGTAGATCAGGGCTGATAATAGAAGAGACCATTAGAAAATTAGTTGCACTGACAGCAATGGAGATGACAGGGCCCAAAGACAATAAAGGCCAAATGGTAGTAGCCTAAAGCCAGGTTAACACAGTATGATAATGAGGGGCCAGGTTAGAGGAGCAATCAGGGCACAACCCCATAATGTTATGAAGACGGTGGCCACAGAGGCAAAAATGATGATTACACAACAAGGGCACTATTCATCTTGCGGTGTCAAAGTATCTCAAAGGTGGATGGATGAATAGTAGGCTGAAGGCAGTTGTCCCAATAAACAATGCATGATTCCTCACCCAATGTTGGTCATGAACCAATGTTTTGACCCAGAATCCATGGGCCTCTCTGGCCAAATTTTGACAGTAAATAAACAAGTGCCATCACCCTAATGTGAGATCCCTGAGAAATGACGAGTTTAGTCATTCTACTAGGTAAGCCACCTCATCCAGCGAAAGTCAGGTCCTACTTCAGTGAAGGGCTTGCCCCACTTGCCATGACCACCAATGGCAGAAAACCTTTAGTTGTCAGTCCTGTCAAGAAACGCTTCACCTGCAAAGAGCCATCATGTCCTTGATCAACTAATCACTGTGAAGATTTAAAGGCTCAGCTATTATATCCCCACTCTAGACAACTCACAGGATTATGCTGGCATCAGAGCTCCCTGTTGGGTCAGTCAAGGCTCCCATGTCTCTGCATCATAGTTTGACTTCTCTCCTCTCTCTTCTCAATCCTGCTCCCTTGATGTAATGTTATTACTTGATTATTGAGAAATCATTTTATCAAAAAGCAGTAAGTCCATGATACTTTTTAAATTAAAATTAAATTAAAAATTAAACTAAATCTTAGGGCAAGGATAAAACTGATGTTAAAAATGAAAATGAACTACAATCTATATTAAAGAAATCAGAACATTCATATTTCTGCCTGGTGGGAAAAAAAGTAGGATAAGATGATACTCATATTGACCACTCAAACATATGATAATTTTTTTCCTCCACAGAGTGCTTTATTCATGTACCACCATCACCAGAAAGGCTCTTTCATTTGTAACATGTGCACTGAAAGCTTTTCTGTATGGTAATTCAATTATCACAGACTTTCTTAAAATATTTGATTACAAGAAAAGGAAATTTCATTTAATCACAGAGGTCCACATAAATGATGCAGATTTAAGTTAGTTTCTACTGACCTGGAAGTCAGAGAAAGAATATCTCTTCCCTACATGCATAGTAATCAAAATTTAGAACTGTTATTTTCCAAATTTTCCCAATTTCCATATACATTCAGAAAACTTTTAAGAAATAAAATATGTTTGGTGGAATATTGGTTGACAAGGTATGGTAGGTAGTAATTCTACTATCAATCTTCTTTCTAGCTTTTAGTACAAAATTTGGAACCATGGTCAACGTTTCTTTGTTTTCCCCAATGAATCAGTCCCCATATCCTATGAATATGTTGGAGGATAGGCTTGTGTAGGGTCTTTGTGTATATGTGTGGTCTTTTTTGTGTGTGTGTGGGGGGGGGGTGGGTTGGTTATGGTGGTTGGTACTTGGATAAAATCTAAGCATCCATCTCTGTAAAGGTGGATGAGTGAAATATAGTGCATGCACACCATGGAGCATCATGCAATGTGCAACAAGTGAGTAGATGTACCCTTAGCAACAGTAGTTAGAAGATGAGCAAGTAACAGAGAGAATATTTATTTTAATTAAAAATGTGTGTATAACACAGATGAAATCCATTTGTCAGAACACAGGAATAAAATGGTCATTAAAAAGAACAGACTATAAAGAGAGGGTAAGTGCTGATAATGGAAGTGGGAAAGGAGATATAAATTAAATGAAAAAAATAAATGAATAAACAATAAATGGTAAACAGTAAGTGAGAATATTTGCAGGGACTAATGATAACAATGTTCCATAAATTGATAGGTATAACTCTCTCAATCTTTT
The DNA here is from genome assembly GCF_024362965.1 of Panthera pardus. Lineage (NCBI taxonomy): Eukaryota > Metazoa > Chordata > Mammalia > Carnivora > Felidae > Panthera > Panthera pardus. The sequence continues at coordinate 24,542,241 of NW_026526688.1, read as the reverse complement.
GTACCTGAATTTAAAAACAAAGTAAGGGGCACCTGGGTGGCTCAGTCAGTTAAGCATCTCATGATTTCCGCTTAGGTTATGATCTCACTGTACATGGCATGGAGACCCTTGTCAGGCTCTGCACTTACAGCGCAGAGCCTGCTTGGGATTCTCTCTCTCCCTCTCTCACTGTGCCTCCCTCCCTCTCTCTCTCTCTCAAAATAAATAAACTTAAAAAAAAAATCAAAGTAAAATCTGCTGCAGAATGGTCGATTCTGTCTATCTCCTTTGTTTTATCCTCATTGCTATTTTTAATTCAGTTTTTTTTTTCACTTTCTGCCTATACTATGATATTAGCTTCCTAAAGGTTCTCATTAGCATTAATGTAGCCTATTAATCCTTTTTCATATTGGTGATGCTCGTACTCTCTTATAAAGCAAAGCTTATTTTATCAGTGTACAAGGAAAAATTCAAGTTGAAAGTGCCTGTCATATTCTGAACTATATTCTGGTAAGTTATGATTCAATAACAACAGTTGTATTATTTTAGAAACATTCCCATAATATATCCTATTCCTTTTTCTTTGTTTCCATAACAACTATTCTTTTATTCAAGTTTTTATCGCAATGTGTTATACCTCATTGTTTACTGGCAACTCTCTCCCTATGGTCTGACTTTACTGAGAGAACACATTATGTCTTCTGAATAGAAAAAAGCACTCCTGTGTTTTTCTTTTACTCTATATTCATGATGCTTCTGACTCCAGATGTGTATATTTTTCACACATTAAACAATTTTCTAAGACACCAGCTGGGTGCCCTACAATTTAAGTAAATTCTGACACTATTGACCTGGACATAAATTCCACAGGTTGAGTTCAGTCCCATGAGATTGCTACCCACGTCCCCATTTCAGATGCCAAATGAGAGTCCAGTTGTTACCTGTGTTCCTCCCTTCCTTCCTTCCTTCCTTCCTTCCTTCCTTCCTTCCTTCCTTCCTTTATTTTTAGGGGAGGGAGAGGAAGAGAGAGAGAGAATCTTAAGCAGGCTCCACACCCAGTTCAGGGCTCGATCTCACAATTGTGAGTGGAAATCAAGAGTTGGATGCTTAACCAATTGAGCCACCCAGGTGCCCCTGTTTTTGTTGTTGTTGTTTTTGTTGTTTGTTTGTTTGTTGTTTTGGGGGGTTTGTTTGTTTTTAAGTAGGCTTCATGCCCAGCATGGAGCCCAGTGTGGGGCTTGAACTCAGGACCATGAGATCAAAACCTGAGCTGACATCAAGAGTTGGATGCTCAACCAACTGAGCCACCCAGGCACTCCATACCTGTGTTTTGACCACACTGCTAAATTGAAGGTTCCTATGACCTTCTCAGGTTTGTTAATTTGCCAGAATGGCCCACAGAACTCAAAGGAACATCCTTCTTATTAGATTACTGGCTTATTATAACAGGATCAGGGACAGCCAGATGAAGGAGATGTACACAATGAGGTATGAGGGAAGCGTAGAGAGACTTCCTACCCTCAGAAGGTACTGCTCCTCCAGTACCTCCACATGTTCATCAATCCAGAGCCCTCAAAACTCTGTACTTTGGGGATTTTATACAGGCATTATCATATAAGCATGATCAATGGTTAACTCAGTCCCCAACCCATCTCCCATTTTCTGGAGAGGTGGATGGGACTGAACGTTCCAAGTTTCTAATCATGGCTTGGTTTTTTCAGTAAGAAGCCCCATCCTAAAGCTCTCCAGGCACCCAATAAAAGTCCGCTCATTAGGACAAACGATATCTCTGCACCTAGGAAATTCCAAGAGATTTAGGGGCTCTGTCAGGAGCCATGATCAAAGAGCACAGAGGTTAAAAGATGCTCCTAATGCTCTTGTTACTTAGAAATTTTAAGGGTTTTAGAAGCTTTGTGTCAGGAACTGGGAGAAGAGACCAATATGCATACATGTATTTTTCTATCATTTTGCTTCTTCCTTCTCTTTTAATCTCCAGAATTTATCATAATGACTTGCATACACATGCACAATACTTGAAAGTACTTGATAAACGTCAACTGAGGTTTAAAAATGCATCTTGAGAATATCTGAAAGTAACAAGAATGCCTATGTCAGAGTAGCTCATAGCAGACTAATGCACCCACTGAAAATATCTACAAAATGTGACATAAAATAGTAAAGTGCAAAACCAATGGTCTTTGAAAGTAGTATCTTTTCTTTGTGATGATATATACATAATATGAAATTTACTACTTTAACCATTTTTTTTTTAATTTTTTTTCAACGTTTTTTATTTATTTTTGGGACAGAGAGAGACAGAGCATGAACGGGGGAGGGGCAGAGAGAGAGGGAGACACAGAATCGGAAACAGGCTCCAGGCTCCGAGCCATCAGCCCAGAGCCTGACGCGGGGCTCGAACTCACGGACCGCGAGATCATGACCTGGCTGAAGTCGGACGCTTAACCGACTGCGCCACCCAGGCGCCCCTACTTTAACCATTTTTAAGTGTACAGTTCAGAGGCATTAAGTACATCGTTATGCAACCAGCAATACTCTATATCACCAGAAATTTACATCATTCTGAACCACACCCATTAAATAATGACTCCCCAATACGCCATCTCCCAGACCCTGGTACCTACCGTTCTACTTTCTGTCTCTAGTTTGACAACATTAGGTACCGCAGATAAGTGTAATTATACAATATTTGTCCTGTACCTGACTTATTTTGCCTAGCATGATGTCTTCAAAGTTCATCCATCCTGTAGCATGTGTCAAAATTTCCTTCCTTTCTTAGGCTGAATAATATTCTATTGTATGCATATACTACGTTTTGTTTATCCATTCATCTGTTGGTGGACACTTGGGCTGTTTCCACCTTTTGCCAATTATGAATAATGCTGCTGTAAACATGCGTGTACACGTATCTCTGGGACACCACTTTCAACTCTTTGGAATATATACCTGGAAGTGGAATTGTTAGGCCTTATGATAATTCCATATTTAATTTTCTGAGTAACCCTACACTATTTTCCACGAAATGTATACTATTCTATATCTTTACCTGCAATGCCAAAGATTCCAATTTGCCCACATCCTTGCCAACACGTTGTTCCTTGTTTTGTTTTGTTTTGCTTTTTGTTTTAATATAACAGCTATCTTAATGGGTGTGAATAGGAGTAACATATGTTTGAAGCAGTTAGACTTGAAGGGCCAAGATGCTGGAAGAATGCATGCTTATGGCTCAGCAGCCTGTTTAGTTATTTTCCTTTCAAACCACTTGCCAGCTTAAACAGCTCAAGATGCGGGGCTGAGGTTAAGAAGCTAGGAGAAAATGGATAAGTGGTAGAGAAGCAAGGATTCTCTCTGTAATCTCACAGTCCTGGGGAGACAAAAATTAAAATTCAGTCTTGTCAAAGTGGCTAGCACTTGAGGAACTAACACACCAGAGAAGAGGTAGGTGAAGAAAAGTAAAACTTGGATTTTGTACAGGATTTTCCTCAACTCATTTGCTGGCTACTTAGCTGCTTAGGATAGGCTAAGAAGCTGGACTAAAAACTCCTGAGAATTTCACAAAAACTTGCATTGGTTGTATAATGCTGGAAAACAAAAATCAGACTTTAGTGTTCACTAAAAAGTAGGGGGCTAGTAAAGACTGTAAAGTTCATTTGGGGAGCACAGCGGGGTATGCCCTAGAGAGGGTGTAAACGATCTTCAGCAGAGACTGAAGACATCTAAATCTTGGCATCGAATCATCTCCCACCTTGATTTTATTCAGTGAGGGGTGTAAGATAAATCCTCTGTAGACAAAGACAACATCACCTAAAGCCTCTCTACATTTTCAAACACCAAGTCTAGAATTGACTCAGAATTACCAATCTTACTAAGTCCCAAAGGGGGCGGGGAAACTAATGCAAACAGACAACAGATAATCCAATTGTTTGAGATTGCAGATATATATTCATAATACTTATTTTCATATATTCAATAAAATATATGATTGGATGAAAATAATATTGAGGAACTGAAAGCCACAGACAAAGAATGGAGTAGAAATTCTAGCACTGAAAGATTCTATAATGGATATTAAGAACTTGGTAGATGGGCATAACAGAACATTGGAAACAGCTGTAGAGAGAACCAATGAGGTGAGGTCATTAGCAATATGCAGATTGAAGCAAAATAATAATTAATAATAATAATAATAATAATACTTTCAGAAAAGGACAAAGCAAACAAGTGAACCATGAATAAAATGTGTAAGATACTTCAGTTGAAGCATGTGGTTGATAAATTTACCAAACAAGCCTCCAGTAACAGATTAAGAAAATCTATAAAACAAAATCAGGGAAAAATGCAAAGAAAGCCATAGTAGAGACAGTGTAGTAAAACTTCCGGAAAACAAAAAGAAAGAGAAAATCCTCACATCAGTGAAACACACAGAAATAACATCTCAAAGATACAAAACAAAAACAAACGTCCAACTTACAATTTCTAAACAATGAAATTAGAGCGCTAGCCGATGCAAGAGTGAAAGGAAAATAAAGGAGGGAAGGGGGAGTTTGGAAGAGAAATAAAATTTGCAATATGCAGATGACATACTTATGTATGTAAATAACCCAAGTAACGTACAGACAATTTTTAGAAATAGTGACTGTAGGTAAACTGCTAGCTGAAACAGTCCATTGCATTTTTATAGATTAGAACCATTAGAAATGCTAATTAAGACCACAATAAGATACAAATGTGAACCCATTAGAATGGCTAAAACTACAATAAATCGATAATGTTAAGTTTAGGAGAGATACATAACAATTAGAATTTTTATACATCGCTAGTCAGAGTATAAAATACGGTGCTACAAATTTGGGGAAATTTTTTATAGTAATTTCACATGTAGGCAATAATAAAACGGTCAGCAAAATAAAAACATAAGTACAAGCACATACACACATGTATAATACATCCAGAATCTATAAAGAATTCTTACAAAACAGTTCAACAGTCAATATAATGGAAAAATGGGCCAATGAACAGGAACTACACAGAAGAGGATATCCAAATGTTCATAAATTTATGAAAAGGTGCTTAACTTCATTAGTTATCAGGCACATGACAATTAAAAGCAGGATTTATCACTGCACATTCATTAGAGTGGGAAAAAGAGTGCAAATGGCAGTACCAAGAGTTTGCAAGAATACAAAGTACCTAAAACTTCTGTATATGGCTGCTAGGAGAGTACATTTGTACAATCACTTTGGGAAAATGTTGGTAGATCCACTTATGCTAACCACAAACACATCCCCTGATCCAGAATTACACTCCTAGGAACACACTGAGAAAAGTGTATACATGTTTCCTACAAATGGCAAAGAAAAACATAATACAAAAAACACAGGTATCTAGGTATCCAGCTTTTTCTCTGTGAGGACAGGTCTTACTGATTGTCCTTGGTTCTAGAAGCTCTGTTTAATGATGTACCTTAAACATATTGCTCTTCAAAGTTCCTGCTTTCCCAGATTTCCCAGAAGTTTCAATGCCATTGCTTGGTTCTTAACAGCTTCTTACAAAAGGGAAAAAGGTTCAAAATTAGCCTAGGCTAAGCTAGTTTTGTAAGCTGCCCAGATTTTTTAGGGCAGTGAAACTATTCTACAGGATACTGTAAATGGTGGCTACATATTATGCATTTGTCAATAAGCATGGAATGCACAACACAAAGAATGGACCTTAATGTAAACTATGCACTTAATAATGTATCAATATTGGTTCTTGCACTGTAACAAATGTACTACACTGATGCAAAATGTTAATAATAGGGAAAGCTGGGATGGGCAGAAAGCCAGTATATGGAAATTATAGAGCCAAGTATATGAAAACTTCCTGTACTTTATCCTTACTTTTCTGTAAGCCTAAAACTAGGAAAAAAATTAAATCCCTTATTTAGAGAAAAATCCACTCTAGTATTTTAATATCTTTGACAGTTAAAAGAAATTAGATTAGGAACTAAGGGTCATACATATCTGATAAAGAACTGTTACTCAAAGGAAAGAAAGAACTTGCAAAACTCAACAATTAAAAAAAAAACAATAAAAAATACATTGACAAACACTTCACCAAGGAAGATAGATAGATAGATAGCAAATAAACACATGAAAAGATGCTCCACATTATATGGCATCAGAAAAATGCAAATTAAAAGCAACTTTATTCATAATTGCTAAAATTTAGAAGCAAGCAAGATATCCTTCAGTAGCTGAATGTATAAAAAAAAAAATGTGTTACATCCAGACGATGGAATATTATTCAGCGATAAAAAGAGATGAGCTATCAAAATACATGGAGAAAACTGAGATGCATGTTACTACGTGAAAGAAGCCAATCAGAATAGGCTACATAATGCATGATTCCAACTATATGATATTCTAGAAAAGGGAAAACTATTGAGACAAATGATGAGTGGGTTACCAAGGGCTTGGCTGGAAGAGCCGATGAACAGACAGAGCACAGAGAATTTTTAGGGCTGTAAAGCTATTTGTATGACACTATCATAATGAGTACATGACATGACACATTTTTCCAAGCCCATAGAACGTACAACATTTAGAGTGAAACTTAATGTAAATTATGGGTTTTGGGTGATAAGGAAGTGCCAACATACGTTCATAGATTATAACAAATGTACTTGTCTAGTGGAGACATTCATTAAGGGAGGGGGTAGGCATATGTGGAGGCAGGGGCTACATGGGAAAGCTCTGTACTTTCTGCTCTTTTGCTGTGAACCTAAAAGAACCTAAAAGACTATTCTCTAAAGAATAGTCTATTAAATCAAAAATATATGGAAATGAAAAGTTAAATCAGGATATGAAGGAGAATGTCAGGTGAATATATTGACTATTTTAAGCCATAGAGTTATATGTTTTGCACGAAATATTTTTTTAAGTGTATTTATCTATTTTGAGCGAGAGACAGAGAGTGTGAGCCGGGGAGGGGCAGAGAGAGAGGGAGAGAGAGAATCCCACACAGGCTCTGTGTTGTCAGCAAAGAGCCTAACGTGGGGCCCAAACCCAGACACGGCAAGATCATGATCTGGGCCGAAATCAAGAGTCAGACACTTAACCAACTGAGCCACCCAGGCTCCCCTTGCATGAAACATTTTTAATATAGGCATATGCCAAACTATTAAGTAATAAATCTGTCATTAATCTTAGTAGAAAGGATTATATCACATGGGAAGCTTTACAACTAAAATAAAATGAAACAATCTATTTTAGATTGTAAGACTGAAGCTTACAAAAAAATAAGAAACTGAGCACATTTCAATATTTTTTATAAGTAAAGGTCTAGAGGAAAAAAATCTTTTATCCTCTTCTGTGATATGAGCATGTATGAGCACAAGCATCTATATTTTTTTTTAACTAAGAATAAAGTTTAGATTTTTTCCATTATTCTTCTTCCATTCTGTAAATATTCCAATAAAAATATACTATTTAAGATGGAAGCTATTTACAGTATCTTTGTAAATAAATCTTCCCTTAGATTTATTTCTCTAATTTTCATAAAAGCACGCTCAGTCTAACACCTGTTCAGAAAAATGAATCTGTCCTTAATCAGCCATAGAGAATATTAACCCTGGTTACTTGCCAGAGGCTATAATTTCTTGTCAAAATTCCAGCTGAGTGATATTATATTATTTTAAAGAACACAGTACTTAAAAAAAAAAACTATTCATTTTTCTTAGAAGGCTACATTCTATCATTTGATAGAGTCTGGCAGCAGAAAGATTCCATATTGAGATAATATGAGTATAGCCACTGGCAGAATTCCCACACCGAAGTGAACATCAGTGCAATGTCTTGAATTTTTATTGAGGATTCCTAAAATAACCTGCCACACGAATTCCACTTCTCAAACTGCCCTAAAACGTTTATTGAAAGTACCTTCCGTTACGTCATTCATTGTTCTTCATACGTAAGTGATTTCCTGAGGAATTCGGTAATTAAAACAAAACAAAACAAAACAAAAATCTGTTTTCCTTAGGGAATGGTATGCTTCCTTTTTCATATGTGAATTATCACATTTTCCTCATTTGTCAGTTTACCACATCGAGGCTTTATGTTTAGTCACAAAAATTATCATACTCTTCGTATTTACTTTGTAAATATTTACATTGTAAATTCTTTTGTAAAAGAAAAATAACACATACATATATGTGTAAGTTTCAGGAATAAATGAAATCATTTTCATCAAATTGCTGTACTATATTCTTAGGTTTAAGATAAATTATTCATGGCATGTATGAAATTCACTCTGGGGAGTCATGAGAGAGAATGCCAGTGAGCTAGGTCCTTGTCTTCTAAAGTAGCTGAACCTTAGGACAACTTTTCGCCAGATTTGTTTGGAAAATAATTTGCTTGGGGTGGATTCTGGAGGGCAAGGCAAAAATGCAAATAAATCTAGACATAGGAATATACGGACAATATTAAAGTTTCCTTACTTTTAAAATTCTTTGGTCCTGCATCAATAATATTGTATCATCTTCAATTACTATAAATTATTATTTTTTTACTCTGAAGCGCAATAGTGAACTTTAGTTTAAGATACATTCTTCATTATAAAGTGACTGGGATATCAGAACAAAATGTGATTGAATTAGAAGAATATACTAGAGCTAGTAACATAACATTTCTGGTGATAATAATTTCTAGGATAATTAGTTGATGTAGATATTCTCTTACTTGCTGATACATTGACAAAATTTCTAAGGAAATAGCTTTCTTTTGGAAAAATAACTTTTTCAATATTTTCTTAGGCTGATGCCTTATAATATTAACCTACTCTCTAACCTACTTTTACCATTGTGTTAGAGTCTCAGCTCTATCTTGTCTAGTAAGTTAGATGTTTCTTTAAGTTCCTTACTTTCCTTCTATCTTTCTAAGTTTATTTTTAATTTATTTTGAGACACAGAGAGAGACAGAGAGAGAGAGAGAGAGCACACATGCTTGTGTGCAAGGGGGAGCGGTAGAGAGAGGGAGAGAGAATCCCAAGTAGCTCCCCATTGTCAGCACAGAGCCCAATGTGGGGCTCTAACCCAGAACCATGAGATCATGACCTGAGCCAAAGTCCAGAGTTGGACACTCAACCAACTGAGCCCCAATGTGCCCCAAGGTGTCCATTTCGATCACCATCATCAGCACTGCTAGTCAGAAACTTCGATTAACACAAAGATACAAGAATGTGTGAATAAATGCTGCCTCTTTTTATCAATCATATAAAGAATGATCATGTTTTCACTGATAATTAAAAATTAAATATAATTAGTTACTGGTTTAGAGGCAATTTTTTCAACCCTGGTTTTCACATACCTTAAAAACGGATGCAAAATGTTTTTGTTTAATAAGGAAGAATGTACTTTTAAAGAAATAAAAACCAACCTACATAAGTTGAAAAAAGAGGGGTGCCTGAGTGGCTCAGTCGGCTGAGCGTCCCACTTCAGCTCAAGTCATGATCTCGCGGTTTGTGAGTTCGGGCCCCACGTTGGGCTCTCTCTCTCAAAAATAAATAAACATAAAAAAAATTAAAAATAAGTTGAAAAAGATATTTTCTTTTACTAAATTAAATTGCCCTCATTGTATTTTAGTGTTATTTTATAAACACACACCCCCCATAAAGTTGAGAAAAAGCATAGTTTAATAATTTGTTTTAATAGAGAACATTGGTGCAATCACTACCCAGGTCTAGAAACAGATCATTAGAGCACTCCAGGAGATTTATTTTTTAATGTTTATTTATTTATTATTTATTTATTTATTTAGTTAGTTAGTTATTTGAGAGAGAGAGAGAGAGAGAGAGCATGAGAATGGGAGGGGTAGAGAGAGAGGGAGACACAGAATCCAACGCAGGCTCCAGGATCTGAGTTCTCAGCACAGAGACCAACGCAAGGCTCAAACCCACAAACTGTGAGATCATGACCTGAGCCAAAGTAGGACGCCCAACCGACTGAGCCACCCAGGTACCCCAGGAGTTCTTTGTAGATCCCTTCAACTTCAAAACCTTTCCATTTGCAGTAAAGACTACCACAATTGATTTTAGTTGGGAGAGAGTGCGAGCTGGGGAGTAGGCTAGAGAGAGAGAGAGAGAGAGAGGGAGAGAGAGAGAGAATCTTAAGTAAGCTTCACGTTCAGTGCAGAGCCCAACGCAGGGCTTGATTTCATGACCCTGGGATTATGACCTGAGCCGAAACCAAGAATCAGATGCTCAACTGACTGAGCCACCCAGGTGCCCCATGATTCTTACGGGACCATTTCTTTGTTTTACATTATAATTTTACCAGCTAAAATTCCATCTGAAAACATAATATTCACCTATCTGAACATTAGGTAAATGAATAATATAGTGTGATTCTTTCAAATCTGTCTTCTTTTATTCAATATTATACTTCTAATTCAATCATATGAACATTCATTCCATTGTATAAGAAGTCCGTAATTTACTTATTTATTCTACACCTGATGGACCTTTGAGTTGTTTCCAAATTTAGGCTATTAAGAATGATACTTCATTGAGTAATCAGAATATTTCTACTAGCATAAAAGTAAATGTATTTTAGGAGGCATATAATTATATACTTAGAAATGGATAGTTTCTAACACTAAAATTCACATCAATCAATAATCCACATCACATGAATTTACAGTCAATTGCCAGCCTTCTACCATCTTTTTCCCACTCCCTTCTCAGCCAGGTCAGGAAACAGAACACCACTAGGACCCCAGATACCACCTACTGATCTCTTTGCAAACAGCTCTCTCTTTTCCACTCCTGACTAACGATAATCACAGCATTATTTTTTGGTATTTTGTGATATTCATAATGCTCTATATCCATGTGCTTCTTTCATTCAATAGATTGCACCTCATGTATCTATGAAAACAATCCCTTTCTGTGCATTCACATTGGCACATAGTTAAAAACTTGTGTTTTGCAGTGGGTTTCTGACAGGTTTTTCTGACTTCATTCAGGCTCCTCTCTTACTCGTCTTCCATACTGCATCCAGAACTTATTTTTCAGTGCTTACTAGAATGTTGCCATGGTACTCTAAGCTTAAAACAGCTCTTCATAAGACGAAGCATAAAAGCCAGGATCTTTTTTTTTTTAATGTTTATTTATTTTTGAGACAGAGAGAGACAGAGCATGAACAGGGGAGGGGCAGAGAGAGAGGGAGACACAGATCGGAAACAGGATCCAGGCTCTGAGCCATCAGCCCAGAGCCCGACGCGGGGCTCAAACTCACGGACCACGAGACGGTGACCTGAGCTGAAGTCGGACGCTTAACCGACTGAGCCACCCAGGCGCCCCTAAAAGCCAAGATCTTTAACAAAGGTCTTAACACTGTGTTTTATGCTAGGAACGATCTCTGCTCCGTTCCTCCTGATCCAGAGTTTCATCTCTCCTCACCTTCCTATGACTCTACATGTGTGAGATGTCTTCCTTGAAAGCTTACAACCCACCTATCCCATCTCCACAATTCTATTTACACTGTTTACTTTAAATCTGAATAATATTACTACTACTCTTAATAACAATAAATATTCCTTCACAAAACTACATAAAATATAATACAATGTGCCTAGATTACAACGTATCCAAAGTAGAAATGTGTACCTACAATTAATTGCATTGCATTTTAGTAATACACTTTAATTTCTGCCTATTCCAATGGACTAAAATGTTTTTGAGACAGACACAATATATTTTTCGTCAGTCAATCCTCACTGCCAGCACAATACTTAGCACATAATGATGTTGAGCCTGTATTTGTTGAATGAATAAATGGTTAATAAATAAAAGGCATGCCATATTCCTTCAAGGAGCTCACAATATATTTAGGGAGATCAATCTAAGACAAATGAAAATTAAAAACCTGATTTGATATAAAAAGAGTATAATATTTTGGATTTCAAGACACTGAGATGGCTTAGAATATGTCTTTCAGTCTGCATAAAAAGTTAGAGTATTGACTTTCTCTAACAAGTACATGAAATACAAATATCATTTTCTAAACTTCAGTAGACTCTTAATTGGATTCTTCTTTTTAATTTTAACTAACGAGCTTTCAGGAGTCTATGAAGCTATATAAAAATATGCATTCATTGCATTTTACTAAATTTATTTAATGAGTTCAATTTTACCATGTTGGGAAAATCAATAAAACTTAGTACTGAGTAATGTTCCAAATTAATAATTATCATCAGAAGTTTCTTTTAATTTTACAAAGAATGCTAAGTACATTTTGCCATTGAAACAACATTGCAAATTGTGGTTAGATTCCAGAGTATGTGGGAATATAAGAAACTCATTAATTAGTGCAGCAGAAATGAGTAGCACCCCTCCCCCCCCCCCCCCCCCCCCGCCCTACCACACACACAAATATCATGGTTCCTTTTCATCATGCACAGTGTGGCTGGGAAACAGTTACCCAGATAAGGATTAAATTCTCCTCATGCTCTCTCCTGCATCAAAGTATGATTTGGGGACTAGCTCTCACCAAGGAATATAAGTAGAAAAGGGATTTGTCAATCTCGGGAGTTTTGAAAAGCAGGTATGTCTTTGAATAACTGAAAGGGAAGGGCTCTGATGCTAGTGAATGATAGAGTAATAAGGTTGAAAGATCCTGTGGCCATGATTTACCATATGGAGGAAAACTATCCACCAAACAAGAAAACACTCATAGGACCCCTAAATGACTGAAAAGTAAACTTTGCTGTGTTAAATCTCTGAAATTGTAAGCTTTGAGTCTAAGAATAGCTAATATGACTCTAATACACCTAGCGTTTCTTAAATCATATCTTCTGGAATAATAGTCAATTATATATATGCCATGAAAAGTTCTAAGATCAGATATATTAAAATTCTATGTCCCTTGTAGATATGTGTAATAGATATATTTTAAAAAGCTCTGCAAATCTGAATGGCTTAACAAAAAACATTTAACTCTGTTCAGTGTAGTAATTCCCAAATTTACTGATAAATTTAAGTAATATTATTATCCTATGTAAGTAGTATTAGTCAGAAAACAAAAACAAAAATAAAAACAAACCTTTGGAAACTCCTTTACCAAATCACTGATAATGTCTCCCATGAGCTGGCAATGAATTTTAAAATATTTCAAATATTTGTTGGAGAAAGTCCTCAGGGCTAGACGTGAATAGTCGGGGGCATGAATGTATTTACTAAGGAACTAGGGTTTATGGTAGGGATAGAGGATATGTAGAGAGTTGTTTCTGAGAAACTGATGTGGAGAGACAAGTGTGAGTTACCTCAAAGCAGAGAGAAAACTGACCAGCATCAAATGAGCAGGTGAAGGAATAGAAGCAGTTTGACAAACATATAGTTAGTTATACATGTAAAGTGTTAAGAGGTCAAAGGAGACATTTCTCCATATCATCCCATTTATCCAAGGTACACACTCGCTTTGACCTGGGTAACACATTTTGTTTTGCTGGGTCCACTTAGTTTATTTTTTTTTCTTAGAGTTTATTTATTTATTTTGAGACAGAAAGGGAGAGAGAGAGAGAGACAGACTGAGAGAGAGAGAGAGAGAGAGAGAGAGAGAGAGAGAGAGAGAGAGACCATGCATGAATGGAAAGGGGCAGAGAGAGGAAGAGAGAGAATCCAAGCAGGCCCTGCACTGTCAGTGTGGAGCCTGATGTGGGGCTTGAACGCATCAACCATGAGATCATGACCTCAGCTGAAACCAAGAGTCAGATGCTTAACTGACTGAGCCACCCAGGCACCCCTCAGTCCCTTCTAAAGAACATTTTCTTGTCATGATCTGAAAAGGGGCATTTCTGTATAGGGCATGACAAATTTTTCTCTTCTCTTTAATTACCATGGCTAATGATACACAACAGGGCAGAGGGCAGCCAAGCCACTGCCCAGCGAGAATTCTTTCAGATGCTCAATGAATTTGTAAAGTACATAGAGAGGAACTGGGGGATGGTGGGAGGGAGAATGGAGGTGCTGTGGAGAGGCAGGTCCTGTAAGGCATGGAGGGAGGACAGTCACTTTGGGTCATGCATAAGATGAGCAAATAAGTCAAGAGAGAAGGAGAGATGAAAGAGATCAGGTAGCCCCAGGGTACAGCTCAGTTTCTTGTGACAAAGAGCTTTTGAATAAGACCCTACTTCATAAACCAATGAATCAGTATTTGAGCTATGAGTAAGGGCTGGACACTTTTTTTTCAATGTAGACTTAAAAGTGAAATCTTCTCCTTAATAAAACATTAAAAAATAATGAGCTTTCACTGGATTTAGAAGTATTTAAATTATGATAGGGGTAAATTATTGTTTCAAAGAAGACATGGTGAGATTTAATTTAGGCTTATTTAGTAATGGAGTGTTTATTTCCAGTAATGTGTTAACATTAAGCCCTAAAAATTTAATGCAAGCCTCTTACACTAAGATCAGTCCCTTGTCCTCAAGTGAATCCACCTAATTGGGGCATTTTGTTTTATTATCATGAGGTATCAAGATGTAGATCGATCGATCTATCATCTATCTATCTATCTATCTACCTAACTAAACAATTGGACGGGGCGCCTGGGTGGCTCAGTCGGTTGAGCATCCAACTTCAGCTTGGGTCATGATCTCACAGTCTGTGAGTTCGAGCCCCGCGTCGGGCTCTGGGCTGATGGTTCAGAGCCTGGAGCCTGCTTCAGATTCTGTGTCTCCCTCTCTCTCTGACCCTCCCCCGTTCATGCTCTGTCTCTCTCTGTCACAAAAATAAATAAACATTAAAAAAAATTTAAAAAAATAAAATAAACAATTGGTAAGGCATGGGCCTTCTATCTAAAGAGTTAGGAATGTGAATGCAATTATAAAAGTGTATAACAACAACATATTTGACATTTTTGCAAAGTAGTTTATAAAGGAATCAGTGGAACAGAGAAGGATGGAGTTATAACCAAATTATTATCTCATTGTCTGTAAGAGACCAATATAAACATAAATATCTAATATTGTTATAAATATAAATATAAAATATGATATAATAAAAACATAAATATTTTTCTTTCAATTCTTTTACGTACATTTTATAAATTTTATAAATTCATTTTATTATTACATTATATTATTTATTATTATGAACTTATTTTATAAATCTGTTATAATGGTTATCATTTTTATAAATTTTTTCTGTTTGTTTTTATTAATGCTTTTTATCTGGGAAAAATTTTTACAAATTGCATAATCCTAAGATTTCCTAGAATTTTTAAACTAAGCTTTACCTTGTCCCCTTATAAGTTGTACCTTATAAGATCAACTAAAAAATAATCATTTTGCCCCATTATGACCAGTACTATAAGCAACAGATAAAGTTAGGATAAGTGGATTGCTTTTGTTTAAAGTTTTACATTCCTGCGGGAAATTGGAGCAAAAAGGAAAAATAATATTGTTATAACACAAAAAAGTTGAATTTCACAATGAAACCAAAGCAACTTTCCAAATATCTCAGATCTTTTGGTGTACCATTGTTTAAAATTCAGTTAAATTCAAAGAAAGGACAAACAAGAACTTAAAACCTAGCTAGAGAGCACTAGTATCACTTATTTCAAAAATACAATGTCCTCAGAAAGACTCAAATTGATGAGAAGATTCATCACATTTAAGTGAGACAATTTCCACCTTTTCATAACTTGGAGCTAGACATGTGAATGGAGAAAATACAGAAGCAACAATCACAAATCACAACACAGACAACATCGGAAAGAAAATAATCCTCTTGCAAGTGTACGGAAAGGAAAACCACTAGGGATAATGCCATTCCACTGAGCAGGAATAGGCAAAGTTAATTGGGAAACCCAAACCCCAAAAACAGCAGAACTCCTGGCGGGTAGAAAAGAAACCTGAATGCCAGTACTAGTATGAGAAGAAATATCACTTTTAAGTGGTTCGTATATTCTATGGCCTCTCACTTAGGTTAACTCTCTGTTGTTTGAAAAATAAGGAAGACAGCAGTGATGCTAATAAACCAAAGGAAAAATCATCAAAAAATCACTTAGGAGTTTCACCGGTAATATCTGAAATGGGATAGACTCTGATCAGTAGACTCTGATCTTCTCCTTCTCCTTCTCCTTCTCCTTCTCCTTCTCCTTCTTTTAATTTACATCCAAGTTAGTTAGCATCTAGTGCAACAATGATTTCAGGAGTAGATTCCTTAATGCCCCTTATTCATTTAGCCCATCCCCCCTCCCACAACCCCTCCAGTAACCCTCTGTTTGTTCTCCATATTTAGGAATCTCTTATGTTTTGTTCCTCTCCCTGTTGTTATGTTATTTTTGCTTCCATTCGCACGTGCTCATCTGTTCTGTGCCTCAAAGTCCTCATATGAGTGAAGTCATATGATATTTGTCTTTCTCTGACTCAATTCACTTAGCATAATACCCTCTAGTTCCATCCGTGTACTTGCAAACGGCAAGATTTCATTCTTTTAGACTCTGATCTTCTGACACTGGCTATGTAGTGGGCAGAGCTGGCACCCGTCTCCCACCACTGCAGACAGTAAGCACATAGAGCTGCCGGGTAAATACATAAGGGTAAAATTAACACATCGCTACCTTTAGAGAGGCAGATGTGTGTGTTAAAAATAGAAGCTAACACAGAGTAGTTAGGCTGAATTGGTCTTGGAGGGATGAGGAGACGAATAGCAAACCCAGCTGTGGTCCCTGAAGCTAATGACTGTGGTGAAATACCAGCCCTGGCACAGGAGATCTGGCTTTAGTTTGGTATGAAGCAGGGAGATGGAACTGAGGACTCTGCCTTCAGCTGCAACCCTGGAAATCACAGTCTTTGTGAAACCAGGACAAACCGATGAAATTACAATTGGCCCAGGCAAGCCTCCTGGGGATTTGTCTCTGCCTGAGTCTCTTGGGTGGACTGATGGGAGCGCGCATGCGTGTGTGCATGCCTGTGTGTGTAGAGTGCCTTCAAATGGAGGCTGAAAAAGCTTGTAGGTCCCGAGCGTTGATATTATAGAAGCTTACCCTTTTCTTGATCCCTGCAGGTATGCAGTAAGCTTTCTTGCCATCTCCTTGAATGGGTTGTCAGATCTCTTTTCCTAGTCCAGTTCCCGCCCCCTCCCCACTCCCTCAAGGACATACACATAGAAATGTGTCTTTCCAAGGACTTAAACTTTGTTGCAGTGACGTCAGCTGCAACCCTTTCACGAAAACCCACAGGTTCTTCTCCAGTTATCTGGTGAGTGTGTTAAAATGTTACTGAGGCAGCTCAAGGGCTTTCTGTTCTGGCTTACAGTGTCCTCTTTCTTTCTCTTTATTGAGAATTTCCTTTCCTCATTTATGATTGATTTAATGATGGCTTTAATACCTTTTTTTTTTTTAACTTGTTATCCAACATTTGCAGATGTTAGAGCCAGAGTAATTTTTCACCTTTTTTTATCTTATTATCCTGCCAGCACTGATATCAGACCAAGAATTTCCTTCATATCTTTTTATTGATGAAACTATTTTTACTTGACAAGAATACATATTCCTTTTCCCTGTCCACCAATGGGGATTAAATACAAAATTAACATTTTGTTGTATGAGAACAATGTGATGACCGTAAAGCATGGAGAGCTTTATAAGATCTCCGTCTCAGATTTTGAATTACAACCAAAAGAGGGAAATGCAAAGGATTATTTTGAAACAGGATCATTTTCGTGAACTATTCTAAATGTCTAACCAGCTTCTATGTAATAATCTTAAAGAGAAAAAAAAATCCCAGACATGCTTTTCAAGTATTTTAGTTTTGAGTTGCAGTAAATACTGTGGCACAGCACCTGGATCATTTCTTCACAATGGAAGCATTCATTTCCCTAGTGCTGAGAGTGTTGGTGCCTGGTGACTCTCCCCTGAGTCCTTCCTACTCTTTTTTAATAAAAATTCATTTAACTTATATTAACAATGAATTCCATCTGTCAGAGCTATTGTCTTATCGTTTGTTTTTTATTTGTTTGCTTTTAGCAGTGATGATTTCTCTAAGTGCCTAGAATATATTCTACTACAGAATAAGTAGAACCTTACTACTCCTTTTCTATTAATAAGCAAAATACCATTCTGGGAGAGCCCAATGGCTCACATGCCATTCTCATGCCATGTAAGAACATGTTGATTTTGAGGACAATACTAGTTTTTACTAGAATTTAAAAAATACCAGCATTACGTTGTTTCTTATTTCTACTGAAATATTATATGGCTATATATTGTGGAAAATCAGTTATGACGTAAGGTGAGAGTTTCTTCGTCTACATATTCATAATAAAGAACCTATTGAAAAAGTTTCTGGGAGGAAACATCTAATATGTACTATTGTATAAAGTGCTTCAGTTAACCTTAGATATCCATCCACCTATCCATCAATACATATATCCATAAATTTTGAATTCTGCAGGTTTCTCACTGCCAACAGTCAGCTGAATTTGTTTGGAGTTCTGAAGAGTACCTTTGGGAAAGTGGGTAAATAATGAATCTCCAGCATGCAAGATTCTGACATGGAAACCTAATTAGTCGTCTGCTTAATTAGAGGTAAGTGTCAAGTTAACTATGTTCAGCTTCTCATTCTTTTGTTCCCTGGAATAAAATATTTTCAATCACTTTATTGATACTGAAATTTACTTACAAATTTGTTCCTATTCTTAATTACCTGTCATGCAGCATGACAGAAATATTAAAATATTAATTTAAAAATATACTAACTTATGAAAATATACTTAGAAATGACTTAAAATTGAATTTGTTAATTTTATCTCAAATTCATTGTGACTTAAATCTAGTCACTTTGACTGGTAACATGTATAACTTCATTTAAAAAGGCTTTATATGCAGCATATTTTTAATTAAACCTGCAGAATTTTAACTATATGGAGGAGGGGAGTGGGGCTACTTCAGAACTTGTTGTAAAATTTATTTCTGGTAATATGGTAAGCATATTAAATATGTAATTAATCAGTAAATTTCTATTAAATTTGTCCCTCCAAAATTCTCATTTTTAAATCAAAATTAAGCAAATAATTCTGATGCTTCCTAAAAAAATCTTTTTAATATACTTGGAAAGTCATTCATGATTTACTGTGCACATATGGAATGAGTGAGAAAAATGACACTAGAAATACATCTGAATTATTGTTATAAAATACCTGAGTACTCCGTTTTATCTGTTGAATAGATTACAGTGTAAACCAACAGTAATAAACTTAAGTCCACTCTGACTTATTATTTTATAAATAATTTTAAAAATTTTCTCAAAATAGTTATTCTATGGTGTTCACTGATTTAGTCACACATTTAGTCTCTCTGGACTTGAGCTACAAGAACATAAAGTAAAACAATATAATCAGAAATTTTGCAAAATGTAAATCACTCAAAGAGTTATATTCCTTCTGTATTACAGTAAACTGTAGAGACCAGAGACACAGGTGGAATTGGGTGAAAATAATAATAATAAAATAAAATAAGAATATGAACAGATAATTCAAAGAAGCAGAAATACAAGTAGCCAGTAAGACTTATTATTGAGTAAATGGATATTTTTGAAGTGATGAATCTAAAAACTTTTTATCTACCAAATTGATGAGCAGATTAAAGTTTTCAACAGATTTAAAGTTATCTATCGAATTGACGAACAGATTAAAGTTTTCAGCATGAAGTGTGCTAGAGATTTCGGTGGGCTAGTTCTCTCACACGCTTCTGATAAAGTTTATTTGGAACAACCAGTCTGGAACGAAGTCAGTGTCATCTATCTACAGTAAAGATGGACTTACTCTAAAAAAAAAAAAAAAAAAAAAAAAAAAAAAAAATCTAAAAAGAATATTTGGAGAAATTATCACCCAGATTTATAAGGAGATATCCTTAAGAATGTGTTTGAAATATGGTTTATAATTTGGAAAAGTTGTAAACAACTCCATATACAGCAGCAAGGGAATGGATAAATCAGAGGTGGTGTATTTGAAGATGGAATTTTTAAAGCTATGGTTAAATTCACAAAATCTATCTTTTTTATTACCATAGTTAAAAGATATATTTTCATAACTAAAGTAGGTTGTACAAAAGGCAGATATAATTCATACATAATTTACTTCATATAGAAATAAAAGCTCTATCCTAAGTTTAATATATTTTGAAAAAAGAGTCTAGACGGATACCCACCACATTCATTACAACAATTCACTTTTGATTACAAGGAGTAGAAAGTGGAGGTTCACTGAGATCACGGCATAAGTTGCTAAAATAAGTTAGGCATGAATAGATGGGAAACTGGATTTGAGCTGATGTAGCATAGATGGATGAGACAGACTTGAAATCAGCAGATATTACAATACAGTTGAGATGACTAGAGAATGGAAAAGGAAACTTGTACATATGCCAGACATATGCTAGGTACCACAGTATTAAAGGACAGTATGGACTTTAACTTCTCAAAGTTTGCATTTAGTAGGAGGAGGATACACTGGGGCATAGAAGGAGGAGTGTAAATGAAAATAATTTTATTCACACAGAGTTTAATATAGGGATTAAAAGATAAGGTAACATTGAAAGAAAATATTCAAGAGAACTCAAGTATGAATACTTGTTTAAAAATAGAATTTTAAGATTTCCAGCTGGAAGCTAATTGTTTGATCTAGGAATCAATACCAGCTACTGGGTAAAGGGAGTTCAATGAAAGAGTACAAAAATAGTGAATATAGGAGGGAGAGCATAAAAATGGGAAGTTAATCTGAGGGAAAATCTTGCCTTGGGAGGTAAGGGAAAGAGGAGACAAGAAAGGAAACACTGAAAAAAATAAAGAAAGGAAGAACCTAAGCTTTGTGGTTATATTGAAGTCAAGAAAATTTGAAATAAGGAGAGATATCAAAGAGATGGGCCCAGGGTTCAGGTATACTCTTTTGTCCTGGTATACCTGACTGGTATCAGATTGAATATTAACAGGCAGAAGACATACTGAGATACTCTAGCATGTCTGGAGCCAATGGCACCAATAAGCAAGAGGGCAAATATTAAGCTTAAGGGTCTTCTGGCCTAGGTGACAAAGGGATCAACTTTACAAACCAAAACATGTCCTTATCTCAACTAGGGCTAATTCTATAAAACTGGGCGGACAGCTCTCCTTGTCCACATAAGAACATCTCTAATATCTGTCCATAACCCTTCTGTATGACCATCCCTCCCCGACAGCCATCCTATCTGGCTTACTTCCTCTCAAATACCTATTTTGTCAATTTTAACAATGCTCCCTACACTAATTGATCTCTCCATATAATGTAACATTTGATCTGTACTACATTTTGAAATACTTGGCTCCTACGCCAAAATATTCTCTTGGTTTCCAAATAACTTTCTTGGACTATTCTCTGGGTGTTCTGAACTGTATGGACCCTCCAAGGTTAGTAGAGAATGGTGTTGAAGACCATGGACTCCGAAGCCAGATTGCCTGAGTTTTAAATCTCATTCTTACACAAATGATTTCTATGACCTGGGGCAAGTTACTCAACTTCCCTGTGACTCAGTTTCTTTATCTGCAAAATGCTATTAAGAATAGCTTTCTCTTCAGGAAATTAGTGAGAGGGTTTTATTATTATGAGCAAAAAAAAAAAAAAAAAAAAAAAAAAAATAGAAAATCTACTGACAGTGAGAAACCAATAAATACATATTAGCTATTATTATTCTATTTTATGACCATCCTTCAAAGACATAGTTCCCTGTGATTCTATCTTTGGCCCTCTTGTCTTTGAATTTTGTACCTCTACTTAGTGAGGTAATCTCTGTTCATGACTTTATTTAAAATTGTCCTTTTCTACCTAGAACTTTCATTACAACTGAGGCTTCTATAACTGTCCACAAGATAGCTCCCCTGAAATACTCCACAGGTATTACCAATTCAACATGTCTAAAGGGAAACAATAAATACTTGCTGAATAACTACACAGTGTTGACTTTAAGAAAATAATCTGAACTTAATTTTTGTTATGAAAGTAATGATTTATTGTGCAAATATGGCAAATATATGAAAGCATTAAAAAGAAAATAATTTCTATAATGCTATCATTCACATATGAACAGAAGACCTTTCCTATTGGAAATTGGGTAAAATATAATAAAAATTAGTCTTGCAAATTAAGAATAATAGATCTTACTTTTAGGAAAGAGATAATATTCTGACACACTAGTATTATAATATTTAGAGTATGCCAATATTAATACACTCTAAGACAAACATACCACAAGAGTCCATCAGCAAGGAAAAAACAAAGAGATAAAACATATAGTATGTATGTAGAATCAAGATCCTAAGCACATAAGCATCACCGTTAAATAAATATATGTATACATATGTATGTATACATTTACGTAACCCAAAATATGGGTCTATATTATATAAAATATTATGTTGACAGATTACTTTTTAAAATTTCTAAAAAACATTTGCCATGAACTTCTGAAACTAAAGAGCATTATTTTAAATTTTCATATAAGTTCTATTTATTGACCACTTCTTAGCACTTATATGTTTAAATATTTTAATTATAATTAAATATAATAATATTTTAAGTAACATTATCTAAATGATAAAACTGCATTTTTCTCAAAAGTTGACATATTAAGCTATATCTGGATTTATTCCCAAGCATTTTTCTGTAGAACAACATTGATGACAAAAATGTTTGCTTAATGTTTTCAAAAATTATAGGTATATATTTCAATTTCAATTTGGCAAGCTTGCATTCCATTGCTACAAATAAGGCATTTGTCCTAGCATTGTTCTTGAATCCAAATACGCTATATTATATTTGACTTAGGATGTCAATCTCTTCAATATTTACTGCATATTTTACTTATTCCCCAAGTGTTTGTGTACTTTGTTAGTTTATAAGCTACAAGCAGATGTTTTGTTATAACCATGTCAAGAATGCAAGATAATTTATATATTCGATCAGCAGTAAAACAGGCACACACTTTTTTATTTGTACTAAAAAATTCAAAGTCTATACTCTCTATTTTCGATTCCAAATAAATTTATAATTTAATTGCTAATCATGCCAAGAGTAGTAGCAAGATTGATTTCTCTTATTTGTGAAGCTTAAGATCACAAACCTAACAACACAGAATTATATTTATTCTTCAACAAAAATTGGCATATTTATTTGACACACATGGAGATTTTCTGAATCTCTAGGTGCAACATTTTAAGATATTGGTAAAGACATTTTATCTGAAATTAACTTATTAATTTATAAAATTTAATAATCTAATAATCATGTATGCCCATTCTACTTGACAGATTTGATAAAAAGATAAAATTGGATGGCATATCAAGATCTTTGGAAACTACTGAACATTGTAAAGGCTTGTGAAAATAACAAAATCATTAACAGAAACTATTAATTAAAATGGCTCTTTGGAAGTTCTGGTCCAATCAGCCAATGTCTTGGATATTCAGTGGAATCAGTTGAGGGAGTGTCCATAGAAAGATATGTATTATATCTAAGAGGGGAAAACAGTAAATTGCCCAAATTCAGTGTCAGATCTTCTCTTTTTGATACATGAGATGGTTTGAGTGGTGTAATTACCTGTACATATCAGTTACCCCAAATCTTTTATAAGCTACTGGTATTTGTCAATAGAGTAAAATATTAGTAAATTCCTAGATCCTGGAGGAAAACTAACAGACTAAAGAGAAAGAGAAAGATGAACAAATGGAAATACTATATCTTAAGAAACAGGAAGTAGTATAATGAAGAGATAGTAAAATTAGAGGCTAATTTTCTATTTTCTAGAAGAAAATAGACTTTACTTAACAAAATTATGATACAAAAAATCTGGATGTTCCTGATGATGAGATACAAATGTTTGTGGAGTTTTGTTTTATTTTTTCTTTTTATTTTTTTGCTCACAGGAATAAAGATAGCCTGGGAAAAAAGAAAAATCTGTACATAAATAGCTTCTGCATAGTAACTCAAGGCATGATGTTGAGCATTTGATAGAGCTTATAAAATAATACTTCTTTGACTATAATATTTTGAATATCATCTTTTCAATGGCACAATATTAATAACATTGTAAATACTACTGTGTAAGCCCAATAACTACCTGGTTTCGAATAAGAATTAACATACAAATATTTTTGCATCTATATTAATATTTAATTTTTAGATGTGATTTATATACAATTTTTAAAATGTGTAAATATTATCAATCTGGCTCTATCTATCTATCTATCTATATGACATAATACTCAGCAGAAATTGGGAGACAGAGGTTGGTAAAGAAATAAACAAAGGTAAAATTTTAGCGGTTTACTCATACTGCATGAGAGGGAATAAAGTGCTGCCTACAGGAGCTGAGAAGATGGCAGTGGAGTAGGAGGACCCTAGGCTCGCCTCGTCCTCCTCACATACAACTAGATAACTATCAAATCATCTCACATACCCCAGAAACTGACCTGAAGACTGACAGAACAAACTCTACAAATGAAGGGAGAGAAAAGGTTCCATTTAAGAAGGTAGAAAGATTGGTGACTGGTTTGGGGGAGAAATGAATCAAGAGTGCTATGGAGGGGAGGAAGCCCTGGTCACAGAAAATTTGGGGCAAGAGAGAGAGGAGTGCACAGGGGAACCCATAAAGAGAGTATTTGCCCAAACACATTGGCCTGGAAAACGAAACAGGATGAATTTAATGAGCCCTTCCAACCAGTGCGGCTTAAAGACAGTTTTTAAAGTCAGCAGGTCGGGGGTGGGGGAGTAAGCAGGTGTGGCTCAGATAAAACCTTGAGAGCACTCACTGCACTCACTCCTCCTGGAGAGAAGGCAGGCAAACAACCTGAGGGTAAACATCCAGAAACAGCAATCTGAAGAGTGCTGGGGGTGCACAGTGGGGAGATTACTCCTTTTCAAAGCGAATCCCTAAGCAGCAGCCTTCATGAAGATGCTTCTGCAGGAACAAAGGTGTCCTAGGCCATTTCCCTCCCATCTCCTTCAGCATAAACACAGAGCCACCTACTGGAAGCAGCCCCAGGGTGACAGGGCTGCCTAACCTGCCTACACCAAGCTCCACCCCTCTGGGCTCCAGTGGAACTGCCCTTCTTAGTCACCCTTGCCTCTGCCCCAGCATGGCAGGGCCCTCCCTGGAAGGTAAAATCTGGAAGGCCCCAAATACATAGAGGTTAAACAACATGCTGCTAACAATGGATGGGTCAAAACCAAGAAATCAAAGAAGAAATTAAAAAAATACACAGAAACATGAGAAAATGAAAACACAAAGTTCCAAAACCTTTGGGATACAGCAAAAGCAGTCCTAAAGGGCAGTATACAGCAACACAGGCCTAACTTAAGACCTAAGAAGAATCTCTAATAAACAACCTAACGTTACACCTAAAGGAGCTAGAAAAAGACCAACAAAGACTAAAGCCAGATGAAGGAAGGAAATAAGAGAGATTGTAGCAGAAATAGATGATAAAGAAAAACAAAAAACAAAAACAAAACAAAAGCAAACAATAAAACAGATTAATGAAAACCAGGAGCTGGTTCTTCGAAAAGTTAATAAAACTGATAAACCTCTAGCCAGACTTAATCAAAAAGAAAAAAAGAAGGAACTCAAATAAATAAAATCACAAACGAGAGAGGCGAAATAAAAACCAACAGCATGGAAATGCAAATGATTATAAGAGAATATTATGAAAAACTGTATGTTAACAGATTGGACAACCTGGAAGAAATGAATAAATTCTTAGAAATGTATAAGCTACCAGGGCGCCTGGGTCGGTCATTAGGTTAAGGGTCTGACTTCCTCTCAGGGTCATGATCTCACCATTTGTGGTTCCTGAGTCGGAGCCCCTGCTGGACTCTTTGCTTTCAGCTCAGAGCCTGGAGCCCACTTTGGATTCTGTGTCTCCCTTTCTCTCTGCCCCTCCCCTGCTTATGCTCTGTCTCTTTCTCCTTCAAAAATAAATAAACAGACAAAAAAAAAATGTATAAACTACCAAAACAAACAGTAAGAAACAGAAAACTGGAACACACTGATAATGAAGAAAGAAACTGAATCAGTAAAACACACACACACCTCGCAACAAAGGAAAGTCCAGGGCCAGAGGGCTTTATAGGCAAACATTTAAGAAGAGTTAGGGATGCCTGGGTGGCTCAGTGGATTAGGCGTCTGACTTTGCGTGGGCTGTGAGTTCAAGCCCTGTGTTGGTCTCTGGGCTGACAGCTCAGAGCCTGAAGCCTACTTCAGATTCTGTGTCTCCCTCTCTCTTGCTGCCCCTCCCCCCTCTCAAAAATAAATAAACATTAAATTTTTAATAAAGAAGAGTTAATACGTATTCTCAAACTATTCCAAAAAAAAATAGAAAAGGAAGGAAAACTTCCAAATTGATTCTATGAGGACAACATTACCCTGATATCAAAACCACATAAAGACTACTAAAAAAGAGAACTGCAGGCCAATATCCTTGATGAACACAGATGTAAAAATTCTTGAGAAAATACTAGCAAACCAAGTTCAACAATACATTAAAAAATCATTCATCATGATCCAGTGGGATTTATTCCTGGGTTGCCAAGGTGGTTCAATATTTGCAAATCAATCAATGTGATATATCACATCAATAAAAGAATAAGAACCATATGATTATTTCAATGGATGCAGAAAAAGCACTTGACAAAGTATAACATTCATTAATGATCAAAAACCCTCAACAAAGTATTTAGAGGGAACATACCTCAACATAATAAAGGCCATATATGAAAAACCCATCACTAATATCATCCTTAATGGGAAAAAACTGAGACATTCTCCTCTATGGTCAGGAACAAGACAGAGATGTTCACTCACCACTTTTATTCAACATAGTACTGGAAGTCTAGCACAGCAATCAGACAACAAAAAGAAATAAAAGGCATCCAAATCAGTAAGGAAGAAGCAAAAATTTCACTATGTACAGGTGCCATGCCCTCTACATAGAAAACAAAAAAACTCCACCAAAAAACTGTGAGAACGTCATGGAATTCAGCGAAGTCCCAGGATACAAAATCAACTTGCAGAAATCTGTTGCATTTGTATACACCAATAATGAAGTAGCAGAAAGAGAATTTGACAAATCAATCCAATCTGTAATTGCACCAAAACCATAAGATACCTAGAGATAAGCCTAACCAAAGAGGTGAAAGACCTCTGCTCTGAAAACTATAAAAACTACAAAATACACTGACCAAAGGAATTCAAGATGACACAGAGATTTGGAAAGATAGTCCACGCTCATGGGTTAGAAGAACAAATATGGTTAAAATGTCTCTACTACCCAAAGCAAGCTGTACTTTTACTGCAATCTCTACCAAAATACCAATAGCATGTTTCACAGAGTTAGAACAAACAACGCTAAGATTTGTATGGAGCCAAAGCGATCTTGAAAAAGGAAAAGCAGAGCGGGAGGCGTCACAGTTCTGGACTTCAAGTCACATTACAAAGCTGTAGTGACCAAGACACTATGGCACTGGCACAGAAACAGACACATAGACTGGTAGAACAGAAGAGAAAACCCAGAAAGGAACCCGTAATTATATGGTCATTTAATTTTTGACAAAACAGGAAAGAATATCCAATGGGAAAAAGACAAGTCTTTTAACAAACGCTGTTGAGAAAACTGGACGCAACATGCAGACGAATGAAACGGGACCACTTTCTTACACCATGCATAAAAATAAATTCAGAATGGATGAAAGGCCTAAATGTGAGACTTGGACCCATAAAAATTCTAGAAGACAACACAAGCAGTACTTCTTTGACATCAAGCATAGGAACTTCTTTCTAGATATGTCTCCTGAGGCAAGGGAAACAAAAGCAAAAATAAGCTATTGGGACCATGTCAAAATAAAAAAGCTTCTGCACAGCAAAAGAAACAATCCACCAGACTAAAACACAACCTTCAGGGGGTGCCTGGGTGGCTCAGTTGGTTAAGTGTCCGACTCTTGGTTTCAGCTCAGCTCATGATCTCACAGTTTTGTGGGTTTGAGGCCCACATTGGGCCCTGTGCTGGCAGTGTGGAGCCTGCTTGGGATTCTCTCTGTCTCCCTCTCTCTCTTCACCTCCCCTACTTGTGCTGTCTCTGTCTCTCTCAAAATAAACAAATAAACTTAAAAAAATACTAAAAGACAATCTTCAGAATAAGGGAAGATATTTGTACATGATATACTTGATATGGGTTTAATATCCAAAATACATAAAGAACCTATACAAACTCAACACCTGAAAAATGAATAATCCAATTTAAAAATGGATAGAAGACATGAATAAATATTTTTTTCCAAAGAAGACATCTAGATGGCCAACAGGCACATGAAAAGATGCTCAATACCCCTCATCATCGGGAAAATACAAAGCAAAACTACAATGAGATTATCACTTCACATCTGTCAGAATGGCTGAAGTCAACGACACAAGAAGCAACAAGTGTTGGTAAGGATGTAGAGAAAAGGGATCTCTCTTACACTGTTGGTGGGAAGGCAAACTGGTGCAGCCACCGTGAAAAGGTTAGAAATAGAACTATCCTATGATCCAGCAATCACACTAGTAGGTATTTACCCAAAGGTGAAAGAGACAGAAGGTAGTGTTTATCAATTAAATTCTTCATCTTTACAGAGGAAGTCTATATATTCAAATATATGTTTGACAGAGGAAATACCTATGTTAAAAAAATCATGGTGACAACTATTTTAAAACTAATAATAAGTAAAGCATTTACCAGCTGTTACCTTTGGTGACCAGAACTGGGGTACTGGCAAGGAAAATGGGCAATTTTTCTGTCATTGATATCTTAAGATGTAATTCTGGAGCTACATCATATTAATAGGATGGTTTGGTTCAAATTTTTTCATAAATTATACTTTGAGGTGTCTTAACAATTCTGCTGTCTATATTTCAAATGACAGAAACATTTTTAACATTTTCACAAAATTATGCTTTGGTTCTTGAACTTTATTAAGATACAGTGCACACTTTGAAAGAAATCATTATAATCCTAATATTTACCACAATTAGAAATTATTTCAATATGCCACCTTCAGTAAAATCCATTTTAAATCCAAAGTACACATCCTGTGTAAGTAATCACTATTTTTGAAATGAATAATTATGTTTGTTACTACTGATACAATAGAGGAATGACAAAATAAAAGAGTTGATGGTACCTTCACTGTATTTTAACATCAGTTTGAAAATACAACCCTGAATATATTTTATGGAAATAACTCATCTGTTTTATAGTTTCCTGAGGTCAGGAATATAACATTCACGCTAGTATATATCTCCCTTTCAAAATCGCTTAATTACAGTCTGATATATTATAAATGTGACTTTTTTTTTTTTTTTAATTTTTTTTTTCAACGTTTATTTTATTTTTGGGACAGAGAGAGACAGAGCATGAACGGGGGAGGGACAGAGAGAGAGGGAGACACAGAATCAGAAACAGGCTCCAGGCTCCGAGCCATCAGCCCAGAGCCCGACGCGGGGCTCGAACTCACGGACCGTGAGATCGTGACCTGGCTGAAGTCGGACGCTTAACCGACTGCGCCACCCAGGCGCCCCAAATGTGACTTTTTTTAATTAAACCTATGGTGCTTTCAAAAATGTTTCCATGATTAATGTTGTAATGGATATAGGACAAATTTCCAAACGAGGGCCATATTCTACATTTATATTCATTGTTTCCAGGCAGAAAGTCATCTCAATAGATCCTTAGAATGATGATTCCAGATCATCACCCTAATCCCTGTCTTGCTTTAGCAATGATAGGTCACTGCTTTTGTGCCCATACGGATACACACTTTTTAATTCTTCTGTTTATGTATTTCATGTGATTATTTCATTCAAGAAGGAATATACAAATTATACTTGTTTAACATTTAGCCTTCTTGAAATGACATAGGTTGACATAGGTTGAAATGACATATCAGTAACAAAGAAGAAAATACATGTTACTCACAGCCAAACAAAAATTGCTTTCCTCAGTGTGTTATCAGTTTAAAAGATGATGAAAGTAGGTTAGGTTTTATGAAGTCATTGACTATATCTTAGTGTATTCATGGAGAGAACATAACTCAGTTTTCTCAGATCACTGAGGATTGTGCATTTCTTCCACAAGTCTAGATTGTCTTCAAGTAGCTATATGTAAAATTTAATAAGTTTGTTGTCTTTTGTTGCCAGTGTTATAGTGCTAGAGTGTATAAATATATCACTTCCTATGCAATACTGATTACTGTGAAATTAATCTTGATAACTTTATCTGATGGCTAAATTGAGTAGTTGTAATAGTGATATCCCTTAATATATTTAATCAACCTCCATATTTTAAAAATAGAGACATTCCCAATTAAAATTAACATAATTTTAATAGCGTCAAAGCATGTGGACAGTAGCCTACCACTTTTTTTCTCTTTAGTCTCATTAAGAGTGATTCTACAAAAAGTGATAATAATATAGATGCTTAATTTGATTCATATAAAGCTAAACCCTGGTATAAGTTGTATTCACATGCACTATATGCATTTAATACTTGAAAGAATCCTGAAAGTTGAATTTAGGCTTAGACTATGTAAATGACATCACCTAAATAAGAAAGGTAAAAATTGGTAGAGCTGTTTGAATTTAAATCTGGTCTGAATCTTAAGTCTGTGCTATTGACCATTATGCTATATAATGATAATGATGATGATGATAATAATAATAGCAAATAACTATAATAGCAAACAATAATAGCAATAATAATAGCAAATAATAGCAAAAAAATAATAGAAAAAATAATAATTGGCTTAGATTGTCCATATTAGGCATTTGAGAAAAACAAAGGAGGATTTTACAAACACACACCCACACAGCCATCCACCCACACACACATAAATACACACTTGCACAAATAAATCAATATTATCATTTATTTAAGGTGAAAGTTAACATGAACAAGAAAGAATCAGAAGACAGACGGTGGTTTGTTCCTGTGATGGACATAACACTTTGAGAAAACTTCACATTCGTAGGTCCCTTTCTGAGTAAGTTGCCAAAGTAGTTCCTTAAAATGACTATCATAGGGGTGCCTGAGTGGCTCAGTTGGTTGAGTGTCTGACTTCAGCTCAGGTCATGATCTTGAGGTTCCAGAGTTTGAGCCCCACATTGGGCTCTGTGCTGACAGGTCAGAGCCTGGAGTCTGTTTCGGATTCTGCATCTCCTTCTCCCTCTGCCCCTCCCCTCCTGACTCATTCTCTCTCTCTCTCTCTCTCTCTCTCTCTCTCTCTCTCTCTCTCTCAAAAATAAATAAACATTTAAAAAAGTTTTTTAATGACTATCATAGGGGTTCCTGGGTGGCTCAGTGGGTTAAGTATCTGACTTTGGCTCAGGTCATGATCTCATGGTTCATGAGTTCAAGCCCCGCATTGGGCTCTGTGCTGACAGCTCAGAGCCTGGAGCCTGTTCAGATTCTGTGTCTCCCTTCTCTCTGCCCCTCCCCTGATTGTTCGTTCTCTCTCTCTCTCTCTCTCTCTCTCTCTCTCTCTCTCTCAAAAATAAGTGAATAAACTTAAAAACAATGATATCATAATAGAAACCATGCTATCTTGCTACACTAGCTTATCCAGCATAAACTAGAAATCTTTTCTAGTTCAATGACAGAAATGTATGGTTTTCCAGAACATTGTAGGTTATGCTGCCATGAGAATTCTACTCTCTAGGAGTTATCGGTTCTGAATCATATTTTAATGCAATAAAATAATTTCTAATAGGGAGTTAAAATGCAATGTATATAAAGAGAGTTAACAGAAAGTAAACTTGTGAAAAGCAGAAAAATGCAGAGACCAATGACTGGAAGCAGAAGCTCCTAGGAAATAGAAGCAGTGAGCCAGAAGAAATGATGAAGAGAGAAATAAGAGGGAGTGAAGATAGTGAACAACAGTCAAAAAGGAGTGACAGAGACAGACTAGCCAAATAACCACATGGACAGGGCATTGAAGTAGGAAGCAAGAGAATTCTACCCCCCACCCCATGCCTGAGATGACGACAAATTAGTCAAGCTACTAGAGCGAAGATAAATTCTGAGAAATGTTTTTGTTCCCTATGAGGCTCGACTGGGCATACTTTCAAGATTGCACCTAGCAATGTGAAAGAACCAAGAGACTACAGAGTTCAACACCCTGCTTTAAATCCTTACCTTTACTGCTTATTAAATGGAAAAAATTGAAATTGATGAGTCACTTAATTTAAGTCCCATAAAAAATCATGATTTAAGAGTTGACATAGTATGTTGAAGGAATAAGCTCAAAGAAATAAAAAAAGAAAGAAAGAAAGGATAACGATAAGAAGAAATAACTGATAACAAGATATGGAAACAAGTTTAAAGAGAAAAGTATTTTAAAAATATTATTGAAGAAACTGACAAAGGGCTTCTTCTGACCATGATAAGGGGGTGGCCACAAACAACTATAAAATTAGACAAATTTTGAAAATATCAAACAGTAGACAACAGGGAAAATTCTGGAATCAATATGGATATTCTCTTGAGTTTTTAACTAAATAGGAACCAGCACATTTGCAGGAGAAGACTCGCGGGGCCAGTCCAAGTGTAATTTACAAAGAGAGGACAACCACCAGGGAACTATATATATATACATTGGACAATGGCTGCAAATCACGTAGAGATGAGATGCATGAGAGTTTCAATCAATCAGGATGGAGACACGTTGTTGATACCGTAACAATCAGTATAGACTCCCGGAAAGTCATGGCTTAGGGTAAGCATAGGATAGGCCTAGAGCAAATGCATTTTCTAGCACATTCAAAATAAACAAAAAATTTTAAAAGCCCTCAGAACAAGCCTTGAAAGAATCAAGATGATGTACATGTAGTTAAGTGTCATCAGAGGAAGACTTGGCATTTTAATAAGGAAAACAGTAAAACCCAATCTACAATATAGTATTCATAGTATCTAACATAATATCAGTGTGAAAAAATAAATATGATCTAGAAATCACATAGATTATGGGTTAAGAAACATAGGCTTTAAACCAGAACTTCTAAATGTTTTAAGGGATTTCAAGGGAAATGTGTACATCAGAAGGATGTACAGAAGGATGTATGGAAGGATGTGAGGAAACTTAATACAGAAATAGATAAAATGCAAAAAGAACAAGATGTAAATTCTAGAAGTAAACAAAACAAACAAAAAAAAAACTTTAGGAAAAGAATTCCTAGACGGTAAGCAGATAGTGATATGAACTGAAGAAAACAGTCTTCAGTTCACATGGTGCTGTTTAAATAGAGTACAAGAAAAAGAAGAGGGTTTGGGAAGAAACAAATATTTGAAAACAAAATAATAAAATTTTTTAAAATTTATAATATGTGAATCCGGAAGTCCTAGAAACTCAATGAATCTCAAGTAGGATAAACACAAAGAAAACCACACCAAGATATACATTAGGTAGAACATAAGTAATTAAGCACATTTTAGAGTGTGTTAAATTATTGTTATTTGCTAAATAAAATTTATATTTCTACTAATAAATTGAAAGTCTACATGTTTGTAAGAGATCACATGCTACTAATTTATTTAACTTTTCTCTTTGTCTCTATTTTCCTCAAGTAGATAATTCTCATAGATTTAGTCCTAACATGTGATAAAAGAAAATATCAGGTTGATTTTTTTAATTGTAGTAATTTCTAATAATTCATAGTTATCAAAAAAAGAAAAATATATTTATATATATATACAATATTTACATATGTAATATATAACAGAAAAATACATAATACCATCTAAAATATATAATACCATAATTTTGATATAAATATGCCAATTCTTTAAAATATGGGATACTACATTTGAGAAAAACTTTCAGAAACACCCTAGGAAAATACTATGCCAACAGAAGCTATGAGTTAGAAGACATAAAATTATTTATAACTGGAAAAATGATTTATACAAGTCAATTAAATATGAAATTATAAAAAGTGCATTTAAAATGAATAAAATATTAGTGATGCCATATACACCTTGATATGTTAACACTTAAAAATGAATTAAAGCTATATAAAAATCACAAGTGTTCACAAATATCACTAAATCATATAACACATAACACCAATGTTTGAGTAAATATGCTAGAACATCATTAAGAAGACATACATTCTAGACACAGCTTCGCCACTTAGTAGCAAAGCTTATTTTCATAAATATAGTAATGTGCTAAGAGTCTCAAATATTTTTTATCCTGGAAATAGTATAATAGTGTCCAAGACTCTAGGGTTGTGAAAGTATAAAATTCCATATCACTAACAATAATTATAACATGGACAATAATCAGTATTGTTTTAATTTTTTTCATTTATTTTGCCACTTTTGGATAGAATGCTATTGTAGTACGTAGAACTATATACTTTGGACTGAATGAAGTTGGTTAGAAAGTATCAAAATCAGATAAGGTGTAGGACAAAAGAGACTTGTGACAGCTACATAATATACATTAAATACAAAATAGTTACTATGTAACATTATTATAGTAACTACTTATCATGCTTCCCAGGGAGGTATAAGGATAAAATGTCACATGCATTGAGTTTTAATCGCGGGTCCAACACTTTATATGTATTACCTTATTCAGTTCTCACAACTCTAGCAAATGGGTACACTTTGTTATTCCTAATTTACAGCTGGCAAAATTAAACCTAATAGAAGACGAGGAACGTGTCTCAAGTCATAAGTTACAAAGTAGAAGAGCTAGTATCTACTTGCTATTACCTGGAAACTTGACCAGTAGGCCACTGTACTCTGGAAATAGTGACTAACCATCAGCTAAACGCTCACTTAATTTTCCTCAAGTATTACCAAAAAAATGTTTTCTGGATCACAGAAGAAAATGCCCACAAAGTCAATGCCCTGCCAAGCTTTACTGTGAATATATTAACAGCTCATAAATTGAAAATGGTCCCTGTACATGCATATAGTAATTCATTTGCTCACTTATTCACCCAGTTCTGTGTCCCCCACTGGACTACACATTCCATAAAGGCATATCCTAAGAATTTGGGTGTGTGTCTTTGTTTCCATATCATCAAGCCATAGTACAGTTTGCCTGACTTGGGCTACACATTCAATAAATGTGCCAAAGGAATGGATCTATAAGTATTAAATATATTCTCACATTTTATACTACCAATATTTTTATATTGGTATTATTTTTATTCTGAAATGGGATAACCAATGCAAAAAGAGATTTAATGAGTTTTGTTCATGTCATATAATTAATAAGTAGCAAACTGGGCATCAATCCTATGTCATTGGGGCACCTGGGTAGCTCAGTCGGTTAAGCATCTAACTCTTGGTTTTGGCTCATGTCATAACCTAGCAGTTTGTGAGTTTGAGCCCCTCATTGGGCTCTGGGCTGACAGTGCAGAGCCTGCTTGGGACTCTCTCTCTCTCTCACTCTTTCTCTGACTCTCCCTTGCTCATGTTCTCTCTCTCTCTCTCAAAATAAATAAATAAACTTAGAAAAAAAAACTATGTCATCAATACCCAAATCTCATGATTTTTCAGTATATTGACATTTATCATCTTTCTAAAGTTCTCCTTTATATGCTTGTTGTATCAATGGAATATTATATATTTTGATTCCTTTAAGAATGCAAGTAAAACATAGCAACAAATTTAAAACAATTTGTTCTGATGGTATGAGTTAGTCCATGAATGGATGCTTGACTCTCTACTGCTGATGATTTTATAAGAAGTCTTACTGTCATCAGATGGCAATGAAATGTACAGCTGTATGTTAGTTACTATATGGAATATGGTATCTGTCCAAAGTAGTTCATTATTTTACATTAAAAAGTAAACTATTATAAATATAAATATTAACTTGGAAAAATTTGAGTTAGAAAAGCATCATGTAAGATAAAAGTAATTGTTAATTAAGAGAAACTAAAATTGATATTTTTGTATGATTTTACTTGTCCTTTTGTCTTTGAAAAATAATTTAATCTGAAATGTATGCCTTTCTTTTAATTAGGATTTTTCTTAACATTTCACTGTTTATTGTATTAAAATATGCTGATATATACTTATAATTATAATATTTGTGTTTGTACATAACTGGATCTATTTGTACCTGATACTTTTTATTATTGAAAAAACTCAAGGAATCTTCTACTTTAAACACAACATAACAAAATGAGATGCCAAATGAAGTCATAGATTCTAAGTTGTCTTACAGGAAAACACATAATATTAAAAATTCATGTTTCTAAAATTTGCCAAGTAATATCATGTCCCTTATGAATACTAAAGCAGTAACACAAATTAGTCACAGTCTAACTTGTGCTAGGCTATATACCCCAATCTGTATTTTTTATGGTCACTTAACTCTCCACCAACAGAGGAGAATGTCATAAGAGTCATGCATCATGCCTATGGACAAATCTTCAAGGATCGATTCCTTCTTTTATCTTTTATCAAAGCACGCATTGAGTTCATACTGTACTAAATGATTTCATGAGGTCCAGTATCCTGCTGAAATTTCCATAGCATCCATTCTATGCAGTACAGCTAATACGTGGTTTGAGGTATTTGAAAATTAAGGTACATGATTAGGTAACTACATATAATTCATAATTTAGAGCAACTGCGCCTTAGAAAAAAAGTCTGCTGTAAATGGAAGTACACCTTCATAATATGGCAGCAGCAAAGAAATGAATAATAGGATAATTTCTTTCCTGTTAAATATATTTACCTTTGGAAAATAAGCTTTATTTCATGGCTAAGAATAAATCAAATTGTAATATATCTGGATACGTGTAAGAGAAAGGAAATATTCCACATTAAGTGTTTTATAAAATAATAAGCAAACTATTTAATATTCAGTAGGAATTCTTTTTAACAATTAGATTTTATTCTATTACGGGTTAACAGAAAATAAATACTCTATTAATAATTTTCAAAAACAAGTTTCTAAAATGATTGTTGATAAGAAAGACATTTTTACAAACTGTCTGATATTTTGTATGGATTCAGTAGACCAAAAATAAAATCCTACTACCAGAGGAAGATATGGTATATTGCACTCTTGAGCATGGCATGATACAAGCCTCACCATGGCACTGAAATACTTCGCTATGAAATGTATTTATAGGATTACAGCATTTTGGTAATTCTTTAAAGAAACATATAATGAGATGAAAACATCAAAATGCATTTTGGAGCATATGCATAAAGAACCGCAAAATGATACTTACATATTAAAACTATATTTTTTTTCTGGGATAAAATGCATTTGAATTAAGTCATGAATACTTTGGGCTTAATCTTCTCATTAATCAGAAAATTGTGTGCTTTGTAGAAGCTTTGAAGAAGACATATTTTGTCTCCTGCAATGTTAATAAAGTTTGTATAAAATAGCTGGTGATCTAATTAACCTACTTACATGCAGAACAATAACTGCTTCCTGTTGTCAAAATGAGCTAGGTAAACTAAGGGCAAGAAATATATATATATTTATTCTGTGTGTGTGTGTGTGTGTGTGTGTGTGTGTATGTGTGTGTATGTATACATACACACACATACACACACACACACACCACACATATATATACAAACATATATATGTGTGGTGCGTGTGTGTGTGTGTGTGTGTGTGTGTATATACATATATATGTATATATATATAAAATCTTATAAGGGAGATAATAAGGAAGAGTAATTACCAAAAATACAACTGGAAATCTTGCAAATGTTTTGAATCTGTTTCCTCTGGAATAAATTTAGAACAATTAAACTACATTTTCATTTTTGTTTAACTCCTTTTCAGAAAGCAAATTTTAAATATGTAGAGATTATGTTTTTCATTATAGAATAAAGCAGTTAAGGCCTGTGTTGATGATCATTTGTTCCCAAAGTTCTGATCCTACTTGCGGAAGTGGAGATGATATTTAAACCCTCAGCAATTTCAGTCAACTGTGGTTGTTGAAGAGAGCCAGAGCCAGAGAGAGGGAGAAAGAGAAAAGGGAGGAGAAGAGAGAAAAGCAAGACATGTGAGAGAGAAAAGAGGAGAAGAGAAAGAGAAGAGAAAGGAGGAAGGAAGGAGAAGAGAGAGAAACAGAAAACTGATAAGCCAAAATGTATCTCCCACCAAATCTACTTTAAACCAACGGAGAAAAATATAAAACTTAAACATCCCACAAAACCTTACCAAAATAAGAAGTCATGAAGAGAATATTCACAAATAGAAGAAAAAGTAATAGAAATGGCTGGTATACCTACGTAAAATAAAGTTCAGTGTCAGTAGTAATCAAAGACAATTAAATTGAAATGGTTTGCCTACTAAAGTAGCTGTATTACTAACAGAAACATCACTTGAAAAAGTGCGTACTATACACTCCCTAATCATTTCCTGCTTAGAATTGTATCCTTCCTCGAAAGCAATAGAGGAACATTTAAATTGGTTTTTAAAAATCTTTCCTAACAACATGAAGAAACAGACATAAATTGATTATAGGAAACCAGTTACATGGAACCTGTATCTACATGTTATAGGATATTTTTTTGGTTTTTAATATTACCTTATTTTCAGCACTTCCAAATTTTTAAAATTTTTAATCTCTCCAAAGGTACAACTGGGTAAAGAGACTACGCCTTTGCTTAAAAACAAAATAAGGTGGTGAAGTACTTTCACATTTCTTGAGATCAACGCACTTGGTCTTAACTCTGTATTGCTAATTAATGTTTTTTTATTGAAGTATAATTGACATACAACATTATATTAGTTTGAGGCATACAATATAATGATTATTTGCAGATATTGTGAAATGATCACCACAAGTCTAGTTGACATCCATCACCATACACACATAATTTTTTCTTGTGATGAGAACTTTGAAGATCTGCTCTCTTAGCCAACTTTCAATTTTGCAATACAGTATTACTGACTATAATTGCCATGCTATATATCACATCCCTAGGACATATATATTGGATATCTATCAAATATATGATTTGCAAATATTTTAATTAAACATTTTAATTATATACTCATGTGAATTTAATAAATATAGAATGATTCCTTGAACCCTCTGCCCAGACTCTCACAATATTAACGTCGTGCAAAATTATAGTAGAATATCACAACCAGGATACTGCCATTTACACAATCCATTGATATTTTTCAGATTCCCCAGTGTTACATGTATGCATTTGTATATGTGTGAGTCTTTGTGTTTTTAAATGTTCTTGAAGTTTTAGCACATGTGTAGGTTGATGTATCCATTACCACAGTCAAAATGCTAAATAGTCCCAACACAAGGGTATTTCATGTTGCCTTTTAGAACTACACCTATCTAGCACCTGCCCCCTCCACCATCCCACTGTCAAATGACCAAACTCCTGCAAGCACTAGTCTGTTCTCCATTTCTCCATAATTTCACTTTAAAAAATATTACATAAAGTAGAATCACACATTATTACAGGATTGAGGATTGAGGTATTTTTTTTTTTCTTAGCATAATTCCCTTGTGATTCTTTCAAGTTGTAGCACTCATTAATTTTTTTTTTCTGAGTAGTATTCCATGGTATGGATGGCCAACAATTTGTTTAATCAGCAACATATTAAAAAACATCTAGGTTTTCAGTTTTTGGCTATTACACAAGGCTGCTATGAACATTCATGTACAGATTTTTCAGTGGGCACAAATTTGTATGGCTCTGGAATAAATGTCTAAAATTGCAATTCCTTGTTTAGTTTTTTGTTTTGTTTTAAGAAATTGCCGAAGTTTTTTCCAGAATGGCTACACCATTCTGTATTCACAACAACAATGTGTGAGTGATCCAGTTTTACTCCCTCTTCACCAGCATTTGATATTGCCATTAGCTTTTTATTTTAGCCATTCTGATAGCTATCTAGTCATAACTCATTGTGGTCTCAGTTTGTATACTCCAATAGATAACGATGTTGAAAATTTTCATCATGTGCTTATATTGCCATGGACATATGCTCTTTGGTGAGTTTTCCATGTATTTTGTCCATTCTCTAATCATATGTTTTAATTGTTAAATTTTAATAATTCCTTATCTATTCCATATACTAGTATTTAATTACATGTGTAGTTTGAACATGTTTTAGCCCACTCTGTGTTTTGTCTTTTTATCCTTTAGAATTTTTTTATGGATCATGTTTTTAATGTCAAGTCTTGATCCATATCTTTAAGATATTCTTTTTTGGGGGCACCTGGGTGGTTCAGTCGGTTGGGCATCCGACTTCGGCTCAGGTCATGGGAGTTGGTCATGACTTCGGCTCGTGTTCAATGAGTTCCAGCCCTGCATCAGGCTCTGTGCTGACAGCTCAGGGCCTGGAGCCTGCTTTGGATTCTGTCTCCCTCTCTCTCTGCCCCTCCCCAGTTCACATTCTGTTCTGTTTCTTAAAAATGAATAAACGTTAAAAATTTTTTTAAATTCTTTTTTCCCCTAAATCTCTTATAGTTATACATTTTATAATTAAGTCCATTATCTATTTTGATCTAATGTTTACATGGCACGAGACTTAGGTCAAGTTTTTGTTTTTTGTTTTTGTTTTTGTTTTTTTTCATGGCTATGGATGTCCAATTGCTTGGCACAATTTTTGAATAGGCTTTCCTTTCTCCATTCAGTTGCTTTTCCAAAAACCAGTTGAGCATATTTGTGTGAGTTTAATAGGGTTCTCTATTCTGTTCCATTGCTCTCTGTTTCCTTCTTGGTCACTACAGCTGCATAGTAAACCTTAATATGAAATAGAGTGATTGCTCCTACTGTATTCTTCTTTAACATCGCTTTCACTATTCTAGGGTCTGTGTCTTTCCATATAAATTTTAGAATAAGCTTGTCTGCATTTAGAAAGAATCTTGCTGGAGTTTTTATAAGAATTGCACTACACCTAGGGGTGCCTGGGTGGCTTGGTCGGTTAAGCGTCCGGCTTCGGCTCAGGTCATGATCTCACGGTCCGTGAGTTCGAGCCCCGCGTCGGGCTCTGTGCTGACAGCTCAGAGCCTGGAGCCTGTTTCGGATTCTGTGTCTCCCTCTCTCTCTGCCCCTCCCCTGTTCATGCTCTGTCTCTCTCTGTCTCAAAAATAAATAAATGTTAAAAAAAAAATTTAAAAAAAAATTAAAAAAAAAAGAATTGCACTACACCTAAAGATCAGTATAACTTGCTCATGGAAGACATGAAAACTCAACATTTCAATGCAATTGTTTTGCACAAACACAACAACAACAACACCTTTGTTTCCATGTTTAGTCTCATACCTTGGCTAGGATCTTTACCTAAGCCACAGCCTGATGATCAGGGAGCCTCTCCTCCCTGTAGGGTGTCCAACAGAGACCTTGCATTTTGTTGCTCCTTGGAGCCAGTTCAAGGCCCAAATCAAATATCTCTCATCTACCTCCTATAATCACTGTAACTAAAGAAACACCATAAGAATACAGATTTATTTTCCTAAAATCATTCTTTCTCAGTAAGAATTAACTCAACCTCTTAGTGTACTGAGTTTCCCAGCCTTATCATTTAAATATCCCTGCTCTGAACATGTCCTTCATTTAGCTGAGTACTTCTTTATTTTGCCAAATTTTTGTTTTACTGTTGCAGTTTATGTCCCTTTGTAGAGAAACTTTTAGACGCCAAACCTCTTCTTCCATTGACTATTTACATTTTCTTACTTTAAAAAGTAACTTAAGAGATACACACAGTTCCTTAAAAATGCAAATTTTCATCCAAAAATGTATACAAATATGGTAATATTCAGAGGAAATATATCTGTCAACTATGTAAATATTTTGATGTAACATTGTATGTAGTACAAGCTGGTAAAATGTGAGCTTTTGAAGTTACTTTATAGGTTCTTTAAATAAATGTTTTATATAGCTCAGTTACGTGGATGCCGATTTTGCATATTATCTTCAAGGCTATTTACAAAGTGACAGTCGGGAAAGGAAGGAATGTGAGAAAGTGTTCTTAATCTGGAGTCTACATGCAAGAACATTCTTTATTAACCTTTCTTTCTCCATAGGACTAAAGACATAGGAAAACATCAGTGTGACTGACAGTTGACATATTGTATCTTTGATGTGGACAGGTCCTGTAATGACAATATGAAATATATGAGACCTTTCATACCACGCCATTTTTCTCTCATTCTCTATTCATTGGTAGCCGTATACATTGTGAACATCCAGAGCCAGGTAATAAGGAAAAAATATTGACTTTCAGGCTAAGACTAAACTTCTCTGGTTACAATCTAAAGATGACATCTTTCATGTCCAGAAGCTACAATACAGCACTATTTAATTTTGGATCGGTTGTAAGCAGCATAAGCAGCACTTTGGCATTTTGTTTTATACCCAGAGGGTACCAGCACAAGACATGTCATTAGAACAGAAGGGTATTTGTGACCAGATGGCATCATTCTTTTCCTATTTTTTTTTCTTTCATTTCTTTTCTTTCCCCCAAGCAAAGGTCTACTTTTAATCATCAAGAAGATCTGATACTTTGATGCTTTCACCAAATTTCAACTTAGCAACTGGCTCACAATTCAGACAGTATTCAATCACTTATTCCTTTTTACTCAGCTAACACTTACTGCACAATTGTTTTCTGGCAGCTGCTAGACCAGATATTGAGGCTGCACAAATCTCATTTGCAAATGGCACCACGGGCACCGCTCATTCTCCTTTGTGCAATATTTCCTGTCAGTAGACATTCAGACTTATCTGGTATTCTAATTTCATGAACTACATTTCTCCAATATCATTCATAGTTGACAGATATATTTCCTCTTTAATTACTGTTTGTTTAGAAAATACTTACCTATTTTACATATCAGTATGTCCCTGTTTGCCTTTTCAGTTTCCTTCTTTGGAATCCAGTGCAGAATTGAGACAATCCAACTCTTAAATTCATGCCATACAATCATCGGCAATCGTTATTTCCCCTCTTAAATATAATTTCCGATTATTTTCTCTCTATAATAAACTATAGTTTATTTTCTACATGTCCTTTCAAAATACATGGTGTAGACTTTAGTATAAATGTGTTTTATATTTATATACATCCTATTTTTCACACTTGTTTTGGAGATCCTTGCATATTGTTTGGTGCACAAATAATTAAGTGCTTTTGATGTTATATAAATACTGCAAAAAATACCTGGCTCATTTTATTTACATCTTCCCTATTGATGGACTCTTAGGTACCTTCTCATTGCCTGCTAACACAAAGAAAGCTGAGCATTGTAGTACATTCTTTCTGTCATTTTTTTTTCTGGTCTCTACATATAAAATAGTTACTAATGGATCTTTGGAATGTATACGTATCCTTTGTCATTGAATACTGCTGATGTCTCTGTAGGTTTTAATTTGTAGGAGCAATGCTTGAGGATTTTTATACATTATCAACCATCAAGGATGTTTGATATATGTTTTTCTTTCTGTTCCTTAGCAAACTGAGTGATGTAAATAATTGCTTTTATTTAGCATTCTATGACCACTCAAGAGGTTGTGTAACTCATTACTTTTTCAACAGACTTTAAGGCTTTCCTTGTCTAAATTTCTTTTGTATCCTTTTCCTATTATTTTAGCAGATTTCTTGTCATTGTCTTATTGGTTCATAGGAATTATTTATATAAATCAGATTTGTATACCTTATCTATTTTGATACATTTGATATTCATACAGTCAAACCTAACATATAAAATATATGGTTCTTTGGAATCTTGTTTAAGAATTTCTTCACCAACCTATCTCACAAAATATTTTCCTACATTTTCTTTCAATAATCCTTAATTTTCATCTCTCAAATGTATTCTAACTTTATTTGACCTTCATCATTTTATACAGTAAAAAGTAAGAGATATAACATTTTTGATGTAGTAAGCCATTTTCCTGTCTCTTTCTTCTTAATAACATATATGTCCTTTCCACTTTTCTTTTTAATATATGTTATTATAATGTTGTATACTCTAACAGAATACCCTCTTGATTTTTTAATCCAAATGGTCTTACCAGAACACAGATTTTATACTTTAATATACATTTTAAAATTTCATTGAATATCACGAGTGAAGG
The DNA here is from genome assembly GCF_024362965.1 of Panthera pardus. Taxonomy (NCBI): domain Eukaryota; kingdom Metazoa; phylum Chordata; class Mammalia; order Carnivora; family Felidae; genus Panthera; species Panthera pardus. The sequence continues at coordinate 24,498,106 of NW_026526688.1, read as the reverse complement.
GGAGGTATAGGCTGGTTATGCAATGAATAAATCCCAGAGATAAAAGGTACAGCATAGGGAATATAGTCAAAGGTGTTTCAATAGCATTGTATGGGGACAGATTATAGCTACATTTGTAGTGAATATACATAATTTATAGACTTGTGAAATCATTATTTTGTACAGATGAAATTAATGTAACCTTGTGTGTCAACTATATTTTAATAACAAGTGTAGATAAACAGGGGCGCCTGGATGGCTCCATATGTTAAGCGTGTGACTTCAGCTCAAGTCATAATCTCACAGTTCATGAGTTCCAGCCCTGTGTAGGGCTCTGTGCTGACAGCTCAGAGCCTGGAGCCTGCTTCAGATTGTCTCCCTTTCTCTCTGCCCCTCCCCTATTCAAGCTCTGTCTCTCTCCCTTTCTCTCTCTCTCTCTCTCAAAAATAAATAAAGATTTAAAAAATTGTTAATAAAAATAAATAAATAAAATTACAAAAGAAAAAGATCGGTGTTACTTACGACATAAATATTTGGAGGAACGCATCAGGAAATCTACGTGTGAAGGTTAATAATAACAAATGCATTTTAAAAATAGGTAATAGATGTTTTTATTTTATTGGATTAATTTAGATTTTTATACTTCTTTTGTCAGTTTTGATAAACCTTTTCAAGGAATGTTTTTATTTCACCTAAACTGTCAAATATATTGGCATAAGATACTTAATAAATCATCATATTTTCATCTTTTCCGTGTATAATCATATTGATTTCCTTGCTATTGCATGTTCTGTTACTTCTTGGCTAATACTGAAAATATGTTATCAATTATTAATCTTTCAAGAACCAATCTCCAGCTCTGTTGGTTTTCTCCATTATCTATGTCTTTTTATTTATATGTCTGTCTCTCCCCCTTCACAACCCGCCCCCCCCCCCCCCCCCACAGGATATGTGTTCATATGTATACAAACATTTCCCAGTTCTGTCCACTGTAAGGTCTAGATAAAATTATCACGCCCAGCACACAGATTTTATTGTTTCAATACCATTTTCAACGGAAAGGAACCATAAAAAATAGCTGATTTCACAGATGGGGCAGGGAAAGTATAAAATGAACATGAAGTATCTCTTTGTGCAAAAAACAGGCAAACTCTCACAACATGATTGGGGTCTGTCAAAGGGACACAAAAGCTACTTTGGGACAATTCGAACATCAAAATAAGTATCGACACGAAAGTTATAACCTACTAAATAAAATAAGAAGGTACGAGTCTGCACTGACATGCATTAATACATGCAGGGGAAAGAAACACTCTTGCGTATGGTAGAATGCTAACTAATGAATACAGAGAAACAATGGACTTAAGTGCACGATTTGGCAAATAAGCAAAAATTGCCAATAGGTGTAAAAGCTCACTAGTGGAAGTCTGAGAAGTAACAGAATATTCGCATAGTCTCAAAATGTTTCCCTGCAAGCTACCTATTAATTACAGTGACTAAAACAAGAAAATAAGAACCATACAGTGACAATGGAAAAAACCTAATGGTCAAAATTAGCATTCCCAGTAAAAGGACTGATAGACAGCATGGCTATGCTATTAAGATTTGCTGAGAATAATTCCACCTCACATTTGTGGTATTCCTGCCGAAAGAATATAACCCATCTTCAATCATGAAGGAAGAAAGACAAACCCAAGTTGAAGGAATGATGACAAAGTAACGCTCCTGTCCTCTTCAAAAGTATCATTGCCGTGAAATATAAAAGAAAACAAACTATCCCACATGAAAAGATATTGAAGATAAATGATAACTAATTGTAACTGATTATTTTAAATTTGAGAATTTTGGACCTCGCTGAAATAAAATTTAAGAATTTGAAATCCACTTACCTTCCCTCATTCCCCACTTCCTCGCTAAGCTTTTTTCTTCACTTGTAGACATTTAAGTGAATGAGCTGACACAGTACCTCAGGATCCCTTTCCCTTTAGCGACTACATAATTGGAAATCTTATAATAGCAAGCTTACCCTAGATCCTTCGGGAAGAAAAGAAGATTTTGGTATGAAAATATTTGGCTGTTTCGATAGAATTAATTAGTTAGTCATGCTTGCTATTTTTACTTTCATGGACAGAATAGAAAATGGGATTTTAGGAGCACCTGGGTGGCTCAGTCGGTTGTGTCCGGCTCCAGCTGAGGTCACGATCTCACTGCTCGTGAGTTCGAGCCCCACGTCCGGGCTCTGTGCTGACAGCTCAGAGCTGGAGCTTGCTTTGGATTGTGTGTCTCCCTCTCTCACTGCCCTTCCCCTGCTCAGGCTCCGCCTCTCTCTCAAAAATAAATAAACATTAAAAAGAATGATTAAGAAAGTGGGATTTTAGTTAATGTGATTCAGTGTGTCTGTGAGGGCTGCCACTATGAGAATGTCTGTTTTTCCATGTGTCCACTGAATGCGTGTTTATTCAACACCTAACATGCGTGAGGTGCTGAGTGAGGCCCAGAGACATAGTAGGCAACATGGACTGGTCCCTGTCTTCATAGGGCATGCGTTCCAGAGAGGAGCACAGAGAAAGTACTTCGCTTTCATTAAGCCTACGAAAGACCAAAATTGTTATTTGCTATTACTCTGTTACCCAAAGGCAAAGACCAAATTTTTGTGACAGAAAAATCACTGCCTGGTGAGTCCTGAGTTAAACAATTTGATATCTAGGGATCTTCCTTTTTAAATCTATAATTAAGGAGTAATATTTAATATTTTCTCAATTTTGTTGGTATGCTGGGAATGTGTAAACACAATTTCCAAAAGTAAATGGTCTATTTATTTGAAACAACTAAAACTCAAAGTCTATTTTAGATGTTAACTCAATATATAAATAGTACACTGGAATTGTCTTTATAAACAAATATTTCTTTGAAAGATATAGAAATGCATTAGTATCTTTATAAATAGCTAACATTTTTAAAGTGAAGCTAAAATAATATTCAGGATCTTTGGAATTAAGTGATCACTAATTAAGTTTCTTCTTATCACTAAGGCCAAACCCATTCTGGTTGAAATAAGTTCTAGGATTTATGACTTTATTTTCATTCTCCTAGCACATTGTTCAGGTTTCCAAGTGCTTTCTATTTCTATTTTCTTTGACTTATACTGTAATAAGTTGTTTGTCTGATTTGTTTCCTCACTAAATGAATTGCTTAATTATACTGTGGAGAAGGGAACGATATTCTAATTCTTATTATATTTACCAAGACATAATAGATCTATATATATTTAGTATCGGATCAATGTTGGTTGAGTTAAATTCAGTGATACCTGAGCTTTCCCTTGACCTAAATGGTTTTTGAATTGTTGTATGTCTATTAACAAATAATTATTACCTCCCTTTTGTATACTTTAACTTGGAATATTTTTAAACCCAAAGAAATGTTGCAATAATATCAAAGAGCTCCTACCTAGCCTTCCATACATATTTCTCAGTTGTAAATATTTTATCACATCTGTCTTTTCATTTTTTCTCTGTATCCTTAAATACAATGATTTTTTTCCCCCCTGAACCATTGAGAATAAGTTTCAGACTACCCCTAAACAGTTTGGTGCACATTTCCTGACAATGATAGCATTTCATACTAAATACAGCACAATTACGAAATTTAAAACCTCATTAGTATTTCAATTATCACAACAATGTCCCCTAAATCAGAAACAAAAACAGAAAATTCGGGTCCAGGATCCAATCTAATACACTCTAGGATACATACTGCAGTTAATCACTGTCTCTCTTTAGACTTTCAATTGGGAATAGTTCCACAGTTTGTTTAGTCTTCATGACCTTGACACTTTTGAAAAGCAAAGACGAGTTATATTGTACAGTGTTCCTCCATGGAGGTTCTATGTTTTGTCAGGAACACCATGAGTTCATTGTCTTCTCAGTGCATTACAGGTGGAGGCATATCATTAAGGTTTATCTCATTACTGATGTTAACTTTTTTTCATTTGGATAAGGTGGTGCCTTCCAGGTCTCTCTACTGTAAAGTAACATTTTTTACTAATTTATAAGCATTTTATAGATAAGTATTTATAATATGTAAATATCCTTCTTCTTAACAAACATTAACTATGATTATTAACATACTTTGTTGAGTCTTCCTTTAGGAATTACTATATTTGATAAGTAATGACTTTTCTAACACCATTATTTTTTTCGATAGTTATTACTTGTGCTATAAAACTGTGAGATCATGACCTGAGCTGAAAGCAAGGGTCCAATGCTTAACCCACTGAGCCACCCTGGCACCTCATTAATTTTTCATTAATATTTATATGGATTAATTGATTGCTGTTTTAGGACACTGATTAAAACCCATTACTATTTATCTTGATGATGAAATTGTCTCACATCTGGTGCCTGTGTCTTTTTAACATGTACCCATTCACTCTACGAAGATCCACGTGCTTTCTGTTATTATACTGGAACACTCCTGTTGTGGCAAGATGTTCCACAATCATAATCCCATGGTTGAATCCCAGTCCTTGGTAATCCTAGACCACAGTCTTAGGCTGTGACCATCAGGAGTGTTTCAGGAAAACTACAGGGAACTGGAGTTGGAGAATTTCCCTACTTTTAAGTAGATAAGAATCTGGTAAAGTCTTTTCCCCTGGAGAATAAGACTTTGTTATGGAGAACACTCTGGGTTTATTTCATTATGGTTACTGTTCTTCCTCACTGGAAACACAAGGGAGTTTTTCTTGGATCCTTACAGTGAGAATCTAGTGGTGTCCTTAGGCATAAAACCAAGGAGAACGTGAAGAGCCTCCCTGAGACTAGGCTCCTAGGGGTTCTCAGCTGTGAGCTAGTCTTTACTCAGCTTCCAACAGTATGTGAAAATTACCATTTAAGTTTTCCTGCCAGATTATGCCTCCAGCATCTTCAGTTCCAGGCAAACTGATCTTGGCTGTGAGTACCTGTATTTGCCTGTTTCCAGATTTCAGAGTGGGGATTTGCCTTGTGACTTCAATTCTCTTATGGGTCCAAGAAAAATTGTTAATTTTTAGTTTGTTCAGCTTTTTTTCTTGTTGGATGGATGGGAATAATAACTTCCAAACACTTGGCATGTCAGAGCTGAGCCAGAATATCTTCCTCCTTTTTTAAAATACTTATAAGGAATATGTTATATATGATACATATATGTATGTTAGAGTTATTAGTCCTTTTAGCAGTGATATTTATTAGAAATACTTTATCATGCATCTCATAAATGATCTGTCTGATATCATCCAATGGTAATTTGGCCGTGTAATTTTTGAAAAGTTAATCAAATATACCAATCTTTACTTTCATTCCATCTGAATTTTGTGTCATTGTCAAAAAATTCTTTCTCTACACTAACATTATTTAAAAAGTAATCCATTTTTTATACTTGTGTGTTTATACATTGCTACAATTAGATCTCTTTTTCCTGCCCATTTGAAGTTTATTCTTGTGCAAGGTTTAAGGTATGGATCTATAGTTACCATTTTCAAAATGGTTATTCCTATAATACCAGCAGTATTTACTATAAAAAATCCTAACTCTCCCAGAGATTTGATATGACACTTCCAACATATACTGAATTTTCACATATACTTTTGTCTATTTCTCAATTTTATGTAACTCCTTCAGTGTATCTGTCTATCCATGCATCATTACCACATTTAAAAATAAGATATATATATATGTGTGTGTGTGTGTGTATATACACATATACACAAAAATGCAGTTTATTGTGTATATATGCATATCTGTATTTTTGTGTATATGTGTATATACACAATGAATATATGGATAATGGATATATAATATATTTTAATATCTGGTAGAGAAATTCCCTCTGTAGACTTAGTGTTTTGATAATTTCAAAACTATTCTTACATGTTTCTTTTTAAAAATTAACTTTAGTATTAGTTTGCCCAGCTCTATAAAAATTCCTGTTGGAATTTTTGCTAAGATTCCATTAAATTTATAAATTAAATCAGAGAGGATATGTCATCCTATTGAAGAACACTTCTTTTCCCATTAGTTGAAGGCTACTTTTGTATATTTAAGAAGCATGGAAAGTGTTCTTATATGTACATTTTGCATGTGTTATTTATTCATAAATATTATACCTTCTTTGTTATTATTACACATGATAATTGTACTCTTATTAACTCCTCTACCTGTTTGGCACAGATTTTATTTTCTAAAGATGGCTACACCAATATATCCTACCCCACACACTCTTCCTACAATATGAGTTTTGCACTCCTCTGCTGAGAGGTGGGCTTTGTGTTTCTTCCACTTGAATTCAGAGGTACCTACAACTATGTCAGAAGTGATTCTGTGTTTTCTTCATAGATACAGCCTCTGTGAGACCCTTTCAGAAGACGCAACTTTAGAGGTGTGCAACATTGTAACAGAAGTCCAGTGTTTCTAATTTTGTCATGTTGGAGAGACCATATGAAGGAGATGCTGAGGAACAGACAGACAGGAGCCCTGGCTAATTCGCCTCTAGCTGTTTGTAGCTAATATTAGTGGAAATGCCTCTATTATTTTTCTACTAATATGTTGTCTTTAGGGATAAGGTACGTAGATAAAAATGAGAATTTGAGTAGAAATATATATATAAATATCTCAAGATACAGATAGAGATAGATATATTCATGTTAACCACTATTCACTAATACCTATTTTGAAGGGCACCTGGGCAGCTCAGTCGGTTGAGTGTCCAACTGTTGATTTTGGCTCAGGTCAGGATCTCAGATGTGAGATTGAGCTCTGCATGGAGCTCTGTGCTGGGCGTGGAACCTGCTTAAGATTCTTTCACTCTTCCTCTCTCTGCCACTCCCTGCTCATGCTCTTTTTCTCTCTCTCAAACAAAAAAAGATATTTTGAGAAACAATTTTTTCTGAAATAGATATTTAATATTGCCAAATGTCTCCAGCATCTTTTCTTATTTTCTCCTTATATATATTATTGTGGTATATTAACAACTTTGCTGACATTCAAACAAACTTTCATTCTTAGAATAAGCTCTTCTTGGTCATGGGGTGTGTGTGTGTGTGTGTGTGTGTTTCTACAAATGTTTTAGGATTTTGTTTACTAATAGGTTAGCATTTTTGTATTAATATTCATAACAATATCCATCCCCACTTTCAAAACCTTTTTTGCTACTCTTAAAAATATAATCAATACAGGGGTGCCTGGGTGGCTCAGTTGGTGAGTCTTCTGACTTCGGCTAAGGTCATAATCTTGGGGTTGGTGAGTTCAAGTCCGATTTTGGGCTCTGTGCGGACAGCTCAGAGCCTGAAGCCTGCTTTGGATTCTGTGTCTCCCTCTCTCTCTGCCCCTCCTCACTCATGCTCTTTCTCTCTCAAAAATAAACTAACATTAAAAATTAATATATAAATTAGTACAAAATATAATGCTATATCTAGCATAGCTTAATGGCTTTTAAATATTAAAATACATCATAGTAAATTCAGAATATAAGATTAAGTATTACTAAAAATGTCATATATATATTCATAATTTTATATATATTTTTTATTTTTATATAATTTTATATTAAAAATATTTTAAAAGGTGAAATACTGCTTTGTAATCAACTATATATATATTATTTATTAGTATATTTATTAATATATATATTATGTATTATAAATACAAAGCAGTATTTCACCTTTTTAAATCTTTTTTTTTTCCTCAATGAAGTTTTTATCCTTACTTTTCTGTAAGATCTCACTAAATGTCAATAATCAAAGAAAAAGTGACTATCTATAATTTAAGAACATTCAAATTATAGATTGTAGATTTGATCACCAACTCAGTTACTTAAATTGGGGAGGATACTTGACTATATCAGCAATCTTGGCTTTACTTGCTTTAAAATTGAACACTTTATTACTTTTTAAAGGAATCATAGTCTAGTAGTTAAAAATATAGATTATGAAGTCACATAACACTAGATTTGCATCACGCTTCTATCAGTATTTGGATATGTAACTTCACACAATTTAATTTATCTAAACTTTTTAATCGTATAATATGTAGGGCTATTTTCAATTTAAATTAGATAATACACAGAAAGCACCTCACAATGTCCCACATATGGTAAACACCCAAAACACTAGCTAAAGACCAAAAAAAAAAAAAAAAAACAAAAACGCAAAATGGTAATCATCAAAATTTATTGTATTGACTGAATTAATTTGTATGTTTTTATAAGCCCACAAGTTTTTTTTAAACTTAGACCTATATGAGTTTAGATCATATTTATAATATGAGTAGTACATTGAACTATGAACTTTAAATATTATATAACATCTAAATTATGTGTAAGAATAAAGTTTATTTTAGAACTCTTAGGGACTTCAATATGTCATGACTTTGAGTCAGTTCTGATCTGTTCAAAATCTGTTATGATGTTTGAAAAAAATTTTTGAAAAAGACAAGTAAAGACACATGTAGGATATATTTCTTAAGATATAAGTTAGGTTCCAAATCTAAATTACTGACATGTCCTTGTCTCTACATACAATTAAGAATCATTACAAAGTAATTCAGAGGATGTTCAGCTCCCACAGTTGTGGGTAACAAACTCATTTCAGAGCTCTGTTGGGGAATTAAAAAGACTCTTCATTCTAATGAGGTGACAAGTTTGACACAAGAGCTACCACAAAGAAGAAGAAAGGAGAGTTTTAAATGGCAAAGAATGAGTTGGCATAGAAACACTAACTTCTCAGTTCTCTGTAACTCAAATGCATTCCAGCATTTTGTAGACAAAGGCACATTTTATCAAGTGGCTATTAAAAGTAAAAAACTGTCAGTTTGATCAGTCATCTGATATTCCTCAATGTAAGTATCCTGTAGTAAATTGCTTTAATTGGCTTTATTAGTTTTTTCCTAAATATAATGACTATTAAAAATTAGATACTCTGCCAAGCACAACACAATCATTCATTTAGCTATTTGAAGTTTCTGAAACAGGTGTGCATGGAAGGCTCAGTCAGTTAAGGGTCTGACTCTTGATTTTGGCTCAGGTTATGATCTCATGGGTTGGTGGGTTCAAGCCTCGTGTCGGGCACTGTGTTGACAAGACAGAGCCAGCTTGGGATTCTCTCTCTCCATCTGTCTTCCGGCCCCTCCCCCACCCATGAGCTCTCCCTGTCTCAAAATACATTAAATAAACTTAAAAGAATAAGTAAAGTTCCTGAATCAAATAGGTTATGTATAACTCACCAAATTCTAAATATGAAAAATATAAACTTCTGAGAATTTATATAATTCAATTAAAATAGCACAGCTAGATTTGAATAAACCCACATTCTTTTACTTATGTTATCTTTTCACCACTAAAGTATCCTCTATTTATATTTTCATTAAAATAATAATTTATTAATATGTATATGATTAGTGTAAAGAGCATCTTGGAAATTCCATTAGGCATACTAGTTATACAGATAGGGTTCATGGTTTTTTGTGTTCGTTTTTTTTGTTTGTTTTTGGTTTGTTTTCTGTTGTTGATTTTTGTTGTTTTTGCTTAGTAAGTAACAAAAATGTGATGTGAAGACTAGCATATAGTATCCACTGAATAAGTATATATAAAATGACTACATTAATGAATAAACTCATACTTATTAGCTAATTAGCTAATAGAGATTTACTGTACTAGGCATGCAATACAAATGTAATAAGGACACCCCACAGAATGAGCAACTTCAAAATGCATGTCTAACTATTTTTTTTTTAATTTTTTTCAATGTTTGTTTATTCTTGAGAGAGACAGAGTCAGAATGCACGTGGTTTAGGGGCAGAGAAAGAGGGAGATACAGAATCTGAAGCAGGCTCCGGGCTCCGAGCCAACAGCACAGAGCCTGATGCACCACTCGAACTCATGAGCTGTGAGATCATGACCTGTGTTGAAGCCGGACGCTCAACCAACTGAGCACACAGGCGCACCCATGTCTAAGTATTTTTGACGCTCACAATCATGAATATATCATTCCATAGAAGTTATAAGAGAAACACAGGAATGAATATCTTGGCATTGGAAATAAGATGTATAACTTTTATGCCATGGAAGCCAAATAAAATTACTCTTCTTGTTCTTTTGTTTCATATAAAAAAGTTTAAAATATTCAAAGAAATGATAAGATTCCTCCCAGATGGTAAGCACCTTCAGGAAAACTCTGGCATTTATCAGATTTGGAGTTTAAAGTAAACTCTGCCTGCAAAGAATCCAGATGTCGACAAAAGAATATAATTTGCTGTAACATATTCATGAGACAATTAATGACTAAGTGTCCTGAATAAGATATCAGAAATAACTGTGTTAGATTCATTAAGAAGTCTTTTGATAAGAAAGTCAGTTCAGTTAAGTGATAGTACTTTCTGGTTTTAGAAAGAAGCCTTTGCTATAACAATTATTTAAAATCTGTGTTTTATGAATATATTCATTAAAATTGGACACTTTAAATTTCCACATTGATTTTATCCTGATAGATATACCTATTTAAAATATTTCTAATATTTTGAAACATTCAAGGATCATTTCTTTTTTTTAAATTTGTTTAATGTGTATTTATTTTTGAGAGGTAGAGTGACAGAGCACAAGTGGGAGAGGGTCAGAGAGGGACAGGGAGACACAGAATCCAAAGCAGGCTCTAGGCTAGGAGCTGGCAGCACAGAGCCTGATGCAGGGCTCACTCGTGAACCGCGAGATCCTGAGCAGAGCCGAAGTGGGGCGCTTAACCGACTGAGCCACCCAGGCGCCCCTGGATCACCTCTGTCTTAATTATTCTTCCATCTTTGTTTCCCAAGTGTGAAAAAATATTCCTCACACTGTCACACGATCCACCCTTCGCCCTATCAATCAATCAATCAGTCAGGAGTCAGGGAATCAGTAACCTGCAAATTATGTACCGCCAGCTATATACCCATCATAATGATAGGTTTAAGGTGATACATAAAAATTAAGAAATGTTGACTTTACCCTTATATGTTGTGTATTCATATAAATTAGGCTTATATATAGAAAACACAAACTAAACGTATAAGGTAATCCTTACATGCCAGGAGAGTTCAAAGGGAACATAGCCCAATATAAGCTAGAATATGGCAACAATTAGTGGAGAATCTCAAAGGTCTTGAAGGGATTTTGGGATACATAACGATTTAAAGGATGAACCTCTAATGATCCTAAAGATAATATCTGGAATCTTCCAAAATAGTTCCAGAATGAGTATAAAAAATTATATGAAAACTGCCTATGTGGAAAGAAAGTCTGTCAGTAGTAACCTGTGCCTTAGGTTGAAGATTTTATCGTGAATATATATATCCTATCTACCTATATCACCTATATATAGATGGTGATATATGTATTTCCTATCTATGGATATTGTAAAGAAATACCAGAAAATTCCTTCCAAATGAATATTTACTATATATTTTGTGCCAGATAATTTTCTATGGCCTAGGAATAAAGGAGTGACCAAAAAAGAAAACCTGTATCTTCACAGAGCTTACATTTTAGTGACCTAAGACAGGAAATTCATGCAACAAGTAAGTAGGTCACATATCACATTGGCTGGTGAAAAGTGCTATGGAGTGACATAAAGAATGGAAACAGGATAAGCAGTACAAGTGGGTTTTGTGCACTTTTAAGCAGGTTGGCAGGAATAGCCTTACTGACTACGTAGCATTTCAAGCAAATACTTGAAGGAGACAAGGGAGTAAAACTTGTAGAATTTTGGAGATAACCGGAATAAAAAAAACAAAAACAAAACAAAACACAAAACAAACAAAAACCCATTAAAGCAGAGTAACAGCAAGGAAAAAGGCCTGGCGCAGGAAAGTGTTTAGAGTATCAGGGGAACAGTAAAGAGATCTGTGGGGATTCAGTCAAAAGCGTGTGGGGACAATGAGTGGAAAATGAAGCTAGGGAAATAATGAGATGAGCTGTAGAGGCAGTTCATGAGGGATCTAATAGTTAATTGTAAAGGCTGTTACTTTTATTTTAATGAGACAGAGAGCTATGATAAGATTTTGAGCACAGAAGTGACATTATGACATTATCTGACTTGTATTAGAGAACTCCATGGACTAACACGTTGAAAAGAAGCTTTGGCTGGCAAAGAGTGGGAGCAGAGAGATCAGCAAAGCGGCTTTTAGAATTATCTAGGCAAGAGAAAATGATGGCTTGTAAAAGAATGGTACCAGTATATCTGATAAGAAATCACATCTAGTATGTAGTACTTGGTAGTGCACGAGGTTAAGCAAGCCACAAAGAGATGGCTCCCAGATTTTCAGCCTATGCAACTGGAAACACAGAGTTCACATTTAGTGAAATGGAAAGGGTTCATTGAAACATGAAAGTAAGATCATGAGTTCCATTTGAACCTGTTAAATTTGAAATTTATATATGAATGTTAAGTGGTTATTTTGAGTCCAAGTTGTATATATAATTCTAGAATTCACAAGAGTGGTCTGGACTAGAGATATTAATTTATGAGTACTCAACATATAAATGGGAATTCAAGCAATGGAACCCAAGATATTTAGAGAAGACAGTGAAACAATGAATCCTCAGGACTCTGCCCCCAGGGATCACAACATCATTAGGCCCAATGAGTAAAACCAGCCAGGAAAGATTAGACTTAGACATAAAGCAAAGGGTGGCATTTTGTCAAGCAAAGTAAAAAACACTTTTCAAGGAAGGAATGAATAATTGAGGACTCAAAACTGCTGGATTTTGCATAAAAACTAAGTGATTAAAAAAAACAAATTTAGCAACATCATGGGGGCAAAAAAATAGTATGAAAGACATCAAGAGAAAATGAGATGAGAAGAATTATAAGAGTGGGTTTAGACAAATTTTTTAATAAGTTTTCATGTAAATGTTAGCAGAGAACTGTAATGAAAGCTGGGGGGGGGTTATTTTTAGACAGGAAAACTGATGATATATAACAGGATAGAGAAGTCATAGGCTGAATTTCTTAGGTAAGATGGTGACAAGGGACTTTGTGCATAAATGGATCTTCTTTATCAATAAGAGGGTAGGCACATACGCACATGTGTTCATTAATCTGGTAGGAAGAATTTTATGAATTCTTAACTAACTGAATTTATTTTTTTCCAGTGAAATAAGAATGGACATCTGCTGTGAGTGAGAATAAATAGGTACAAGATAATTGGGTAAAGAAAAAATGATAAAATAATCTTTTAGTTGAAAAGAAAGTAGACTCATTGAACTTTTGGACACTGATGGTAAATTTAGGATTAATGATCATGAATTTATAAAGAAAACAGACCACATAATGCTATGTTTTCTTTCAAACAAATTGATTTGATTGGGAGTAGAGATGCAGTAGCCAGAAAATTAGAGTTTTCCCACAGCAGCACAAGGAAGCAAGAGAAGGATAAGGTCATTGAAGATGTATGAAGGGACCATGGAATTTAAGTGAGGAAAGGAGTGGGGATAAACTACAGAGGACTACGGAGTCATGGAAACTGAAAAGACGGTATCAGAACTGGACTGTGAATCCTAGTGAAGCCAAAGTATTGTTATAGTCTTGGAACAACAGTAGGAGTTGAAATCAAAAAAAGGGGGGTTGTTTGGAGTAGAAATTACAGAAGTTTCAGTTTTTAGCAATGACAAGTTCTATGGATGATCATGAGAGTGAATCAGTGAATTTGGGCTGAGAAGAAAAATCACTGGAGAAAAAGAAATCAGGGAATTAAGAAGCATATCCTAGTCAAGTCAAAGAATTGTTATAGTTTTGGAACAAGACTGAGTTAAGTGCAACAGTATGTGTTTGCAATTAAAAAGGGGAGTTGTTTGGAGTAGAAATTATAGACGTTTCATTTTTTAGCAATGACAAGTTCTATGGATGATTATGAGAGTGGATCATTGAGTTTGGGCTGAGAAGAAAAATGACTGGAGAAGCAGAAATCAAGGAATTGAGAAGCCAAAATATGGGGACAATGATCTGTATGGAAATTTGGCATGGATTATGACAGAAGTATGATGAATTAGAAGGATGAGATTTAGTGCTAAAAGCTTCAAATCAAAATGTAAATATATCAGTCATACACTGAATAATACAAGATACCCTTTGTAAAGCAAGAGACTCTAGGAAATACAAAGAGATATAGGTAGAAACACACTAATAATTATTTACTTTGACACACTACTCTCAGCATAATAAAGGTCAAATGGCCAAAAATATATCTGAGGATAAAGAAAACTTAACTCACATAATTAATAACATAATCATTAAGGAGATTGCCTATCTATCTATCCATCCAACTATCATCATTCAAAAGATTACATCACTAGAAAGCTTAAGTGCCAAAAGCAGAATTATTAAAATCAAATTCTCTGATTACACTATTTATAATAAAATCAATATTAATAATAGAAATTAAAAAGGCTGTCAACATGGAGATTTTAAACCTGTGTCTATTAAATAACACCTGGGAATCTGGCTAAAAGGGAATATATGCAAGCTTTACATGTTACATTATCATCCTATGTGTCAATTTATTGTGAATATTTTCCCTGACTGTGGTTTGCAGTTATTATGTCACGTACGTTGTCTAATACATTGATTGTTTTGATATTTTGTTAAAAGGCTCTCTTGAATCAATATTAGATAATCACTAATATTTTTCTAAGACATGTGGATGTCAGAGTTTTAGCTTTAACTCTAATATATCTGGAATTTATTTTGGAATATAATATGATGAACTGTTTTCAAAATGTACTTTCCAAGTGGCCAGCAAATTTTTCCATTTTAATATATTCAAGAATATATAAATTATTTATTTTGTTTGTATTTTACTTTAATTGAAAAAAATTGTATCAGAATTCAAACAAGAAAGAATTGTATAAGTTAAATTTAAGACTACCATTCATGCTCTCAGTTCCAATCCCCAGGTCAGCATATAAAAATTAAAAATGCCATGTTCTGAATTTGTATGAGAAATTTAATTTGGAAGAAAACTTGAAAATAGATTGGAAGATAACTAGATGGTTTGGGTCAGCATCTCATTTTTAAAATAACCTACTAGATATGTCCAATTACTTGTATTATTTTTACTTTGAAATTCCCTATTTAAGAGTCTCAAATGAGAAAAATCAACTAAACTAATCATATCTTGGAACATCTTATGTCAGAGAACCTGTTGTAGAGAAAACATAATAAAGACTCATAAATATTGCAAAGGGAATGAAGAGAGCAAGAACAAAGACATCCCACAGGTTTCATGCAGAAACTATATGGGGTTTAAGTTATTGTGTGGTGATCAACGGTTACCAGTTGTCTGCGGGGGTAAAACCCTGGATGTATCATTTTCCAATTTCCTTGTAAATACTCCACCATAAATTTCATTTTATCTGCATGAACTCACTGAATACAACATTGGAAGAGGTGTGCACCACCGGTCACATGACTCAGTATGAACCACCTCCAGCACACCAGGGCAGCAAGCCCCTTAAGTGTATGAAGTTTGCTCTGTGTGGCACTTTCTAGTTGCATTTTAGGGACATGCATGGTGCATGTAGTTGTAGATACAGAGCAAGTAAAATCCTCTAGGATGCATGTTGTTAGGGTCAACTAATTAAAACCACTCTTTTTCAAGTAGAAGTGAAAGAAGTATTTGACACTGATGCCCTAGCTGGCCACTTGGCATTTCAGCTATTTGTGCCATGGTCCACACCACAGCCTTCAGGATGCAACAAGTTGCCACCAGTGGAGAGAAGACAAGAAAACTTGAAGACTTAAATACATAAGGGGAATCAAGGCTGAGTTGTCCTGACTTTGAGTGTGAGAATAGTCTATGGGTTCTTGCTCCTGTGGTTTTATCACTTACACTAGAGAGTATATTAACATTTATTTATTTTCTTGTTTGATAAAGCTTTGGTCCTTTTGCAGTAAGCCATTTGAAAGCAACATACTAAAAAAAAAAAAAAAAAGACAAATGCACGTAGAATTGGTTTAGTGCACACAAGGTTAAGATTTGCATCTAAAAAAGCTTTGGAATTCTAGCAAGTGAAACAGAAGTTGGAGTTGCTAAAATCTAAAAAAATTTTATGTCGGTGCAGATAAGTTATTGAGCACACACACACACAAATACTTTTGTATGGCAGTCCATACTTAATCTCTTCGACTCTTGTCATCACAGAGTTTTTGGAAATATTTCGGTCATTGTAGAACAAGTTTGTAGGTCAAATCATGTGTCCTCCAATGTCAATGGCCTTTATTTATAAAATAAAGTTTTCCTCCACATTTGGTTTACTTTTGTTCAAAACCAGTTGTAAAGCTTTAATCATTATTATATAAACGGACTGCCAAAAGTTCATCTTTCAAGACTTTTAACTTAATACAAATATTGAAAACTAAGCTTCAAAATGGAAGGATATTGAAATGTATGCCTATAAATGCAAAGGAAAAGAAGATGATGACATTTTAAGTAGTGTATATATTTTAATATTAAAATTCTAAAATTATGTTTTGGAATATCTTGAATTCTGGTTAAAATATTTTTGATGAATCATGTATGTGAATAAAATAAAATCATATCCTATGTAATAATGGAATAGAAAAAAAGGGCCATGATTTCAAAGAATTTAAATTTGATGAAAGTTTCCAAAAAATGCAAATAAGGAATATGTGATGAAATTTACCTGGAACAAATGTTTACTAAAGAACGACAGTCCAAATGAAAATAAAATTTTGGAATGACATACTCATATTTTAAATAAATATAAAACTGAAATTGAGATTATCCACCATATAGTAGAATTTACTCTTTAGCAGTTATTTTAGAGCCCCTTAAAATGATTATTGTACTAAGAATCAATTTAAAGTGTCAATAATTTCAAGTTCATTTATTATAAAAATTATAATTTGAAGACAATTGCAGATACTTTTATAAAAAATAAAAATACATTATTCTTGCTTTATAATTATTTTATATTCATACAATAAAAAGATTTTCATTTTGTTTTTATTTGCATATTTGTGATTTTTATTTCTTTGGATGGTACTTTGTTTTGAAAAATAGTTTCTGAATAAGACTGTTTTATAATGTCAGGAATACAATAAAACTGAACAATAATATTTTTATATATAATTTTATTATTTTTAATTACTAATCTCATAAATGTCCCATTTGTTCACACTCTGTAGATTACTGCAACTCAGAGACTTCAGTCTTTGCATTTTTAGATATTTAACACAAGGATCATTCTAGAATACAAATGTGAAGTTATCAGAACTCTCAGAGGAGAGTTAAAGAGGATTGAAGACAGAGAAGCAGAATGAAAGAAACTGAAGGATAGAGGAGGCATATGGAACAAATAGAAATTTCTGACTGATCATATTCCATAGAATAATGGAAGAAAACAGAAGATGAATGTGAAATATCATTTTTAATAGAAATCGGGAATTCAGAGAAAGGAACAGTTTAGATCTTTCTCCAAAGGAAAGATAATGAAACTGAAGTAAAATTCATCATTTAGCAACTGAAAAATCTGGCCCTGAAGAAGAAAATAATAAAACATAACACTAGCACCCATCTAAGAAAAGCAGTATTGGCCTTTAAATAAATGCTTGAGTGTCAAAGAACTTCTCTGTAAAAAGAATCAAAGAAGAGTAAAGAAAAATTCCTTTCTGTTAGACTGGAAAGTGGTGAGAAATCTCTCTATTCATCTCATAGCTTTAATTTAGTAATAAATACAGGGGCACCTGGATGGCTCAGTTGGTTAAGCATCTGATTTGATTTCTGTTCAGGTCATGATCTCACAGTTCATGTGATCGAGTCCCACTGAGAGCATGGAGACTGCTTGGCATTCTCCCCCTCTTTTTCTCTCTCCCCTCCCTTTCTGGTTCTCTCTTTCTCAAGTTAAATAAATAAACTTTAAAAAATACAAATAAATATAGGGTGCCTGGGTGGCTTGGTCGTTTTACTGTCCACCTTGGGCTCAGGTCATGATCTTGCGGTCTGTGAGTTCGAGCCCCACGTCAGGCTCTGTGCTGACAGCTCAGAGCCTGGAGCCTGCTTTGGATTCTGTGTTTCCTTCTCTCTCTGCCCCTCCCCAGCTCATGCTCTGTCTCTCTCTGTCAAAAATGAATAAACGTTAAAAAAATAAAAATAAAAATAAATAAATACACACACATCAAGAATATATACACACTGATATTAAAAATTCAGTGGATCAGGTATATGGCAGGTTAAAAACAGCTAAGGAGAAAATCAGAAAACTAGACTTGGGGAAATCCCCTCAGTGTAGTACAGAGATATAAAGACATAAAAATATTATTGACCAGGAAAGTTAATGGAGAATATAATAAAAAGGATCCCAATAAGAGCACAGGAGAAAATAACGAAAATGGAAGAAAAACAGTATTGCAAAAATAACATCTTGGAATTTTTGAGGTATTAAAAATATATAAGTACTCAGTTTAAAACCACAAATTATGTTTAAAGTAGGAATCACAGAAGCAAATGCAACATAGACATCATGGTGAAACTGCTGAACAACTGCTAATTAAAGACAAAGAGAAAATCATAAAACTACCTGACAGAAAAAAATAATTGATTAACAAAAGTAATAATAATTACAAACACATACACACTACTTTTGTGATGACTGAAACACAATGGAATGCAAATTTCAGAGTTGATACAAAATACCCATCAACTTAGAATTCTAAATCCATTGCACCTGAAACTCCATAATGAGAGTGGAAACAGATTTTTATTTTTAGACAAAGGCTTGGAGAATTTGTCTCTATAGACCCTTATAGAAACATATAAGGTTATGTTTATGTAAAAAGAAAATTATGCTCAGGAGGAAATATTAAGATATAAAAGCAATGGAAATCAAAGAAACTAATAAAAATCTGGCAAAAATGGGGTACTGAATGTTAAAATGATAATACATATGACTATTGTTGTTTACTGTGTTTTCTCAAAATTGATCTGCCCAGATACACTGAAAGTAATCATGAAGCAATGTCAAGGGCATAAGAACCAATAAGACATCAAAGGAATGACAAGTTGACCTGGATGTTAATATTGGCAGGCTGAAAGACTAATGATTTTTATAGTTGAGGTGGTTTCAATTCTTTCTTTCTTAGAAAATTGAAGGAAGACCAAATTAAGATGTCAGTTTGTAGAACATCAAAAAGTGACTTCGATGATAGATGCATCTTATGAGTGTTATTACTATTAAAGAAAATTCCATTCCCATCAATTTATTTAGGATTTTAGGCAGCACTTGTAGCCATAAAAAAATAATGAATTAAAAATGGAATCCATTCTATCCTAGCAATAAGCAATATTCATCCTTGAATACATGACACGTTGGAGGGGCAATAATATAATCTCACTAAATCTGTTTCTAATAAAATATTTTGTTTATTAAAAGATATATATCTACTATATTGATACAGCTTTAACTAACAACTTTAATTATAGTTTTAATAGTAAATCAGTCAAGAAGAAAATAATGTTAAGAGCCTTATGTTGAAAAATCATTGAAAAATTTTAAAGTAAATGTATATATTTGTATTGAAATATATGAGAATTTTTAGCAGAATTATTATATGTTAGGATAAAATCTATGAGGGGAAATAAAATAAAAAAAACTAAAAACATTGAAATATTCTGACTGTTAAAATCTTTATATTTTAAATAGATTATGGTAACCATTGAATTAGTAGTTATGTAGATTGTATTATATCCACTTAAAATAGGTTTGTGGGGCGCCTGGGTGGCTCATTTGGTTGAACGTCCAACTTCAACTCAGATCCTATCTCATGGTTCATGATCTCATGGTTCATGGGCTGGCTGCTGTCAGTGCAGAGCCTGCTTTGGATACTCTGTCCCCCTCTTTCTCTGCTTTCCCCCATTTTCACTCTCTCTCTCTCTCAAAAATAAACATTTACAAAATAAAAATAAAATAAAATAAATAAAATAAAATAAAATAGGTTTGTAATAGCATTGCATGGTGATGGATGGTAGTGACACTTGTAAGTAGGACAAAACATACAAAGATATTGAATCACTATGTTGTACACCTGAAAGAAATGTAACATTGTGTGTCAAATATACTCAAATAAATACATACATACATGTATGCATACATACATAAGATTTGTAGTCATTATATGTTTACATGAAGTATATCTTTTGAAGCTATTTATCTACTTGTTTATTTGAAGCTATTGAAATGTGAAAATATTTGGAAGCTGATGATATTCAAGAAATGCATTTTTAATTACGCTCTTAGTGGTGTATTTAGAAAAGAATTATTAAACATTATTCTAAAGAGTCTATATCTACAAGAAGATGGAGATATTCACTAACTTTAAACTTGTCAATGATAGCCATGAAAATAGCAATGCAGACTCTAACTTTCAAGCCACTGGTATGAAATCAGGAAAATAAGGTGAACACAAGTAATTCAGAAGGAAGAAAAGTTGGAGGAAATATGCAGTGAAAAAGTATGGAAAATAAAATAAACTTCTGACCTACCTGAAGATGCACAGAACTAAATAAATCATAAGTGTCCTCTATCTCCAACATTACCTAATAACAAGTCTCTAGGGCTAAAGAAACTCTAGGATATATGCCCTTAATTGAGGCTTTAGGGATAATCTGGAAATGGATTGATAAAACACCTAGTGTGAGACTGGAAACACTAAGACTGACCAAGCCAAATGATCTTCTGTTATCACCACTGGAAACATTTTTAATGTGATCAATCTCCTGATAGAAGATGCTTTGTCTTTTTTTTTAATGTAAACTTTATTTCTTTTTTAAAAAAAAATTTCAACGTTTATTCATCTTTGAGAGACAGAGAGACAGAGCACGAGTGGGGAAGGGGCAGAGAGAGGGAGACACAGAATCAGAAGCAGACTCCAGGCTCTGAGCTGTCAGCACAGAGCCCCAACGCGGGGCTTGAACTCACGAACTGCGAGATCATGACCTGAGCCAAAGTTGGATGCTGGAATGACTGAGCCACCCAGGTGCCCCAATGTAAACTTTATTTCTTATAAAAAGTAGCATACAACTATTGTAGATGTAAATAAATAACAAGAACAAAGAAAAAAAATCATGTATAACCCTACGACCTAGAAGGAGTCACTGTGAAACCTTTAATCTATGTCCTACACATATTTATTTTGAGATTCCATATATATATATATATATGGATATATATATATATATATATATATATATATATATATCCAAAAAGATTAATGTTGTATGCAAGATTTGTATTACAGCCCATGGGGAGCTACTGAGAGATTTCAAACAGGGAGTACTATGCTCACTGATACAACTGGGAAAGGTGGATAGGAAAGAAGTTAGTCTACTGGAGGCAGACCAGTTAGGAGACTACTCCAGTCCTACAGGGAGATAGGCAGGAGTTAGTTGCAGTAAGAGGCAGAATGAACAATATTTTCTGATTCACTGCACTTAAGTCTGTAGTGAGAATAAGGGAAAGATAAATTTTAAATGATGCCCAGGGTTCTAGCTTTATTAATCTCTCAAATTTAATATTTTAGATAAATCACAATAAGACAATTATCAGTTATTTTAGTGCAGTAATAGCCATGCTTTAGTATATTACTTTGTTTACTGATATTTCATTCTCTTTTCTTATCTTAGAGCTAATTTTCTACCAAAAGTTTACTTGAGAATCATTTTCTCTTATTCTAAACAAATACAGTTGGACTTCTAGCTTTCAGATGGTATGAAGAATTCATTTTAAATCTAGTAGATTCTCTAGATAGCAGACCTAGTTGAGGAAGTAGGTGTAATCAAAATTATGTGGATGGATTTAAGATCTGTTGTTGTCACAATAGGATAAGAGTAGAAAAGGTGTTTACTGATTTGGAAAATTGGAAAGCCTAGAGGTCCCAAAGCAAAGTGTACTGTATTTATTTCAGAACTAAGAGTTCATGAGGAACCAGACCTTAGGTTAATCCTGGTTTCCACACTGGTATCTATTTGAGATCAATTTGTATTAATTTAATAATACCAGTACATAGAATATAATCACTTAAATTATATAAAAAATAAGTACTGTGAGCATATATATATATATATATATATAGACACTATTATTGTGAATTTAAGACATTATAATAAAAGTATATCAATATCATGCATATTAATCATAAATTTTTCTTTAATAATGCATACATATTTAACGCCTTCAGCCTTAAAAAAAATGAAACTTTACCATACAAAAATGTCTGAGATGTATATATGGGTTCTACCTTTGTAAATTATTTTCATGCTTTAATTTAAAAAAAAGTTACAACTAGCATCTATGCCCTTTAAATTGGAAAATTTCTGTTATATTATTTTACTTTTTACTATACTTTATACATTGTATTTTTTTAGGAGATATACCTTTAAAAACAAAACTCAAACTCTATTTCTAACAATCTCATAATTATTCCAGGTAGTGATTTTTGTGGGGGCCCAGTAGAGGGAAGAAATAAAGACATCATCTTGACTTGGTTGCCTTTCTAAATTTTAATATCTTGTTTCCCACAGTCCAACATAATTGTCTCCCATAAAGAGATAAGGCAGTACTATTTCCTCTATTTGTAAACAAGAAGGGCAAATATTTCTTGAGCTTTTAGATGCTCACAGAAATCACTCAAATAAGTGTACTGATGTACAGGTCCTAATGAACTCTGAACATTCTACAAAGCATAAGATCTTAGGAGAGGATTTCTTATTGCCATCTCTGTATAAATTAATTTTCATCTTTGCATATATTAACTTTTTATATGCATTAATTTCCTGGCCTTGTGCTTTAATTAATACACGGGCTTTAACTAAAATCATAAATAAATATTGGGGCACCTTGGTGGCTCAGTTGGTCAAGCATCCACCTTCAGCTCAGGTCATGATCTCACCGTTCGTGAGTTCAAGTCTCACATCAAGCTCTGTGCTCACAGCTCAGAGCCTGGAGCCTGCTTTGAATTCTGTGTCTCTCTCTCTGCCCCTCCCCAGCTAGTTCTCTCTCTTTCTCAAAAATAAATAAAAACTTTTAAAAAACAAATATTAATGTATCCATTATATCTGAGTTTTGTTTTAAGATGTTTTACATATTTAGTATGAAAACAGAAGTAAAATATAAATGTACACTCTCATATCCTGAACTACTTTATGCATTTCTCTATCTCCAATATCTTCAAAACACATATCGATATTAAAAAAAACACTTTTTAAGATGACACATATAATACTTGAGTCAAACTCAAATATTTGAGGTCACGTCTGGCTTAAGTGCCTACTCTAAGATCCTTATCCATTCATTCATGTGGATTTCTAACCCTCTCAAAGATTTCTGTGGGTAAAATGACAATGGCCTAAATGCACACCATGGTAGTGCAGATAAAGTGGAAATATTTAGAAATAAAGAAGCGGTCAGGAGTTTAGTTTTGGTGATTCGGAGAAGGAATCAATTTAAACAGAATGAAGAAGACAGAGAAGCTAAATAGCGAACATACGTAGAATAAGACACTTGTTGGACGTGCTGGAGCTGTTCATGCTTCCAGGTGTTCTACCAGTGTTGAGACCTTATTGTCACACTGCTTGGGTTTTCATTCCGTTTCCACTCTTTACAAGGTATGACACGGAGAGGCTGTTTAATCACATGGGACCTTCATTTTCTAAGTGGTAAAATTGGCAAACTAATAATGTTTATCTCTGAGAATTCTGAGGATTCAAGCACATTAAATAACAAAAGTACTCAGAAAGTGTAAGGGACTAGAATGTGCTCCGTGAATGCTAGCTATAATTATTCTGCCCTTCGCCTTTCTGTCACAGTCTGTGTAAACTCTCTAGGTCCTTTTATCTATTGCAATATTCTCCAATATCACCCCATGATTCAAAACTCCCCATATCAAACACAGACTTTGCCCTGGAGGTCCACACTCACACTTACACATTCAACTAGAAGTTACGGTCATGGGAATGACAAAGGAAAGAAAGCAAAGAAAGAGAAGAATAGGATTCTGAAAGAGGATGCAGTGTTTATCAGTCAGGTTAGCAGAAGGAAACAGGTGATACACTCGGATTAAGATGTTTGAGGAAAAGTGAAAATTGAAACTATTGTAAAGAAAGGATATTTTACAAAGGGCTGTTTCCCATATGGTAAGGAAGAGTGCGATACACGAGTGGTAATAATAGCAGAGACCTTGGCTCCACATGGACGAGGGAAGGGTGTAGTAACCCTAATCCAGAAGGGGAGCACTGAATAGAAAGAATAATATTGAGAGGATCATTAATCTTCAGTACAGGACAGAGCTAGTCAGAAATGAGCAGGAGGGTGCCGGCAGAATAAATACTCCGAAATACCCTGACCTCATTTTCCTCATTTTTTTCTTATATCCCAACAGGGTTATTCATTGGGTGACCACTATCAGAAATCAGAGGGCAAGGAGCCCAAACCAATATCAGGAGAAAGGTGGAGAGCAGATCTGTAGGGGCAAATGGGTGATATCCAGCACATAATGTCCAAATGAGGGGCTATCAAAATAAGTAGAAATAATAACTACAAAAAATAGCCGTTAGAATTCTGATGCTTTTGTATTGAACTATACTTCTCATTTCCAAATGATGAAAATACATGTCAAACTAGGCTTATCATTCACATTCAAAGTCTCTTCATTTCGTTTTTTAAAAATATTTTTCTTTTGAGAGAAAGAGTGTGTGTATGCACGCACAGGCAGGGAAGGGGCAGAGAGATTGGGAAAGAAAGAATCCCAAGCAGTCCCTGTATTGTCAGCACACAGCCACACATGGGGCTCGATCTCCCAATATAATATATATATCCATATATAATACATATATATATTTACACATATACTATATGTGTGTGTATATATATATATATATATATATATATATATATATATATATATATAAAATAGAGGAGAAGATAGATAAGTACAAAAGAAAACAGGTGTTGTTTTGTTCTTGTTTTTGCTTTTTTTCAAAGTTAAGACCGGGGTATAGGCATTGTTTGTTTCCTTTTCCTGGCAATTCTTACTCCTGCCATTGTAGTTGCCTATAACTTGCCAACATTCTGTCCATTACTCATGAGGTCTGGCCTGAAAGATTACCTAATCATCCATGAGGTGCTTTACTCTCTACTTCTTTTAGTTTCCAGGCAATGTGCTTTCAGTTTAGTGTAAGGTGAAGACTTCAAATGGACATATTTTCTGAACAAAAGTGACTATTCTTACAATGTTTCCCTTTATTGCTCTAATTTCCTACTGCTATTTGTAACCTTTGACACCCGAGGAAATGGGAGTGAATACTGGGCAATTCACATATGTTGAAATCCCTATCTGAAAGCAAATCTTCATGAGCAACAGCTAGAATGTCAATGGCTTGGGGACCTGGAAATAGTATCCAACTTATTCTCTCTAGTTTCGAATATGTTCATATATATTCATTCATCCAATATTCAATACACGCCTATTGAGAACTTCCTCTTTTTAGGCCTTTTTCTTGGTGCTAGCGATTTTGAAGTAGACTAGATAGACAAGCTCCCATTCTCACTAGATATTGCATCCAGAGTAGCTGATAGCTAATATAATGACTGATAGATAAATCTTCCTTTTAAATTCCTTAGGGTTTTCCTAAGAGTGATTTTCAGGCAGAGGCTTAGTTTTTAGATCAAGTGAGTAGAGTCATAAGATGGTGGGCTTCAGAGATTGACTCTGGTTACATCTGGAAGGAATAAAATGGAAATATTGTGCTTTTTTGAAGGAAGCCAGAGGAACAGCCTAGTGCGTGGCAGAGCTCATGCTTTACCCAAGGGGAATTTGCTTCATCATTTGCAGAGAAGCAGTTCCCTCATTTGTAACATGGTTACACGCACCCTCCCTCAGAACGTCATTGAGAATTAATGACAGTACATGAAAGGGCCCCAACACAAGTTGTTGGTAAATATTAACAAAGTTAGTTGAACTTTCTAAGAATCATTTTTTTTCATCTTTAAAATGAGAATAATGTTACCTATACCTATTAAGTAAAACTCCGGGCTTTAGTTTTTCTACTAATGGGATGTACACGATGTTGACGGACTTCTCACTTGTCCTTGAGGGATGCTATTCCTCACTCTCTTATGATATGTTAGAAATATGGAAGGCTATCAGTTTTTTATGTTGATAATAGAAGCTAGTATTTCTGGTACTTTACTTCTGGTGCACAAAAGAAACATGAAAACTAAAAAGGCAATTTACTATTAGGTCAAATTGCATAAATCACTGTGTGTGTGTGTGTGTGTGTGTGTGTGTGTGTGTTTCTATTCCCAATTAAAATAACTCCTACATGTTCTAATAGGCATTCAACATGTAAATGGAGGAAGTAATTGCTTCATTGGAATTTTTTCTTCTTTTTTTTTCTTTTGCACCAACATTCAGTATTTCCTTTTTTTTTTTTTTTTTTTAATGTTTATTTATTCTTTGAGAGAGAAAGAGGGAGCATGAGCAGGGTAGGGGCAGAGAGAGAGTGAGACACAGAATCTGAAGCAGGCTCCAGGCTCTGAGCTGTCAGCACAGAGCCTGACGGGGGCTCGAACTCACGAACTGCGAGATCATGACCTGAGCTGAAGTTGGACACCCAACCGACTGAACCACCCAGGCGCCCCACCAACATTCGATATTTCTAATCAAAATGTGGTAGTACCCACCTTAACTTTTAATGTAAAGAATGGAGATAACTTCCTGTTTCATGATATTGAAAAGCTTAGAATATTATTGTGCATAACAAATATGTAGCACCATTTTGTAAATTCTAACATACAAAATATAACATTAATCTTTCCAATTCAGGCAGTCAGAGAAGAGCATACTCTCATCTTTACTAAAAATAATCATAATTTCCCCTTGCGGTTAAATATAGAGGACGTGCAAAATTATCTGGTATCCGAAGAAACTCTTTAGAAATCCCCTCCACCACCTGTCACCAGTATCTTCAGTTAAAGTTCTGGCACATCAAAGGTCTTTTAATGGTGCACTTAATTCAAGGTTGTCAATCTTGAACAAAACTTTGAACGCTTACATATCCCCTTTTTTTCATCAAAACACACTCACCCTGAGCCCTACTCTCTACTGGCTGGCAATGTGATAAATTCCTTTTCTCTATGAAACTGTCTTCCTCTAAGAATGCCTATTTAAGTTAAGTCAGTCTGTGACCCTTGATTGATATCATGTAGTCTGGGTTCTCTCTGACTAGAAAAAAGATGGATAAAGGACAAGATGTTGTAGTCAGACAGACCCGCTTCTCTTAGATGTGAGAAAGTATACAAGTTGTTTTGACGTTCTAAGATTCAAATTTCTCATCTTTAGAATAACATTATTTATCCTTTAGGATTGCTTTTTTGATTACATACAATTGTACCTTTAAAGTTCCCTGATTATTGATAGTTCTCTCATCTATCTTTTCATCCTAGAAGTGAACCCGCTCCTGTTCGTTTCACTTTTACCACCAAAGATCTAGTTTACGATCATTTAGTATATGCTAGCCTTTGGCCATCAATTATAGAACTTCATTTCAGCAAGTGTAAATGCTTATAGTAGTAAGTTAAATTTAAATAGTATATTTGATTATTTATTGTTATAAAACTTCAGTGTTTACTTGTGGTTACTAATTCTTCTAACAGGAAAATTTGTTTTTCTGAGCCGTAACTAACCTAGACTTGGATGCAGAAACTTAATTTGATCATTATTATTTTGAGTATGAGAAGAATGTGTCACTTCATTGCTTTTGCTTTTTCAGAACTTAAAATTTTGTGGACTATAAATGTCTTATAATATTATTTTCTGGTTATGTATCAGACATCTTTGGATGTCCTTTTGTTGAGATTTTTATAATTATTATTACAAAATAAGCTATGTATAATTGCTTAGATATTGGTAAATCAGAATTCACTTCTTACCAATTTTCTACTTTACTGGTAGAATCCTTTTGGTTTGGTATCCATTTCCTTTTCAATAGTTTCTACAATGCATTTGTCCAATGATGTTCAATTAAACTTGACAGGCTGAACTTTCTTGAGGTCTTTCTCATCAATTGGTCATTTATGGATATAAAGATTATTTCCCAGTTAACAGATGACATTAATAGGGAAAACAAATTCTTAGTCTTTCTAGCTAGAATTAGATTTACCTTCTTTCAGAGAAACATTTTACAGTAGGTTTTCAGCACTTTGTGAATTCAAAATTATATATCCTTCTTTCGGCTATATAATGAACGATTTGAATATAAGAGCATATGCTATTAATTATTTTTAACTTGTTCAGAACCCTTTACCACACTTTGAGCTTAATATTTTTCAACTACACTTGACTCTTGGATAAGAGGGGTTGGAATCGCACAGCTCCATTTATAGGTGGATTTCTTACACTATAGCACACTGAATGTACATTTTAGTCCTTGTGCGTTTCTTATTAACATTTTCTTTTCTCTATCTTACTTTATTGTAAGAATATAGTGTACACCGCCTATAACATAAAGAATTATGTCGACTTTATATTATCAGTAAGGCTCTGGTCAATAGTAGGCTATTCATAGTTAAGTTGTGGGGGAGTTAAAAAGGCATATTCATTTTCAACTACATGGGGGTCAGTGCCTTAACCCTAGAATGGTTCAAGGGTCAACTGCAATTGGAGATATGTTTTATATTACTTAACAAGTCTCTTTCAAGTGCTAATAGCTGATAATCTTCATCTACAATTTAATTTTAACAGCTTTATTGAGCTATAATACATCTACCATATAATCGATCTCTTTAAGGTATGCAACTCAACATTCTTTAGTATATGCACAGAGTTGTACAACCATCAACGAAACCTAATTGTAGGACATTTCCATCATCCCATACAGAAATGCTGTGCCCATTAGCTATCAGTTCCCATTTCCTCTCCCTGTTCCTCCCATACCCCATTTTCACTTGTTTTATACAATGACTATACTACTATACAACTAGACCATGTACTGGATACATGAACCTTGCACGTCTTAATCACAGAGTCATGCTTGTGTTATTTGTGCATTTTTTAAGGGGTGATCATTCTCAGTTATGTAATTTTAAAAGTGCAAATCTAAACCTTCCTAACCAATAACTTACTTACAGAAAAGGAAAATACAAGCACAGAAATGAAAAAAGGACCGAACCAACTGAATACTCAACAGTGAGCTAGGCTGGCAGCACAAGTTAACTTGTTGATCTTAAGAGTTCAAATAAATTCATGTAATTGAATATGTGTCGCAATTATAATTCTGTTTTGTTATGTTAAATATGTTCGTAACAGTGAAAAATCTAACCACACATTTGCATAATTTCCAAAGTCCTAGCAGTCAGTAGAACATGATTGAAAAACCTCTGTTAACTAACTTGAATTTAAATAAATTAAAAAAAAAATAAAACAAAACAATGACCTACTACCAGCAGTCCAGTGCCACTCTCTACACTGATTTCTCCTTATTGTTAATGACCCTGACATAGTCTTCCTTCTACTTCACCAATCCAAGTCACTTAAGATACGCCTCATTTCACACCTGCAAGTAACTTTCTAGGATTCATTTTGTCCATAATCATGTAACGACTAATGTAATGAATAATGCAATTGTACTATTTCTTTACCTTCTTTGCATTATCATCAAATCAATAAAACTCCTAGCTTGTAGTCAATAATAGCTCTCATGAAACGCATGTTGATTTTTCTTCCCATATTGTTGTCGTGTTCTTTCAACAGGTTGGAAGCAACACAGGTTTAAAAAAAAAAGATCTTACAAAAAGTGTTCTTGTTCTTACATTCAGAGTATATTTTTCTATTATTAATGAGGGAGAGTGACAGAGAGTCAGTGTGGAGAGTCTCCAGAAACTTGTCTTTGGGGATCAGAGAATTTTTATAAAACCTCTGTTTTGCTTTTGACCTCTGCTGGACTATCAGTGATTATTTTTTAAAAAAATGGATATTTGCAGCTATAAAATAAAACTACCTTTGTGTTGATAAATAATAATTACAATTTATCAAAGCTTCTATAGAAAACCTTAATTTCAGAAGTCAAGCAAACTGGCATGCTTTTTCCCCAAAAAGGGGTCTGTGCATTATTGAAGCATAAGAAAAAATATAAATACGAGATTCCTATAAACTATAGTTTAAAAGCTTTTTAACAGGAGCTAAAAAACCTGTCATAATTGTCACTAATATACTTTTTAATGCCTAGAGCTTTAAAAATCAGCAGACTTATTAGAAAGTCTAGGTATCAGTTGGAAGAAGTATTTGATAGGAATTTGAAGGAAGAGAAATGAGTATTCTGGCAACTGTCCATACGCCATGCATAAATCTCAAAGAGGAAGGCACGGAAGGAGACAGAGAAGATGGATGGGGAGACTAATAAATGATGTACCTGAGTACCGGGCAGGAGAGAGCATAGACAATATGAGATTGGAGGGGGATGATGCCAGGGGGGAAGATGTATTACCTTTAGCTCAACTTTAAATTTCACTCTCATGTTATAACAATCATACACTTAGGCCTGCTGTAAACACCCCATCTATTTAGCTTTATCTAGTGCAATTTTTTTTAATCACATAAAACTTCCATGGTGCTCAGTGTGTGTAAAACTGTGCTAGAAAATCTTTAGCATTATACTATACTACATAAATGACCTAGTAAATGCTAAGAAAACGTCCATTTTTATGAAACATGGGCATTGATGTAACAGCAACACATCCTCTTAAAAGGCAGCTGTAATTTAGAGTATGCAGGCCATTTACGAGCCTTGCAAGAGGTGGGGGAAAAGGTTAGGAGGAGATTCAGAGAATCTTAAAAGTTCTTTTCATACTCAGAAATAATGATAAATGATTAAAATGACATTTAGATTTTCAAATTAGGTGAGGAAATTGAGACTCAGGTTGTCATTTCAAATTAGATGTTGTACTATTTTTCTTTAATCGTTAGAAAATATCTTTCCTATTTGGCACCACTGAGAATTCATGTGGATATTTGACTTTGATTATGAAAGGAAGTACAGATTTTTCTGGTTAGCTCTTTCTCCCATCCTTCATTTAAGTCGCTATAACTGACCTATGTGTCTGTCATTTTCCTGTTTGCCCTCACACTCATGCCTTCCTGTCATTTCGCTCTGCGCACATCTCAAGGAGTGGAAAGCGTTTTGAGTTAGTTTTGGCCCATGGGAGGTGCTGATGTGAGACTGGAGGGCAAGAGGAAAGGGGAGCATACAGTAAGACCTTGGTTTGTGAGCACAGTTCGTCCCAGAAACGTGCTTGCCATCCAAAGCACTTGTACATCAAAGCGAATTTTCAGAACCATTGGTTCAGTTGGGATCATGTGATATTTGGCCTCCCGTGCTGCTCCTCGTACTGCAAGGCATCGCTCGTTTATCAAGTTAAAATGTATTAAAAATGTCTGCTCCTCCTGCAGAACGCTCGCAGAACCAGTTACTCGCAATCCAAGGTTGACTGTATTTGTTTCCTCCTCCACAGCACCATATTGAAGGCCCAGCGGTGGCTTCAAATCCTCTGGATGACAGCTCTGGCCGGGTGGTCTCTTCTCCATGCTTTAAAGTCCAGCCTCGTGGGCTCAGCTGCCCACACCCCGAGGGCCCCCCTCCTTGCCTCTGGATGGTGCTGGCTCCTGAACTCTGGCACTTCCATCTCCTTAGATTGATAAGCGTCGCCTGCAAGGGTCAACTCGGAGTTGCCTCACTTCCCCTTATTCCTCTGTAATTAGTTTTCCCTGCTAAATCCCCTCCTTTGAAATATATGACACGGATTCCACTTTTCTGACTGGAGGCTGACAGATAAAATGTAGTTTGGCTGAATATTTAAGCTCTGTAAGTTATTTCACTATTTTAAGGTTATGATGTGAGTTATTATTGCTTCACATAGGCTCCCCGTGAAACTATTATTTTTTCTCACACATATTCCATTAAGATTTAAACTGAAATGCACTCATAAAATTCAGTACCATCAGATAAATTTTTTTTGACTTGTGAGCTGTTTTTATCCACCTCAATATGCACATCAGTGGTTATTTAATACATCCTCTTCCACAGAATATCAAATACGTTACACAAATCAATTTGCTTTTAATATGCCCTTATGTTGAGAATCACACTTGCCTAAATTATGGCTTATTTGTACCTTTAAAAAACAGATGAAGTATAAAATTAAATGTGATGGAAATGTTGAGTGATTCTGCGTTAAGAATATGTATATGTGACCATAGCAGAGCCTTAAAATTACTGATTTTCAACACTGATTTCCAACTATATTGTGTCCACAGCTGTGACGTGTGTCACCTAATTTACTACTTGTAATGATTATTTAAGTAGGTAAATAATATAGTTTTTATTTATTTCTATTTATTTTTAATTTTTAAAGGTTATTTATTTACTTTTGAGGGAAGCAGAGACAGTATGAGCAGGAGAGGAGCAGAGAGACAGGGAGGGAAAGAATATTAACCACGCTCTCGGCTGTCGGCACAGAGCCTGATGTGGGGCTCCAACTCATGAAACCATGAGATCCCGACCTAAGCTGAAAAACGAGAGTCAGTTGCTTAGCTGACTGCACCACCCAAGCACCCCCAAAATATAGTTTTTTAATAGATTGAAATATTTGCAGAATTATATTTCGAACAATGTCTTGATCACTAACATTTTCAATGGGAGCTAAGCAGGTAACTTTGAACATGGGCGCGAGCAAGTTTATATTCCGAGAAGCCCACTTAGCTCACCTTTGTGCTGGTTCTACTCACTAGCTGTTCAGGTGTTGCTACATGTTGTTCATTTGTTGTTACAGGTTTCTTAATCATTGCTATAGCTAATTTAAATAGTAAACGTTTAGCATATTGTCTGTCATATTTTTCAGACAGGAACTTTCACCTTTAGAAAATTTAAGATGGTTGCCAAACTTTACCCAACTATGCAGTCGTGAATTCAGGATTAAGACAAAGATCTCCATACAACTATTTCCACATTTCCTCCTCTTATGTAATATCTCTCTTAAGTATCACAAAATGTTAATTAACATTAGATACAGAAATCAAAGTGGCATAGAGAATTATAGGCATGGGATATATGAAAGTGTAATTCACATGTTATTCCTATTAAATATTGAGTAAAATATAATATTGTTGCAATGTCAAGAACTGAAAAAGGCTCTCATAAAAAATGAAAAAAATTCCCACTAGTCACAGAAGAATCATTCCAAAAAGTTTCCGCTGGCACATTTTTTTCCCTTGTGTATATTTCATTGTATCAGACAGAGGCTTTCAAAATGATAACTTTGTCCATTCTTTCTAAAGAATCTCCCAAAGCACCTAAAGATGCTTACATGCTTGAATTCTAATTGTTGGGAAAGATGTGGTCTCTTGAATCTTTTGTTCTCACTTTCCTCTTAACTGTTTTGTGTTAAGAGCAGGTATTAACAGACACACAAGGTGGAGGGGATAGTTATTTAAGGGCAGAATGTGATATGGGTAAGCAAGGGGGAAAGAAACGGAGGTTGCATTTTAGAGAATTTTAATTATCGTAAATGTACTTCCTTTTCACCTTCTTCAACTACCTTTCCTACTTCAGTACCTCTTGTAGAACATAGATACAATATTCAAAAAAATTAAAAGAAGTAGAAATCAAGACAACCAATTTAGGAGCTAGTTCCACATCATAGAGTTAGGGAAACTCTGAAAGGTAAATCATCACAGTGCAGAGACCCAAAGAGAAGAACTAAATTTGCTTTTTTGGTAGTTGGAGCATCAGCTGTACAGACTATTCACTTAATGAACTTTCTGACCACAGGATCTACTCAAACAAAAGCTGCTATTTACAGACATGTCCTAATGTTATAAACAATACCTTTTAGGCCCCTGGGAGTTGTTTTATCACACGTTTCCTCCAACCTTCTATTCGTAATGTCCAATCGGTCACTACACAGGTCTTCAGTCTTAATAGCCTCACTGCTACCATAATCTTCACCACCACCCTCCCCCTCTGCCCTGGACTTCTGGACACATGTTCTGATTATCCTACACTTCCAAATTTACTTTTACTCAATTGTTTTTAATTCCTCCCCTCCCCTTTTTTTTCTGGCCACAGCGACTTCTTTATAAATCAATTTATGTCACTTCCCTATTTAAAACTCTCAGTCACATCTCATTGCATTTAGATGGTCACAAAAACCTAGGTTATCAGATCTACCACTCGGACCTCATCTAGTCCTACATGGCAACTTGCTTACCAGACTCTGGCATTTGTTCATTTTCTTAAATTTTTCATGTTTTTGTCTGCTTTTGGGTCTTTTCTGTTCCTCTCAGTCTCCAGCTAGCTAAGAATGTTCAGGTTTTAGATTAAATATTTACTTTATGCTTGAGATTTCGGCCAACCCCCTATTCTATTCAAAATTATTCTTCCTGTTATTCTCTTTTGTGAGAAAATATATTATATATTCCTTCATGGAACACAATACAAGTTTAAATTATATAATTACACATGTATTGATTTGGTTAATGACTGCCTCATTAACTAGGTTTTAAGCTGCAGGATCATTTCTGTCTTTTATACACAACATGGAGCAGTGTTTAGCACATAATGGGTTCTCAATAAGACATAATGATTTAAGTTTCATATTGACTATTTCAGAGATATGATGGTAAAAATCAATCAGTCACTTATTCAAACAAGCAACATACATTCATTCAGCATTTATCTGTACCAGAAATTCAAATGAGCATTTATAATATACAGCTTTAAAACAGTTACTTTCAGGGGGCCTGGGTGGCTCAGCTGGTTAAGTGGCCGTCTTCAGCTCAGGTCATGATCTCATGGTTTGTGAGTTCGAGCCCTGCATCTGGCTCTGTGCTGACAGCTCAGAGTCTGGAGCCTGCTTCAGGTTCTGTGTCTCCCGCTCTCTCTGCCCCTCTTCTGCTTGTGCTCTGTCTCTCTCTCTCTCTCAAAAATAAATATTCAAAAAAATTAATAAATATAATAGTTATTCTCAAATTACACTTCCTCCTTAGAAATTTCTGATGTGTGGCTTTAGGAGGGAACCTGATAAAATGAAAACTTAAAAATATATGGTTTGGAAATGAACATGGTTCATAGAATCAAATAAGTAAATATTTCTGTTCCCTCTCTTTTGATCAGTTTAGACATCCAGCCTTTGGTAATCAAGGACATCTGGCTCAGAACTTCAGATAAAGAGGAGTGGATTAATTTTCATAAAAATATTCTACATGTGATCTCAATGAATTTGTCAGGAGAGAGAACTATCATTAAACAACAACAACAACAACAACAACAAAAAGAAACATTGTCTAACTTTTACTTTGTACAGAGATGCCAGATCCAAAAATTTGCATTATTTTATTTTTTTAATTTTTTTTAATCTTTATTTTTGAGACAGAGAGAGAGAGACAGAGTGTGTGTGGGGAAGGGGCAGAGAGAGAGAGGGAGACACAGAATCCAAAGCAGGCTCCAGGCTCCTAGCTGTCAGCACAGAGCCCGACACAGGGCTCAAACCCACAAACCATGAGGTCATGACCTGAGTCGAAGTCAGAAGCTCAAACAACTGAGCCACCCAGGGGCCCCTAAAAATTTGCACTAATTTTAATAATAATATATGTTATTTAAGACACTCCTGCTATTATATGTAAGTGAAAATAGTTAAAGGTAACCAACATATTTAGCAAAATACTAATGATCACTTGTTGAGAACTTTGATTCAATCCAAACTTCTGGTCTTATATAAGTGAAATATACTGATGTGTATATACTACAAGACATATGTGGATATACAATGATATGCAAAGTAGGTGACCAGTATGCATATATTGCTATGGAATTTCCAAATTGAACAATTATTTTTAGTCATGGCAAATATGACTCAGTATATGGAAGAGGAGAAAAGTCATTCACCATAAAAGTGAGTTTATAATTCTCATCAGAGGTAGAGTAAAGCTAATGAATTAATTAAAAGATTTTTTTTTTGGATATGTCGGCTTTGAATATACTGGTTTGATGACTCTGAAAGGCAAAATTGACTTTTATTTAACAACAGAAGGAAAGATAAGAAAGGATTGATTTTTAATAACCCAAGTGGATCTCCAAGTTTAATTGTTCTCTAAAAAAAAAAAAAAAATTGTAAAAGGACAAAACTAGATTTGGGGATTATAACCTGGGTATCCTGTGTAATTCTAAGTTAATATAAAAAATAAACAAGAGTTTCAATTAAGCTTCCATTTCAAGCACACTTCTTTTCAAATTGAAGCTGGCTTCTCTCTAAGGAAAAAAATTAAAACAAATAGAGACTTTAGTTTGTCAGTTTAAAACAAATGACGGTGCTGACATTTTCTTCAATGTTTGCCTCTTCTTTTTCTTTTTTAGAGCAATTTTGAAAGAGTCAGAAAGTTCCCGTGTTCTTCAAACAATTATGATTTTTGATTAAAATATTTTAAAAAGATACAGAATATTTAGACTATAAACCATTGTATTGTGCAGTTAAAAGAATGATAGGTTTTGTTTTTTGCTATTCTTCAGATTTACTTTTTTAAATTGGAAATATTTTATACTGAATATTATAAGAACATAAACTCTCCCCTTAGAAACCACTCTGCAGTTCTTAAATAGCATGAAGTACTCTTCCTTAAAATACTATTTGTACTCTTAAAAAAAAATGAAAAATGTTTGCAATAACATTGTCATAAAAAACATTGTTTTTATCCATAAGACATATAAAATACATTAGCATTCTGTTGCTTAGGGAAATTCTTAAGTTAGTGACCACTTTAATAAAGAAAACTTCTGGTTCATTACACATAGTGCCTAATTATGCTGAAACCAAGATCAAGTCTCTAATGAGAATGAAAGAAAGATGAATAATATACTTCATCAAGTTAACATAAGAATAATTATATATTTCTTCAATTACTTCCCTCAAATTCTAAACTTTCTGAGGGTATGGACCATATCTATTATTGTATTGTATTGTATTGTATTGTATTGTATTGTATTGTATTGTATTGTATTTTTTGATGTGTGTTTATTCTTTGAGAGAGAGGGACAAAGCACAGGTGGGGGAGGAACAGAGAGAGGGAGACACAGAATCAGAAGCAGGCTCCAGGCTCTGAGCTGTCAGCACAGGAGCCTGATGCAGGGCTCGAACCCACGAGCTGTGAGATCATCGCCTGAGCCAAAGTCACATGCTTAACCGACTGAGCCACCCAGGTGTCCCTGTTATTTTAAACCACTATATAACCACTATCGAATAAAACATCTAGCACATTGTCAATATTCATTAAATACCTGTCTTGTGAATAAATACTATTTTAATAGTAGCATTCTATAATTACATGATTATATATAAACACATTCAATATTAATCATCAGTGAAACACACCCACTCAACCAAGTCTTAAAACCGTGGTCTCTTTTCAGTACAAATGCTCCCACACATTCCATGTGATCTAAGGGGAAGAGAGCCAGAAAATACTATTTCAATCACATAGTTCCACTGAAGAAATGTGAAAGAGGCTGACAGGAGGATGGTGCATACATGGAAAGAAAACGATGAGTAAGAATATACTGTGTTTTCCTCAAAGGTAGGGGCGCGCATCTCTCATTCATAACCATACGTACATCCTTCCTCCAAGCCAGTGCCAAGGTTAGTGCTGACATTTGAAAATCCATTTACAGAAAATAATGATGTGTACAGTATGGTATTATCAACTTCTAATTGATGCCGAGGGGTAGTAATGTAAAGAATACCATGGGCTGTGGTCTCATAGACCTGGACTGAATTCCTGATGCTTAAGATTGAGAAACAGCCTCAGTTCGCTTCTGTGTAAAATTCCAACAGCTCAGATCCCCATGTATATTTTTAGGGTTAAAGATAATATATGTGAAGCATATAGTAGAGAGTCTGGCCCATAGTTTCTATCTAATAAACAACAGCTATTATAATTACGTCTGTTTTCCTTTGGATCGCTGGATATGTGTACATATGAATGTCTAATTCGTATGGATGCAAAACTGTGGTGAAATATTCAAATGAATTCCATTTCCAATTTAAATAGATAATTTCAGCATAAATGCTGCCAGACCTTGCCTTTTGCAGCTGTTCTGTTTAAATAATTCACCTAGTCATCAGGTAAAAACACATACTCTGCATTAACGTTAAAGAAGTGCACAACAGTGAGCATCTTAATGAGTAAACTAACCTTTTACTCAGCCTCATTTTCTTGAGCTATTCATTTTAATCAAATATTACAGCCAACCACGGTGGGAATCTCTCACAGGGGTAATGTATTCAATGTGTACCTATGCTGCATATTAAAAGGCTCACCAAGGATGTGCACATGACAAGGTAGAAAAATTCCCAGCCAGGACTATAAGGATGACACAATTTTAATTAAAATGGCTGCATTTGAAGAGTATTTGACATTTGGAACCTCGATGGATGTAGATGACAAATAAAAAAAAATACTTTTTATCATGTGTATTATTATTTAAGTTGTGGCATTTAACCAGGTACATTATATGAGAAAAGTAAAACCACAACAAATAAATACATTTGCAGCTAGTGTGTGAAGCTCTTACTACAAACTGCAAAAGTCAAACTTCGCCTCAGAATTTTAAAATAATTTTAGACATTATTATGCTTTGCATAAAACCAATATCTTAAAAATCAACCAAATTCTTACTATTAATAGTAGATTATTACTATTGATTACTTACTATTGAACTTTAGCATACGTATCAACAACTTTTTGAGTTGATAAGGTCACATGAGATAGTATCATTAACCAAAGCAACACAATAATATGAAAATATGCTTTTATGATATTGCTTTGACAATCTCACAGGTTATTATTACTTTATACAAATCCACAAAAGGGGCAGATAACTTGAAGGAAGTCCAGAACGTATTTTGTACAGTCAAGATTAGCTCTCCTTGCTTGGGGCGCCTGGGTGGCTCAGTAGGTTAAGTGTGCAACTTCAGCTTGGGTCATGATCTCATGGTTTTTGAGTACGAGCCCCACATTGGGCTCTCTGGTGTCAGTGCAGAGCCCACGTCAGATCCTCGGTCTCTGTCTCCCTGCCCCCCCCCCCCACCTCTCTCTCCTGTGCGTGCTCTGTGTCTCTCTCTTTCAAAAATAAACATTAAAAAAAACAGATTAGCTTTCCTCTGCTATCTCAGTTATCCTTTCTTTTTAAGCTTAATCATATATATATTTCTTTATTCACTAAGTTTGACAATTTTGTCACTTTTATGTCTTTCTACTTCCTTTGTAAAAACCAAAACACGAAAAAAGAGTCCTTTCCTATTTTTTTTAAGATTTCTATCACAGGTAAATAGTATGGGCCCTGTTGGACACATGATCTTGTTTAAGGTAAATGGTTACTTGAGGAGTAGATAGTAAACTGTGTCAGATCCCTGGATGTTATTATATTATGATGCTAGGTTAAGTATTTTTCTAACTCTTGCTGGCGATGTTGATTCCTTAGGTTTCAGTCAGTCTTTAAATTGCTTAATGTTCTAAAGACAATGCCCACTATACCTCTCTCTTTTTTCTAGAGCACTAAAATCACATTTCCTTTCTCTCCAGCTGCTTAATTGTCCTCTGCACCCTATAAGAACACACCTGTATACTAAACACAGAATCTGTCTTATAAATCCATCCATGCATACATCTTTTAGATGGATGATAGGCCCCAGGAAAGGTAATCTTGTCTTTGGTCCATTTTGTTCTTTATCTAGACTCCTAGAACTTTGCAAATTTACAATAAAAGTGTGCTGAATGAGTGAACACATCACTTACTCTTCTCCAGTAAGACTGTTTTCTACCCCAATTGTTCCTTAGATATTTAATCTAGTCTTTTTCCTTAATTCATAACCCCTGAAAATAAATTGGCATGATTTGATTTTATGTTTCACAATACTCGGTCCCTAAGATTGTTATTTTTAATATCAGATGAATGTTTGCAATCTTAATATTTAGCAGGACTTACACATGAACTTTTAAGAAGTTAAAAAGGAAAAAAAGAGAAAACTGAAAGCAACATAACATATAGAAATAAACACACACACACATCTTTTAAACCAAAAATTGGTATTCATATTTCTAACCTGTTATCAGTTTCTTATTTTGCTGTTGTTTATCTTAGATATGTCATACATTGTGACACTCTGGTCCTTATGTCCTTAATTCAGTGCTGCTCACATTAGAGTGTGCACAGGAGCTCCCTAGAGAGTTCAGGTTGGATTCCTGGGTGCCAATCTCAGAGATTCTGTCTAGGGGGAGGACTGAGGGTTTTTAACTGTTATACTTTGAAACCTGCCTGAGATACAGTTAGGCAAATAAAAAGGCCATCATTACTTCATAGATTATATAAATTTATAAACCATCTCAAGTATATGAATAAGTCATGGGATTCAAAAGGATTTAGTTTAAGAACAGCAGAAAAACCTGTGAGATGCTACCTCAAACCAATGCTGTAGGCACAGGCATAAATCATCACTAATCTACTGTAATAGCATAACGAGAATATTGGCCACTCATGATCAAAAGCGGTGTACTTTCAGGAATATTTTGGAACTGGAGAGAGGTGCCTTCCTGTCAGTATGTGTAGAGGTAGGTGAGTAAATACATATGTTAGTATTTGAAACATTTCATAACAATTGTTACAATAAAGCACTTGTGAAATTATGATCATAAAATTGAAATGGGAAGATTTAATATCATTGAGAATCTACTTTGAAATGATTGTCTTGAAAAATGCTTAATGCTGATGAAGGAGACACTTAAAATTAGAAATGAACTTCAGGAAAATCACTGTTAATTCATTTCTAAGCTCATTTAATAATATTTTGGAAAATTGTGCTAAATGGGGTTCTTGAAGATTTTACAAATTTATGTCACTTTTTTATTAACAGAAGAGTGTTTTAACAATGGAAAAAGTAGAATTTTTTTTTATAATTTCAGTGAATTTCAAAGAAATAACACTTGATTCATTGGGTCCTTTGATATTAATGAAAAGGGAGCATTAAATAATGTTTCATCAGTGCTCATGATTCACTTAAATGTAAATACAAGTTTTCAACCATATAAACACCAAAATTACATTATAATGGATATGTCTTTAAACTAATTTAAAAAATCAGTTTATTGCAACAGAATATGAGTGTTTCCAGAAATACTATGAGTTTCTAACTATAAGAAAACACATAGGAAAATTACTGAGAAATAGGAATGAGCCATTGAGGTAACTATTTCAATACGTAGTATTTTTGAAAGCATATCTGAATAAAAATTAAACTCTCCTTGCTTCTGAAAATAGCAAAGATGAAACAAATCAAGCATTAGTGAGTCAAGAAATTGGGCATGTTGGCATAGAAATCACACTACCCTACTTAACAAGAAAATGAGTGTCAATAAATTAATTGACATCTTCCATGGAATTTTTCTTCATCTGATTTAGGTCTCAGCTTAGCACTTCTGAATAGCTCCTTCAGAAGAAAGTGGATTTATTAAAGATATATTGTGTTTAGATTTTTTTTTCTTGAGGGAATGGGTGAGAGCATGTCTTGCAATTTAAAGAAAAGGTTCAGACAAGCCACTTCCACATCTTTGACAGACAGGAGACTGCATGAATTTGCTCATCCTGCATTACCCAGAGAAACAGTAGAAGCACTGAATATAAACTGGCCAGTGTGTCTCACTGGATTCAGAACTGCCCTGGTTGCCAAAAACATCCTTTCCTGACTTGCCTCAATACAAGAAAACCTAAACATTATCATCGCTTTTTTGTTTTGCAATAATGGAAACCTGTTTACTTGTTTTACAGTCTGCAAAGAACTTTCCAATAGGCTATGTCATTTTATCACCAGAAAATCCTGTGAGTTAGAGAAGGCAATTTCTGTTCATATTCTAAAACTACTTGGGGAGATTACATGGCATGACCATAGAGTAAGCACAGGAGCCGGCTGTAGACCAGATCTAATTAGTGTATTTATACCTACATGAGGAAATATTTCCAGAAGCCTTCTTTTAAGATGGATATTTCCTGTGACAATTAACATATCTAGAAATTGAATTAGATACGTATACATTTAGAAGAATGAGCAACTTTTATTTGTTCTATATAAAAAATTATATTTAGTTTCTCTTTAGTGTTTCATGTCAACATCGAATTTCCACACTATGGATAAATCACCTCATAATATTAGGAGAATGAACAATAACAGAAAAGATGTGTTCTGGAAAACGGGAGAGTACTTGAAATTACCTCAAGCCCACAGTGACACCCATGAAGAGTTGCCTTTGTAGGTACGCTGAGTAGGTGACAAGCAGGGTGACAGGTCCAGATGAGGAACAGAGAAAGATTGAGACAGGAGTAAAACCGTCCCTTGTTTACAATGTTGTCCATGGGTATTGCTCAAAAATAGATATTAATGACACCTTCACTTGGACTCAAGAATCAAATACCATGGTTATTTTAATTAAAATCATGGCTAATAATTTTCTATTCTATTCATACAATAGGCATTTTTCATCATTACTGCAAGAGGCACGTTGATGTTATAAAAGAAATATTCTATAGTAGGCACATCTGGCCAATTTATTAGCTTGGTGGCATTATGTACATCATTTAGTCTGTCTGGGTCTCAATTTCCTTCTTTGTAATATGGGGAGAGCAATAACCATCTCATAGTTTATTGAAAATTAAATAGAACAATAAATGTAGAAGTGATTGCATACGATACATAAAGTATTATGAGAAAAAAAAAAAGTACATTTGGATGACACCGTTTTCATGTCACCAATGACGTCCAAAAGAGTTGAGAGTTAGGGAAGGCATATGAAGAAGACTGAGTTGTGAATTTGGGTTTTTGGTTGTTTGTTTTTATGTTTTCTGCATTCAGGATCAAGCCGGTTTCTTTGAATTTTCTCAAGAAAATAGTGAATCTGAGGAAAACATAGGGAGAGCTCTTACTCCCCGTTCAACCTGTTTTTGAGATCATATCATTAGAGCCCATCTTTGAATCTTCTGAGAGATGAAAATGAGGTAGCTAGAAAAGTAATTTGAATGTGCCAGATGTTTAAATATTGATCTAAGGAATCTTCAACTCAATTATTGGTGCAATTGGCAAGTATGGCCTAAAATGGAACACACAATTTTTCCTTCAGTAATTCTAGACAGTGAGGCATATATTCTTTTCTTTACGTAAATTTTAAATATTTCAACTTTGAACTCCTCTAGTGGTTATGTTAATAGACTTATCACTCAATATTTTTGTTCATAAAGTTCAGATATATCACTCTTATCACCGTGGTTCCTCTCAGTTATTTCTGGAATAATCATTTGTTGACCTGTTGACTTTTTCCAACTTTGAAAAAAAATATATATATATATGGGTTTTGTAGATACATCAAATGTAAACATTATCTTTTTTTTGTCTTTCTCTCAATTTCACCTCCTCCATTCTACCAGCTACACTTTTATTCCATTGTCATGATCATAAACATTTATATTCTTTCCAAAATAATAATAAATCTATAGTTCTTTGTCCATATGTTGGCAAAAAAAGTTGAAAACAATGAGGCTAAATTACGGTATTAAAATGTACAAAATTTGATTAATGTGAAGTCCGATGTGCTTATTATTTCAAAGACAATTTTCCCAGTCCACTAAAAGGAAAATATTTCTAGCATTAGAGGCCAATGATTTTTTTTCTTCTTATATAGTTGAATAACTCTTTAAAATTATGTCCCACTTTTAATTCTGTTCAGACCTCAACTACAAAATTTAGTTTTTCTTTGAATTTTG
Source organism: Panthera pardus (assembly GCF_024362965.1). NCBI lineage: Eukaryota > Metazoa > Chordata > Mammalia > Carnivora > Felidae > Panthera > Panthera pardus. The sequence goes on along the minus strand of NW_026526688.1, from coordinate 24,454,208 downwards.
AACTGGCATTTTTATTGTTTTGGTTGTTTAATCACGGATTACATTTTTTCCCCATCACACATTTAATATTATCTGTTGAAGAAATAAATTTTCCTTCCTAACCCTGTCAGATTTCCTTCCTGAATCTGTTAGTCCTTAGAACCAGCTGTTTTGTAGTCTAGGCCTACCATGTCCTGGGTGCTTTGCCAAGTGGTATGGATTCAAGGGTACATAAGGACAGACACATGCCCTGCTTTCATCGTGATTTTATTCTGGGAGAGGAAAGAACTTGCTATATTGAGAAAAGCAGTTTAACTGGATGTATACCATGAAGGCATTTGCCACCACATTAGAAGTATTCAATCATGATTTGGACCTTACGGGGTTCTTCCTAAGGGGTGGAGAACTGAGACTGTGTTTAACAACTGTGAACAATAGAAAGCTGTCTAGATCTAAGGAGTTCTTTGTGGAAGCATTAGTTCTAAAAGAGAAAACTATTACAGAAAAGGGACTCCTTACAGATATGCAGAAAAGAGGATTGCCTTGAGAGAGTGATAGTGACTGCCAGTCATACGATTACATTAACTGTACTACGAGGAGGCATTTATACCTTCCTTCAAGCACTACTTTTGCAGAAAGGAAATTATTTGCATCACTTTTTTGTTTATGAGATGGTTTGTCTCATTGTTTTACCTACTACTATTCAAATGTGGTTCACAAACTGGTGTTGATTTTTGAGTAGGCAAACTTGATGAATGCCCACCAATAAGATAAATATAAAACTTGAGATGAAGTGGAAATTTTTGTGAAAATTTGACTTTGTCACAACGAATTTCTTGCATTTTATAAAAGTGTTGGTCTATAAGACATTGGAAGTTACAAAAAAAAAGAGAGAAACGAAACACTAAGAAGCATTCTTATCCATAGATAGTTTGGGAAGTAGGCTGCTGCTCCTATACATAACCAAGAACACATTGAAATTGGACATAATACAAACCAAAGTTTTGTGGGTTCAAATCACTTTGATCAGAAACATATCGGATGCCTCAAATGGACACTCTGTAACTGCAGGCTTGGAACAAAGTTAAATACATCTTAATGCTAACTATCTGCTGGTGCTTTTTTTTTTTTTTTTAACGTTTATCTATTTTTGAGACAGAGAGAGACAGAGCATGAACAGGGGAGGGGCAGAGAGAGAGGGAGGCACAGAATCGGAAGCAGGCTCCAGGCTCTGAGCCATCAGCCCAGAGCCCGACGCGGGGCTCGAACTCGGACTCATGGACCGTGAGATCGTGACCTGAGCTGAAGTCGGACGCTTAACCGACTGAGCCACCCAGGTGCCCCTCTGCTGGTGCTTTTGATTCAGCTGCATGGCCATGCCATCTAAATGTTAATGTTAAGTATTTACTGGCTTGTTTGGTTTCAATTCCATCACAGCCCAAGAAGCTCAGAAACAGACCAAGATAAAATACAGTAAAACTTTGGTTTGGGAGCATAATTTTTTCTGGAAACATGCTTGTAATCCAAAGCGTTTGTATATCAAAGCGAATTTCCCCATAAGAAATAATGGAAATTCAGATGATTCGTTCCACAACCCAAAAATATTCATATAAAAATGATTACAATACTGTAATATAATACAAAATAATAAAGGCAATACAAAATATAAAGAAAATAAATTAACCTGCACTTACCTTTGTGATCTTCGTGGATGGTGTGAGGGAGACAAAAGAGAGGAGGGTTATTGTGTAGGAAGTTTTTCACTACCAGATGTTGACTACAGTACACTATTAATAAACTCCTGTCATATACTTTATTGAATGTAACTGGCAATAAGGCAGAAGAGGAAAGGGTCTATACCTGCAGGCAGCCTGACCTAAAATGAAGCAAAGCATTCCTAAGCTTCCTTTTGCATGGAAAAGCAAAGGACTGTCCGTAGGTGCTTTGAAGTGAGAAAAAATACACTAGTGCCAGTTGCAGACACATTTCAACGTTCTGAAAAATCACTGATTTCTGCCAAACACCACTGTCTGAGGCTGAGAATCTGAGCATGGGAGATGATCACCATAATCTCTCAGTGAGCGAGAGAGAGAAGAACCATTGGCTCAGCTGTGATCATGTGATGTTCGGCATCACGTACTGCTCGTATCGCAAGACATCGCTCATTTATCAAGTTAAAACTTATTAGAAATGTTTGCTTGTTTTGCGGGACACTTTCAGGACAAGTTACTCACAATCCAAGGTTTTACTGTACTTTAAATTTTAAGAAAAGCTTAATAAAAATACTTAACATATTGCTAAACTCATAAAATAACAAAGATGAATCAAAATTTACTCAAATTAATTCAAAACCTAAAAGGAAAGGTTTAGTGAGTGAGCTAAAGTTACAATATCCACCTGAGTTTTTGGTCACAAATAAATATCCTACCAGCTGGGCAATGTGAGTTACATAATTTACCTTATTCCACTCATTTGGCCGCTAAGAAGTAAGAAATAATGTTTTGTAAGTGCTCCCTTATGTACAGTTGTTGATATAATTTTCTCTCCACCTATTTATCAATTTATTTTCAATTTTTGTCCTATTTGAGGTTTTTATCTCACTCTACTTTCATTATTAGTCTAAGATCTTTCATTTCCTTTATGAACCTAAGCAGCATAAAAAATAACATTTCAATCATTTACTCCCCTCCTTGCTCAAGTGATACAGAAATTGCATATTTTTTTTTTTTTTACTATTTCTTGATATAATGGCAGCTGTAGTGGTTGTTTAATGAACATAAAATTTCAGCTACCCATTTCTATGTTACCCCAGTTTACAACAAATAGGGTGAACCTGATTTGGAGTAACGTGTGCTTGATTTCCATTTCTGTTAAACTTCCAATTTAGAATTAAGAATACTGAATACTGAATTTATTGAATTCAAAGTCCAGCTGTTATGCTGAAATGACTAGCAGTTGTTTCCATAGTGATAGAAAGCATTTACCTTTCTCAACCTCAATATGATTCCAGAACAATGGTTTATTTTCTGCTTCACAATTCATAGGACTGAGCACCAAATATGATTTGTTGGAAGTGTATTTTCTTCATTTGCTGTTAACAATCCCTTCTAGCATCGCTACTATACAGATCATATTCATCTTATTGTATTTATTGCATTCACATTCTATATTATAATCCAGTTTGTTAAGCTGCCTTGAATAGCTTATGATTTTGAACCTGTAATAATTCTATTTTTATACCTTATATTATGCACTAACTTGACTCTCTAAATTTTTCAATCTTATTTTTTTTTGTTGTTCTCAGAATTCTCTCAAAGGTGGCTGAAACAATACAAAAGGAAAGAAAAACACATCTTCACAGTCATGTAGTATATACCTTAGCACAAAACAGACTAGTCACCATTATTAATTATTGCTATTCACAATTACCATACAATTACAATTTACAACAAAATGTTTGATTGCATCTCAACTCATCTTCTGAGCTCTGTGTATTGTTTCCTTGATTTTGCCCTTCATTTTGGCTTTAGTGTATCTCAATTTTGCATTCTGGGTAAAATAATCTTCAGGAACCCTAATGTTTTCTTCACCATTTTTTTTAATCTTCTTACATGTATTCCTTTTTATTCCTTCAGTTGCTTGACAGATACCAAACTGATCAAAAGACTTGAAGTCTAAACTCAGATACCTGTTTTCCCAACACAGAGAGGTCAGGCCCCACTTTCCAGAACCATAGAAAAAACATATGATTGGCACATGAAACAATAACTTCCTCCCAAGGCCCTTGGTGGAGTATGTTTGTGCAAGCCCTTCCCATGTAAATGTTTCTTTACTCTTCTTTTCCTTGCGAAAAATTTTTTTGAGAATTTTATTGTTACACTCTTAGAATAAGGACTAGTTGCTTTATACTTATAAACAGTTCTTTCTAGATTAATGAAATGGCCTGTAGATCTTTCCTGATCATTTTTTTTCCTACTTTGTAATACATCTGTTAGAGGTTGACCAGACTATTTCAAAAGACATCTGCATAGCAGCACTTTGAGCTCTTTGGAATTAAAATTAATGAGATTTTTAAAAACTATTATGAGTTGTGATTTCCTTCTCCATTTTCCCTCATTCACTTAATCAAAAATATATCTTTAAAAATTGTGAGAGGATTTTGTCAGAACTATTTCCTATAAGTAGTCTAGCATTCTTGTATTTGAAATTACATCACCTATACCAAAATGTTGAGAAATGTGGATCTCACTTTTCCCTCCCTTCTCCTGTCACACTACTTTAGGCCAGCATTATATCACACTGTCTTTTTAAAGGACATTATTCTTCATTCTGTCTTTCTCCCCTTCGCCATATAGAACAATATCGGAAAATTTATAACATTTTCTAAAATTTTAAGTAGAATTCCTCATTTCAGAAGAGTCACTGTTTTTCTTTTTTCTAAAAGTATAATTCATCTTGAAACATCCAAGGCAATTTCAAGACAATTTTTTCCAATGTCCAGATTTAAAATTCCTAGACTTCTCATAAGTTATCTACATGATGTCAGGCAAGGCTATAACGGTCCTATGGTGGAGTGCCCAGAGAAATATGATGTTTGGTCAGATAGGATCATAGATTTGTTATATTCTTTTCAAAATTTGAAATGAAGACTGAACACAGTAAAGACCATGTATAAGAAACTCAGAACTAAAAAAATACTCAACACTGAAGAGCTAAAAGCTTTACCTCTAAGATGAGGAAAAATACAAGGATGACCACTCTCACCAGTTTTATTCAGCATAGATAGTACTGGAAGTCCTAGACAAAGCAATTAAGCAAGAAAAAGAAATACAAGTCATCCAAATTGGAAAGGAAGAAGTAAAACAGTTTTAATTTGCAGATGACTTGATATTAAATACAAAAATCCCTAAAGATTACACAAACACACACACACACACACACACACACACACACACACGCGCATACACACACCCACAAACTGCTAGAACTAATAATTGCATTCAGTAAAGTTGCAGATACAAAATCAATATACAAAAATCAGTTGTATTTCTATACACTAAAAATGAACTATAAGAAAGAGTGATTTAAAAAATAAACAATCCCATTCACAATTGCATCAAGAAGAATAAAATACTTAGGAATAAATTTAACCAAAGCTATAAAAACTATGGCACTGATGAAAGAAACTGAGTAAGACACAAATGATGAAAGGGATCCTGTGCTCTTGCATTGGAAGAATTGATATTATGAAGATGTCCATTCTACTCAAAGTTATCTATAGATTCAATGAAATTCTTATCAAAATTTCAATGACACTTTTTACAAAATAAACAATCCTAAAACTTATATGGAACCACAAAGACCCCCAATAACTAAAGCAGTCTTGACAAAGAACAAAGCTAGGGGCATCACAGGCCTCAATTTCAAACTGTATTATGAGCGTATAGTAACCAAACCAGATAGTACTGGCATAAAAACAGGCACAAAGATTATGGGAAAAGAACTGAGACCCAAGAAATAAATACATGCATACATGGTTAATTAATTTACAACAAAGGAACTGAGAATATACAATGAGGAAGAACAGACTATTCTATAAATGGTGTTAGGAACACTGAGCAGCCACACCCAAAAGGTGAAACTGGACTGTTATCTTACATCATGAACAAAAATCAACTCAAAATGGACTAAAGACTTGAATGTAAAACCAGAACCATAAAATTCAAAATGGACCAAAGACATGATTGTAAACTGGGAACCATACAACTCCTAGAAGAAAAATCATAGGCTCTAAGCTTCTTGGTTTTGGTGATAAGTTTTTTGTTTTGACATCAAGAGCAAAGGCAACAAAAGCAAAAACAAAAACATAGGATTGTATCCAAGTAAAAAGCAACTGCACACAGTGGAAACGATCAAAAAAATGAAAAGGCAACCTGTAGAATGGGATAAAATATTTACATGATATATATTTAATAATGAGTTAGTATCCAAAACAAATAGAGAATTCATACAACTCAATAGCAACAAACACACACACACACACACACACACACACACACACACACAAATCAATTGAAAAATGGGCAGATGATCTGAAGAGATAGTTCTCCAAAGAAGGCATGCAAATGACCAACAAGTACAGGAGAAAATACTCAGCATTACTAATCACGAGGGAAATGTGAATCAAAAACTACAAGGTTTACCATCAAAAAGACAAGAAAACAAGTGTTGACAAGGATGTAGGGGAAATAGAATCAATATACACTATTAGTGGGAATTCAAATCAGTGCAGCAACTATAGAAAACATTATGAAGTCTCCTCAACAAAATTTTTAAAAATGTTTATTTATTTTTAGATAGAAAGAGAGAGAGTGGGTGAGGAGCAGAGAGAAAGAGAGAGAATCCCAGGCAGGCTCCTTGATGTCAGCATAGAGCTCCATGTGGGGCTTGATCTCATGAACTGTGTGATCATGACTGAACTGAAATCAAGAGTCAGCTGCTTAACCAACTGAGCCACCCAGGTGCCCCAAAAAACTTTTATAATCTATTACATGATCCAGCAATCCCACTTCTGTGTATATATCCAAAAGAAATAAAGACAGGATATTGAAAAGATATCTGTACTCCCATGTTTATTGCAGCATTATTGACAAAAGCCAAGATGTGAAAACAACCTAAACATTTGTCAATGGATGAATGGATAAAGAAAATGTTATATATATATATATATATATATATGCATTGTTTATAACTACAACAAAATACATATACATATATAAAATGGAGTATTATTTAGCCATGATTAAGAAGGAAATCTTGCCATTTACAACATCATGCATGGGTCTTGAGGACATTAATGCTAAGTGAAATAATCTGGACAGAGAAAGACAAATACCACATGGTGTCACTATATGTAGAAACTAAAAGAAAAAAAGAAGTCAAACTCATAGAGTAGAAAAGTGGTTGGCAGGGGGAAATAGGGAAAGTTTAATAAAAGGATACAAACTTTTAGATATAATAAAAAGGTCTGAGGGTCTGATGTAAAACATGGTGACTATAGTTGTTAAAACTGTACTGTATAATTGAAATTTGCTAAATGGTAGAACTTAAAAATTCATACCCAAAATAAAAAAGGTATCTGAGGTGATGAACATGTTAATTAATTAGATGGGAGAATGCTTTCACAGTGTATACATATATCAAATCACCACAACGTATATTTTAAATATCTTGACATTACATAAATCATACCTACATAAGGTGCACTTAAATAAAAAAAAAATATATATAAAGACTCCTGGAAATTAGTGTGTAAGAATGAACCCTAGGGAAAGGGTTTACTGTCTATCTTGTGTCCTCATATATTTAAGATCCCAGAATAGAGCTTGATACATATTAAGTAGTCTATAAAATATCTCTTATATTAAAAAATCTGAAGGAAAAATAGGTCCCATCAAGAGGAAAGCTTTCTTAGAACTCAGAATTTTACAATAAAAATTTTAAGAATTTTGGAGGCAATTGTAGGGACCAAGATTTTTTTTAACCAAAACGAGGTCAGTCTTGCTTTAATATAGTAAAATAAAATTTTGATATTGGCAAAATATGCAACCCATATATATGTAATTTATTTATTCAAATTTCCTTGATACATATACAACTACAAAGATTTAAAACCCATCTGGCTTTCATATTAATTCAAAAAACTTTTTAAATGAGAAAACACTAATCTGTTTGAAATGTACTGTTAGTCAATAATGCAAAATATCGGAAAGTTACATGAGATTTATGTTTCAGCTAGAATTACTAGGTTAAATAAAACAAATGTTTATGGAATAAGTATTTAAACTTTAGCAATAAGATCAGTTTTTTTGTTTGTTTAATAATTGGAAACAAACTGTTTTTATGCTGAATAAGTACACTAAATAAATATATATATTTATAGTTATATATATATATATATATATATATATATGTATAGATACAGATAGAGTTGATGATGATGATGATGATTTAATAGGAAAGATTTAGTGAGGCTATGTTACTTCCCTTGATGAAAACTGTTTTGCAGGCAATTTCAGACTACTTAATTTAAACACTGAAAATCTCATTATGAATTTCAGCTTCAAGGATGTCATGGATGCCTCAGGCAGTCAGTGGTGCAAAGCAAAGTGAAATACTGTAATTGAAAACTATAAAGAAAACTCACATTTAGGTTGAGTTATTTTTCTGCATAATGTAAAAAATTACTTGTATAAAAAAGAATGGTTTAAGACATGGAGAACAGACTTACTGGATTTGCTGAATAAAAGGGCCTGTGGGGATATGTAGATGAGCTAGCACAGTTTTCAAGACCTGCCTGCACAAATTCAGAAATATATAAGAATTGCTTTTGTTACCCAAGATCTTTCCTAGTCATCATCACTACTAAATTTCACCACTTGTTTTGGAGACCATCAGTGCCCATAGTTAAGCCCTTTCCTTCTTGTCAGTATTATGTGTGTCAGATTTTTTCTGACTACAAATGCTATCTTCCTAAATTTTCAAAAAAAACATTGTTAATTGCAAAATCATGTTTTCAATGAATACACTTGTTTTCAATGAATACACATTTTCAATGAATACAATTAATATTCCATTTTACTCCTCTTAGTCTCCTTTCTGTCCTTCCTTCCTGCCCCCCTTCCTACTGTCCTTCCCCAACTCCTTTTTCTTTTTTCCCTCTTTCCCTGCTAAAGATCAGTTATATCATATTCAGGTAATTATTGAACCATTAAAGTATAATATATACAAAATAGAATACCTATAGGGTATAACGTAAATTAGTAAATACTATGAATTAGTGTTGGTTTAGAGAAATAATGGAAGGTTTCAAGGAGGCAGAGATGTGAAACAATGTAACTCCTCCTCACAAATTTCACAGAAAACGTAGTGTTCTGCACATAAAGAGAGAGGAGCATAGGGATAAAAAGAATGGAACACACTATGATCAGATCATGAGCAGGCTTCTCTACAACATTAGGTACAAAAGCTTGTTTTTCTCATTGTAATGAAGAAAATACTTGTAAAATATTCAAACCATTCAAACATTCTGGATTAAGAGAGATAATATATGCAAAGCTTTTAAAGAGGTGATTGATGCTCAGTAACATTCAGTAAACATTGTGTGCTCCCACAAAATGCTAATGAGAAATTCAAAGTTCTGTCTAAAAAAACCACAAAAAAACAAAAACCCATCCTCCCAATCCCATTATAAAAAAATTTGGCTCATATTTCTGTATGAATATACTGAAATACACACACACACACACACACACGCACGTGTGTATCTTTCCCACAGAGCATCATAGCATCCATTCTATATGCAGAACTATCATTCCATAATTTATTCTTTTACTCAAAATAATATATAGACATTTCAAATGTTAGGGTGTATTTACATGTATGTCAACATGTTCACATATCATTAACCAATCGCTTACTGATAAATATCTGAATTACTTCCAATTTTTTACCATCTTAATCAATGACAAAATTGAAATTTCTACTACTATAAAAGACAATAACTTTTTTTAAAACTTCTTAACTCCTTGAACACTTACATAATGAGGTAATGTACAGACTGTTTTCCTGGCTGTTGAATGACTGGTATAAATAAATTAGCTATTTTATTTTATTTTTAAAAATTTTAAATTTCATTTATTTATTCTGAGAAAGAAAGAGACAGCATGAGCAAGGAAGGGTAGAGAGAGAGGGAGAGAAAATCCCAAGCAGGCTCCACGTTTAGCCCAGAGCCCGACGTGGGGCTTGAACTCACAAAACCATGAGATCATGACCTGAGCCAAAATTGAGAGTTGAGTGCTTAACCCTCTGAAGCCACCCAGGCGCTCCAATTAGCAATTTTAATATTAACACATATTATCAATCTAATCACTCATAGTGAGTAGCACCAATATATTTTCAAAAAGTTTCTCATCAATTTTCCCATTTTCTATCCTATTATTTTTTCTAATTATTTATATTTACATAATTATTTATTTCTAACTCATTTGTAAACACTCTTCCTATGGCAAGAATATTAGACATAGCCTTCTAATTTTTTTTAGTGTTTATTTATTTTTGAGAGAGACAGAGACAGAATGCAAGTGGGTTAGGGGCAGAGAGAGACACAGAATCCGTAGCAGGCTCCAACCTCCGAGCTCTCAGCACAGAGCCCAATGCAGGGCTCAAACTCAAGAGCTGTGAGATCATGACCTGAGCGCATCAGATGCTCAATGGACTGAGCCACCCAGTAGCTCCTAGCCGGAGCTTTCTAAGGAGTGAACTGAATGCCAAGTCCCTTACGCCTCCTGCTGGCTGGTTAAAGACCGGGTCAGCTGCAGAGACAGTCCGTCACTTCCGGATGAATGTGAGGTCCTCTGTTTGTCCCAGCTTGGCACATAAATCATTTTGTAAGTGTGTAGTGATGTGAAAAAGACTGAGAAGTACATCTTGCAACTGTATGTGCAAACAGGGCTTTTACTTTGTACTTTTTCATTTATTTACTTTATAAGATTTACTGGATGTTTTCCACTTTCTGTAGTTATATTTATCATCTTTCCCTTTATAATTTTAAAAAATTGTAAGAGAGACTGGAGATCTAAGCCATAAGTGTGTCAGTATGAAATAAGAGTAAAAAATAATAATAAAATAAAGAAGATAGCAGTGCCTAGGTGGCTCATCGGGTAAGTAACCAACTCTTAATTTCGGCTCAGGTCATAATCTTGCGGTTCATGAGTTCATGCCCTGCATCGGGCTCTGTGCTGACAGCGTGGAGCCTGCCTGGGATTGTGTCTCCCCCTCTCTCTCTGCCTCTCTCCTGCATGTGCTGTCTCTATCTCTGAAAGTAAATAAATAAACAAACAAGCAAACATTTAAAAAAAGAAGATATTATTAGCAGTTACCATTTATTACAGAAAGATCAAAAACACTAGAAGAATAGAGAGAATAGGGTTATGAAACCAAAACAAGAGCACAGATTCAGATATTTGAAAGCAAATATGTACCTAAATATTATTAACTCCAGTTGCAAATTCATATATAAATAATTTCATGTGTTCTTTCCATGTATAAGAAAGGCCAAGGTTCATCATCTGTTTATTCAAAAATACTTATTGAGTATTTTTCAGGCACTATTCTACATTCAAGAGTTCAGTCATAAAGAAAAGAAGCAAGTCTCTCATGAAACTTAAATTCTAGAAAATAAAGCCATATTATAAAAGGATATTAAATAAAGTTTGAGATACATCAGATGGTGATGTGTTACGGGGGGGAAAGGCAAGGAATGGGGTTATGGATAATTGGCAGAGTGTGGGAAGCAAGTGGGAAGGTCAGTTTTAAAAAGTGTGGTAAGGGGACATACATACCCACACATTTGGTTAACAGAAGGTAGTCAGTGCCCTTGACAAAAGAAATGTAATATGTGTTGGTAGCTCAAGCCAAATGGCAGTGGGCTGAAAAAGTATAGTCAGAGAAACAGAGCAGGGAGAAAACATGCTTCTAAGAGTTGTAGTTCTGGAAAGGAGAGGGATGGCGAAAGATGAAAGGGATCGTAAGGCTGAGGAGAGGTCTTATTTCTATCTTAGCTTAATTTAGGAAAACGTCAGCATGTTTCTGAACTGAGGAAAAAAGCCAGAGAATGAATAATTAATGCAAACTGGACTCTGGATGCAATGTGAGAACACAGGATAAGGAACATTACCCTCTAACAGGAGGAAACTAGAGATAATGAAATGTGCATGCATAGAAAAGTATACAAGGTGGTTGCTGAAATAAATAACTTAAAGAGAATGGCAAAGATTGAAAATATATCCTGGAGGGAATGAATGGATTATGAGGAGAATGAAAAAACTAAGATAAAATAAGATTCTAGTTGGCTCTAACACTGCCTTTCATAATTATCACTACCTTTTCTTATTGAAGTAGATATTTTATTATTTATTCTGGAAACCTTGACTTAGCACTGTAAATTAGCAACCCAGTAATGTTAAAATGAATGAACAGAGGTGCCAGAAAGGTTCATTCAGTTAAGCATTTGACTCTTGACCTTAGCTCAGGTCTTGATCTCAGGGTCATGGGTTTGAGCCCTGCTTTGGGCTCTGCACTGGGGATGAAGCCTGCTTAAAAACAATTTAAGAAACAAAACAGATGAATATAAGGGAAGGTAAGCAGAAATAATATAAAGACAGGGAAGGGGACAAAACATAAGAGACTCTTAAACATCGAGAACAAACAGAGGGTTACTGGAGCGGTTGTGGGAGGGTGCATGGGCTAAATGGGTAAGGGGTTGTGGGAGGGGGGATGGGCTAAATGGGTAAGGAGAATTAAGGAATCTACTCCTGAAATCATGGTTGGAATATATTCTAAATTGGATGTAAATTAAACAATAAATTAATTAATAAAAAAATGAATGAGTGAATGAATGAATTACAGGGTAATGTGTAATGTAGTAACAGTGTGTATATAAAAGTCTCTTTGCCAAAGGCATTTTCCTACTATGAGGCTTTACATCAAAAAGAATGAAGACATTTTTGGACAAGATAAGTTATCTAAATGCTTCAGATCAACCACAGAATTTTTTCTCCTTTCTCCTGGAATACGTTAGGGAGTTTCCTGCCCCCAACTCATTATGTTTCCATAAGCAACCTCTTCTTTTCTCCCCAGGAAATTAGAATATTGATATGATCTCCATGCTACTGGTCTTACTTCTCCCTAGTCCTCTCTTTCTCTGTCATCACTATTAGCATTTTATAGGTTTTTGGCAGTAATTTCTTCTTGGATCTAGCCACATAGCTATCTGCTTTAAAATCTTTCCATTAGGAGAAAGATATAACAAAGACCAGACTAAAGGGTAAATTCAGAGAAGACTGAATCCGGCCATAGGGCAAGCCAAACACATTCCAATTTTAGCAGTAATTAACCTAATATTTATACATCAATTTACCTAATATATAACATATTAATAGCATACAAGGCAAATATATCAATATAATAAAAATGCACTTACTATATTTATAGGTATATGTACTTTTATTCATCATTTTAACTTCAGTGCATAGTTTTCAGTTAGTTCTCAAGTCAAAGAAGATGCAAGGGTTTTGATAGATCTACAGTGTTACTTTTCCAATCACATTTCTTTTTCTCTCCAGTCATACAAAGAGGCCAAAATCTGTAGTATTTATATCTTTGTACATCATTGGGATAATACATTATTTTTACATGTAGAAGGAATTAATAATACCATGTTTTTGTGTATTGTACCAGCATTTAATGGACTCTGTGTATTAAACATAATTTTATTAAAAATTGGTTGAACAATTAGATCATTAGCGATTTTGTTTAAAATTTGTTTCTCCTAATCTGTGAAAATTGTCTTTGAACTTTAGAAAACAGATTCAAAATGAAATCAGTGTGTACAGCTTTGAAATTCAGCAAAAATAGAATAAGTTATTTACATTGGACTGATTTACAGAGATGCACATGACCATGGTTTATTATGTGCTCTTGGTAATTCTTATGCAGAGGAAATAGAATTACAGAGTGAGAAGCAATGTTTTTTCACTTGTTGATTTCCTACACTTGGACATCAATTCACATCAAAACTTAAAGATTCTTTGTGTTGATTACAAGTAGTTTTTTACAAGTTTACAACATGCCTTCACAGCTTCAATAAATTATTTATGAATTGATGTAGAAAAACAACATTTGTTTTAGTTTTGGCGGGGAAATAAGACTAGGGAGAAGGTATCTTATTTCCAAAAAAGAGAGCCATATTTATTGCATTACAAGTAATGAAAAAATGCTTAAACCTGCTGTTATCTTATAATAAACCAATTATTAGACCATTATTGAATACTTAGCTATGTTTAAGTCTGATTATCCAAGGTGCTGTGAAGGACCAAGTACATTATACAAACTTTGCTTTGAAGAAATCTGCACTCTTGGAATATATCAGTGAAAATGACAAAGATCTCTGTTCCTTTGCAACCTACATTCTAGTGAGCTGATGCACACAATAAAAAATATTTTTTTAGTATTTTAGGAGGCAATAAGTGCAATAAAAAATAAAAATGTAGAGTAGGTCCTGATAAAAGGAATTGGGGATGCTACAGTTGAGGATGGGTTTCGAGGGCAGTTGCAATTTGAAAAAATGTTTGTCAGGGTAGGAGGTGAAGTTTGAGTAAAGACTTAAAGGAAATGAAAGAGTGAGGTACATGGCTATCAGGGGAGGGTTCCAGCAGAGGCAAGAGCCAGAACAAAGTCCAGAAGGCAAACACTACAAGAATCTTTCCAGAAACAAAAAGAAACTAGCAGCACAGCTAGGGCAGAGAGAGGGAGGAGAGTGGGAAGGGATGAGGGAAGAATGAGCTAGCTCACACAGGCCCTTCCAAGCCATGTAGCAAGTTAAATAGTGTCCCCCAAATGATTTTTCCACCAAGAACTATGAGTGTGAACTTGTTTGTAAATATGGTTTTTGCAAATGTCATTATGTTAAAGATTTTGAAATGAGATAATACTGGATCTAGCATGGACTCGAAACTCTAATGACTAGTGTCCTTTTAAGAAAAGAAGACTCGGGGTGCCTGGGTGGCTCAGTCAGTTGAATGTCCAAATTTGGCTCAGGTCATGATCCAGGGTCGTGGGATCAAGTCGTGAGTACCACTCCATGCTGTATGTGTGGATCCTGCTTAGGATCCTCCCTCTCTTTGTCTCAAATTAAAAGAAGGAGGAGGAGGAGAAGGAGGAAGAGGAGAAGGAGGGAAGGAGGAAAAAGAGAAAGAGGAAGAAGAAGAGGAAGAAGAGGAAGAGGAAGAAGAAGAAGAAGACAAAACTCAGTTCTACCATGTAACTGTGACCTTGACCAAAATACTTAACTTTTATAAACCTAGTTTTCCACAGGTATACAAAAAGTTAATTCCACAAAAGATATAGTATATGTAAATATAAAGTGCAGTTCTCTGATTATAGTGACTATGCAACAAATTATAGCTATTAATATTTCATTTTGAAATGTTGCTTGAGATTGAGCCACCTAGAAAAATATGCAGCTGTCTCTAGGTTATCTGTAATATACACAACAATGGCATTTAAACCACTGAGTTGTTTCATCCTTTGTCCAGGTAACACATGTAGTAATTGAATATCCACTCTGTGCTAGGCACTAGTGATACAGGGGAAAATAAGGGGCTCTGCCTTCCACTGGGGACCACCACAGTAACCCATGGACTGCAGTGGCAATGGCAAGTGCTAAAACTAGCTTATGTGAAAGGCATATTGGTGACACAAAGGACAAATCCACCTACATTACTGCATTGAAATATTGAGAAAATTCTACTTCAAGGACAAACAGAATTTTGGCCCCAAAATAAGTCAATAAAAGCCCCAGTCAAGATTTCCACTATGAACTTCTATGACTGAATCTAATTTCTTGACAAATAATTCACTTAAATTTAATATTTCATATATTTTTAGCATATGCTATCACTCATGGTGATCCTTTTACCTAGAATGTCTTTACTTAGAATATCCAGAGCTCTGCTTGGTGCATCAGTTAAAATCCCAGTCACTGTTCTGGGTCTGGTATAATCATCCTGTACTTCCAGAAGAATTGATTGTGCTACCTTTGGCTCTCCAAAGCACTGCCATAATTGAAGCAATAATAACATAATAGTTTTCATGGTTTACACATCTGGATACTCTCTGCTGGTTTTTTTTTTTTTAAATACTCCTGTTTGTTCCTGCAGCACTTTTATTTTAAACATGTAAAAACAATACATTTCTGATGAAGTGAGAGCATTGGAGATTTTGTTTTTCAATAGAGGAACTGCAAAGCCATGATAGCAAGTCTGCACAAATATAGCATTGTTTATATGCAGAATACTATAAAAAATCCTTCAATTGTATTCCTTATGATATTGAATATTCATTCATAAGATTGACCTTGCATACTAGATTTTGAAATTCCTGAAATAAAAATTAAAATGTGATTACTGCCATTTGGTAACTATACTGAAAGACTGCACATATATGAAAAAGCTGACTTATTGGTTTGGAGGTGATGCCCAAGTTAATACTCAGTTAATTATCGTATTTATGTAACTGAGATAACCTTATTCTCTAGTTAATTGAAAAAAATGTTTTAGCATATTATTAAAACATACTTCTTGTAAAACAATATGTGGTAAATTCCAAAGTGTAACTGAAGAGAGTCTAATGAAGATACAAATACCAAAAGTGTTTCCAGGTTACTAGAACCAGCAAGATGTGGTGAAGTATCAAAGAAGCATTAACAGTGAGAGAGTATTATTTCTCCTAATCCTGAGTTATAATATAACCACATTGGGAGTGTGTGGCCTTGGGTAGAGAACTGTAGCAATCATCAAACTGTTGCCTGGAAGAAAGGGAGTGGGAGAATAAACCCACTGATAGTTTTATCTTCTTCCTTTTGGTCTCTTGCCAATGCTTCCTTTGGCCAAACTCAACTGGAAGGCAAGAAGCAAAGTACCTCTGGTGATGCAGTCCATGAACAACCTCTGGAGGCCCCGAGCAGAGGAGGAAGAAGAAAGCAGCTCTATAAGGGCAAAGAAAACCACCCAGCATATATTTTGACTATAAATCTTATTAAGTAATTAAATCCAAAGAGTGTGTTCTCTCTTACTATCAATCTTCCAAAAATAACCATACATTTTAAGATAATACACCCAGTGTACTAAAAGTATAGTCACGGACTCCTGGTATCTAGCAGACATTCAGGGGATCCGTGAGGGCAAAACAATCTTTATAATTATATTAAGTCTCTATTTGCCTTTAATTGTTTATATTGGCACTGATTATACAAAAGCAATGGTGCTAATACCTTCACATAAATCAAGGCAGAGGCACCAAACTGCACTAGTAGCCATTGTATTCTTCACTGTTCTTCCAAAAGGAAGGAGTTCTCTTTAGAATGTCCTTCATTAAGCAATAAAAGTTATTAACTTCATTAATCTTAACCTCTGATTACATATGTTTTTAATAACAAATAGGAAGTACCCATACAAAATTTCTGCTTCATTTGCTCTCTGGGGCAAAGGCGTTTTGATTGAGCTGTGAACTGAACTAGCCATTCTTCTAAGAAAACTATTTTTTTTACTTTAAAGAAAAACTGACAAAGTATCTGGAATTTACTAGGTATTTTTTCAAGACATGAATGAAGTTAACCTGGTATTTAAGGGGAAAAAAGCTGGACAGCATTTATTGATGAGCATAAAATTCAATCTTTTAAGTAAAAATTTTGCAAAATATTTATCCAATACCAGGACAGTAATAGCCTCCTAATACTTAACCACTTTTTAAAGTAAATTTTGGAGGTGACAGTGGCATAAGATCTTTTGATATTGTATAATTAAATATATCAACATTGGTAAGTTCTATATAACTTAATGAACTAATATTTTCAAAATGAACACTGCATGACCTTACATGAAAATGGGTGTACAACTTATCTGAATGAAGAAAAAGATGGACCAATGGATTTAAATGAAACTGACTAGAAACTTTGGGTGATGTGATTTCCTATTCCATATTGAGAACAACTTTTAATAAATTACCACTTGACAAGTTTTGCTAGAGTCTCAAAGAATATCCACAATTATCTGAAAACCACTCCTTCAGACTTTCTCCATTCACCTCAATCAAAACAATATATTGCAACAGAAGCAGAGGTGTCATCTATTAAACCACACATTAAGATATTTATAAACTGAAAACCAATGATATTCTCAGTAAATATTTTGGAAAACATAGTTGTTTTCGATAAAATACATTATTTGGGTTACTGGGCACAGGTTTTATTATAGTTACTTTTAACTGTACTAATACATGAGTATATTTGTCACGGTTTTATTTTCTAATATAATATCAAGATATACAACCTCCAATAAACCAAATCCCTTCCAAGTTTTCAATAACATATGAAAGGTGTATCAAAGGGACCCCAGACCACAATGTTTAGAATAGCTTAACAAATGTTAAGGGTCTCTATATCAACATATTAAAACTTTTACTGTCATTTGCCAAAAAACATTCCTATTATAATTCTACATTTGTACATTTTATTAAAACAAAAATACAACCCTAATATAAGAATCTGTGTCTTTGGACAACAGTACATAAAGTTACATCTCAAAAATCACTGATCTATTTCACAGAAGTGCAGCTATTTGAAATTATGGACATATATTTTATAAATAGCTTGGCATCTAAAATATAAAATCTATTCAATTAAATGGCCTACTATAAAGTTTATGAGAATTATAATTAAGAAGTAATTAAACCAGATATTCTTTCTCAAATAGTTACACATGATAAACACTTTTTACTATGTAATTTACAAGTAGTTAAGAGATAATACAATATTTTTCCCTAAGATTTTAAAGGGAAATTAACTTCAAACAATAACATCCTTTAAGATAAGATGTATGGAACATTTATATATATTTTTAATCTCTAAAAGAACGAATTCTATGGGTTCCTAGGTGGGTCAGTTGGTTACGTGTCCAACTCTTAATCTTGGCTGAGGTCGTGATCTCACAGTTCGTGAGATCAAGCCTGCATCTGGCTCTGTACTGACAGCATGCAACCTGCTTTGGATTCTCTCTGCCCTCCTCTGCTTGTGTTCTCTCCCTCAAAATAAATAAATGAACTAAAAAAAATAAATAAAAGAACGAACTCTAGATGATTAAATTTTAGAAGGAATAGTTGGATTCTATGTTCAAAACTTTAGAAAATAAGGTAAATAGCATATATATACCATAAGTCATATGTATTCTAAATATTTTTATCAAATGGTGTGCAGACAACTTGATCTTTAATTTCATAATTCTATGTTTATTTTCACACCCAAATTATGACATTTATCATTAATTTTCTAGAGAGAAAAATTTTAATATTATTCCTTATATAATTAGGAAGAACTCAAGTGATTGTGGCTTTCCCATTCAATTTATTCTAGACTTGTATATGCCTGGAGAGCCTATGGGATCAAATACATGAAAAAGGATAAAATATGTTCCTGAGAGAGTATGGAAGGGAGGGTAAATTTATAATTCAACTCAGGAATAATAGATTTGTATTAGTTTTGTATTAACATGTAAGAAGAAAGCTCTTCAAGCTGAAATGAAAGGATGTTCATTAACAACATGGAATCATATAAATGTGTAATAACTCATTAGTAAAGGGAAATTTATAGCCAATATCAGACGTTCTATTGTTGCAATGGTGGGGTACATAATCTCTTTCAATTCTATTTTTATAAAAAGTTAAACATGTATAAATTTTATGTATTAAATATTCAAATAATTCTATGCATTAAAATGTATTAAAATAACCATAATCATGAAAATTTGCTATTGGGTTTGCAATATGAAAAGATGTAAATTATAACATTAATAACCTAAAATATGTGTCAGGGTTTAGAAGGTAAAAATACAATGTTTTCATATGCTATTCGAGTCATGTTGCTATCACATTGAAATCGGATGTTATAACTATAAGATATTTTAGGTAACACTTATGGTAACTATAAAGGAAAAACCTCTAGTAGATACACAAAAGATTAAGAGAAAAGAATCAACGAACACCATTATAAAAAGAATCACAATTATATAAACACAATTATAAAAAAAAAATCACAGAGAAAGAGAGTAAGAGAAGAAAGGAACAGAGGAACCATAAAAGAGACAGAAAATATTTAACAAAATGTAAGTCCTTACTTATAAACAATTATTTTAAATGTAAATGGATTAAATTCTCAAAACAGAGAAAGTGGTGTGGCTGAACAGATAGCAAAAGAAGATCAAATTATATATTATCTGCAAGAAAATCATTTTAGGGGCCCCTGGATGGGTCAGGTGGTTAAATGTCCAACTCTTGATTTCAGCTCAGGTCATGATCTCACAGTTCAGGAGTTCGAGCCCCACTTTGGGCTGTATGATGACAGTGTGAAACCTGCTTGAGACTTTTGGTCTCCCTCTGTCTCTGTCTCTCCCCCATTCACTTTCTATCTTTCTCTCTCAAAAATAACTAAGTAAACATAAAAAAAAGAAATCATTTTAGCTTTAAGGACACATATAGGCTGAAAGTAAAGAGATAGAAAAAGATATTCTAAGCAAATGGCAATCAAATGAAAGCAGAGGTGGCTATATTTATATCAGACAACTTAGACTTAAAAGAAGAAATTGTCACAAGAGACAAAGAAGGTCATTATATAATTATAAAGTGGTCATTTTGTCAAAAAAGATATAACAATTATAAATATTTATGCACCTAACATCAGAGGGCCTAATTATATAAAGCAAATACTAACAGAACTAAAAGGAGACATAAACAGCAATATAATAACAGTAGGGGACCTTAATAATCCACTCTCAACAATGGATAGACCATCTAGACATAAAATCAATAAGGAAACAGATTTGAGCAACAGTTTAGACCAAATGGAACTAAAAGACACATACAGAACATTTCATCCAGCAGCAGCAAAATATAAATTCTTCTCAGGTACACACAGAACATTCTCCAGGATAGATCATATGTCAGGCCCCAAAACAAGATTTGACAAATTTAAGATTGAAATCATATCAATTATCTTTTCTGAATATAATAGTATGTAACTACAGATCAATAACACAAGGAAATTTGGAAAAATCACAAGTATGTGGAAATTAAACAGCACCCTCTTGAGTACTCAATAGGTCAAAAAAGACCTCAAAGGAGAAATTAAAAACAAAATACCTTGAAACAAATGAAAATGTAAAGACACCATACTAAAACTTTTGGGATACCACAAAAGCAGTTCTAAAAAGGAAGTTTATAGCCATAAACATGTATATGAAGAAAACAACACTCAAATAAATAACCTAACTTCACACCTAAAGTAACTAGAAAAAGAAGAACCTTAATTGTTCTCACCACACATACATACAAAAGGTAACTATGTGAGATGATAGATGTATTAATTGACTGTCTTGTGATAATCGATTAATAGTATATAAGTATATCAAATAATCACATTGTATACCTTACATTTATACAATTTAATCTGTCGATTATACCCCAATAAAGCTTAAAAATATAAACCACTATTCCATCAGATATTTCAAGAGACTGAAACAAAATTTTTCATCAATATTAGATTGTTTAAAAATTAATTTCTCTGAGAAATAGCCTAGAATATGACTGCAATTCTAAATTAGTTAATAATTATAAAACCACAACAGTAATTATATCTTAACACTATAGTCTCCATCACAAAAGTATTCGCCTATCATTTGTTATAAAAGAAACATTTTTTAATGACAGAGATGGTATTATAGTGAGCTTCCAAAAGAGGCGTCCTCTTTTTCTTTTAATAATACCTTTATAATTCAAAAAGAATTTTTACAAATCTCAGAAGACAAGAGATAATTAAGACAGAGAACCTTTTACAAAGCATCCTCTGCAGAGGTTTGTAGATGTCAGAGATTAATCCTACCTAGTGGCATGATGAGAGGCTTGGTGACATCAAGGATGAAGGGATTTGCAACCCCCCCACCCCACTGCTGTGGGCTCTACTTGTAACCATTATACATTTGTTAAAGGGAACAATTCTTCTTAATGAGAAAATGTGTTTGAAAAATACAGAGTTAAGATTTTTTATAAGCTTTTGGAAATTTTTGGTGTGATAATTCCTTGACTTGGGAATTTATATTATATTAGGAATACATGTATGTATAATTAGGAATATATATATATATATATATATATATATATATATATATATATATACATATATATACACATACACACACACGTATATGTGTATATGTGTACATATACGTATATATATAATCAGGAATATAATATAATATTACATTATATTATATTATAATTTAGCAGAACAATTGATTTGCTCCTGCTTTTAGGAATATCCTCTTTCATTGGTGTGTTGACAATTTCAATGGAAATCAAGATGTATCTATAATTTAAAAATATAAAAAAGGAAAAAGCCCTCTAAATATGAATAATTGAATAGGCACTGAAAGGCAATTATGCAACACATGGAGGAAATGTCTGGGTCTATTTGTACTGTTCAGAATTATTTAAGGCAAAATTGTTTGAGCCGGCTTGCAGGAGAAATTGCTGAAAATTGCAAATGCTGCCTAAAATCCTTTAATAATATTTTGTAAAAGCATGACTCAAATGCTGAAGATGACCTTTAGCACTTGCAAGTTGACCATTCTACTCTCACTGCCCTTGCCATTTCAAAGCTCTTCATTTTAAAATCTAAGACATTGCTTCAACATAAAATGCAACACTTTCAAATATCACTGGTACAAACACTACCTTACATCAGATATTACCTTATTTTCCAGATATTTCTACTTAAAAAAAAACATTTCAGTATTACTTGACATTTAATATCTAAATGACTTATATAAAAAGGCAGCTGTGAACAAAAAATATTCCCAAAATATTCCTCCCTGTACCCAAAGGACTAGGAAGAGGAGAGCCTAGCGAGTGAGAAAAAAAATAGGGAATAATATCTCTACTCCAGTCAATCACATACACAAAAATGAAAACTGTGGTGACACTTACCCATGACAGCAAAGGCCGAGCGAGGAGGCCAGAAATTCCACCTATACCAGACTGTAGTGAGACAAACACTACCTCCTTTCCTTCCTGCTGCTTGGTGTCAGAAAAGTCCAAGTAGAAAGCCAAGGCTCACCACAAGCAGGAACCAGTTCCTCTCTCCCCATTCCTTCAACCCACAAGCAAAATCTGGAGGGACCATGTGGAAAGCCTAGACTTCTATTCCTATATGACAGTAACGAAGATTTCCTGCCTTTCCCTACTGAGGTTGTGTCAAAGGAGACTTACAGAGAGTCAGGGCTTTGAGCATCACCCGGTAAAAAAAGATTATCCCTATGGTGCCAACAGAAGCTAGGTGAGGAACCAGAACGCCTGTCTCCACCTGGCAGTAACAAAGCACCCTCCCCCATCCTTTTCCTGACAGGATAGTGCAAAAGGAAGCTAGCTGAAACAGAAAGTTTAAATAAGATCCATAGTTCTATAACATAATACCCCAAATGCGCAGAATTCAGTAGAATATACATATCACACCAAGAACCAATCAGTTGTCAAACTGAATGAAAAACAAACATGCCAACACTGAGATGACAGAGCTGTCAGAATTATTTGACAAAGATTTTATTTATTTATTTTTATTAAAAAAATTTTTTTAATTTTTTTTTTTTTTTTATTTTTGAGAGAGAGACAGAGTGCGAGTGGGGGAGGAACCGAGAGAGGGAGACACAGAATCTGAAGCAGGCCCCAGGCTCTGAGCTGTCAGCACAGAGCCCGATGGGGGGCTTGAACTTCTAAAATGTGAGATCATGACCCGAGGTGAAGTCAGACGCTTAACCAACGGAGCCATGCAGGCACCCCTGACAAAGATTTTAAAATATCAATCATAAAAATCCTCAAATGAGTATCTATATATCTATATCTATATATCTATATCTATATCTATATCTATATCTATATCTATATACATAGATGTATATGAAATGAATAAAAGTCTCTGAAAGAAATAGAGGATATAAAGAAGTATCTGATGGAAATTTCAGAACTAAAATTAATAAGTGAAATAAAAACTCAGAGCAAGGGCTTAGCAGAAGAATTAAGGGATCAAATGAAAGAATCAGTGAACTGCAATAAGAAAAACAATAGAAATTACTAAATCTAAACAAGAGAGAGTGAATATACTAAGAAAAAAATTAACAGAGCCCAGGGATCAGTAGAATAATAATAAAATATGAACTATTTGTGTTACTGGAGTCCTTGAAGGAAAAGAGAAAAATGGAGCTTAAAAAGTATACAGTAATGATGCCTAAAAAATTCTCAAATTTGATCAAGCATAAACGTATAGATTCAGGAAGCTAAATCCTGAAACTAGAAAACCCCCAAAAAATCCACACCAAAACACAAATTATACAAACTTCTGAAACCTAAAGATAAGGAGTGAGAGAGAAATGACACCTTATCTAGAGGGGAAAAATAATTCAAACAATTTCTTATCAGAAACTAAAAGGGGCAGAAAGAAGTGACACAAATATTTTAACATGCCAAGAGGAAAAGAAAAAACAAAACACAAAACTGTCAATCCGGAAACCTGTATCTAGTGAAACTATCCTTCAGTAAATAAGAAAAAATAAAGACAGATTCAGAAGAAGGGAAAATCAGGGAATTTGTCACCATCAGAATTTCTCTAAAAGAATGGCTAAAGGAAGTTCTCTTAAGAAATGAAATAATGAATAAAAAGTTACACTAGCAAGAGAGAAAACTTCAGGCAATAATCTCAGGAACATCAAGAAGGAAGCAAAAAATGACAAGCAAAAATGTGAGTTAACATAATAGACGTTCCCTATCCTTTTCGGGATTCCACATCATGCTTGATTGCTATGACAAAAATTACATTCCACCTAATATGATTCTAAACCACATAATATCATTCTAGAGAAATATATTTAAGGTGGCTACATTAAAAATGAGGGAAACTAAGAAGAAGCAAAGAGACGCAACGTTTCTACACTTCACTCTAATTGGTAAAATAACAGCACGAGTATATTGTGAACACTTACAATTATGTAATGTATTACTAAGTGTAACCATTAAAAAGTGCTACACAAAGAGATAGACATTATTGATAAATCAAAAGGAAATTCTAAAAAAAATTAAGTAGGCTATAGGAATACAGGAAGAAGCTAAGAAGAAAAAAAAAAAACGAAGAGTACAAGAAAAATTAAATAAACAGATATAAGCACTAACATATTATTATATTCAATGTAAATTGCCTAAATACACCTATTAAAAGACAGATGAGCAGAGCAAATTAAAAAAAAATTACTCAACTGTATGCCTACAAGAAATTCACTGAAATTATAGTCAATTTGAAAATAAAAGGATGGAAAAGATATATTATACAAACATTACTGAGGAGAGCTAGAGTGGCTAAATCCATATCCACTAAAGTAGATTTCAAAGAAAATTACCAGAGAAAAAAGGGGGAATTATATAATGATAAATGGGTCAATCTACCCAAAAGGCATTACGATATGAAATATGTATGCATAAAACAAGAGAGATTTAAAATATATGAAGTTACAATTGTGAAAATTGAAAAGAGAAATAGACAAATCCACAATTATTTTTGGAAATTTCTGTATCTTTCTCTCAATAATTGATAGAACTACTAGGCAGAATATCAGGCAATGTATGAAGAAACTCAACAACATCATCAAGCAAAGGGATTTGACATTTATATGACACACCAAACAACAACAAAATATATGTCCTTTTCAAGTGTCCACAGAACAGAGAGCCAATTTATCTATATCCTGGATCATAACAAAATTTACTAATTTTTAAAATGCTTATTTATTTGAGAGAGAGAGAGAGAGAGAGAGAGAGAGTGCACGCACACCAGTAGGGGATGGGCAGAGAGAAAGGGGACAAAGGATCTAAAGCAGGCTCTGTGCTCACAGCAGAGAGCCCAATGTAGGGTTCAAACTCACAAACTACATGATCATGACTTGGCCAAAGGTGGATGACCAGCCAACTGTGCCATGCAGGTGACCCAAAATTTTATTAAATTTAAAGACACTGTGATCTTACAGATAATGTATTTTCTGAAAACAATGGAACCTAATAGAAATCAACAGGGGAAAGATTATAGAAAAATCTTCAAATATTTGGAAGTAAAATAGCACAATTTAAATAATCCATGGGTCAAAGATGAATTTCCAAGGGAAAGCTAAAAACACATTGAGCTGAATGAAAAAGAAAATATATCAAAATTTGTGAAACACTGCTAAAATAATGCTGAAAGGGAAATTTATAGGACTATATATACATCTATTATAGAAGAGAATAATTATCAATTATCTGAGTTCCTAACTCAAGAACTTAGAAAAAAAAGAAAATAAACTTCATGAAGTGAAACAGAAATAATAACAAGAGAAGACATGAATGAAAATATAAATAGAAAAACAACTGAAAGAAAAGAGCTGATTCTTGAAAATATTAATAAAACTGATCAACTTCTAAAAACGTGATAAAGAAAAAGGAAAGAATAAATACAAATCACCAAGATTAGGAATGAAGGAGAATATGTTACTATTGTCCCCGCAGGTATCAAAATGATAAAAAGAGAAACACTAGGGTAACTTAATCATATTATGATATACTACCACGTATAAATAGGAAACCCAGTTAAAATAGACACCATTATAAAACTAATAAGATGTGTAATTATTATATTTATAGGAATTATAAACTATTCAGTATTATAAATATTAATGACATTGAATTCACAGTTTTAAAACTTAAAAAAAAATATATCCAGGGGCACCTGGGTGGCTCAGTCGGTTAAGCATCCGACTTCGGCTCAGGTCATGATCTCACAGGTCTGTGAGTTCGAGCCCCGTGTCAGGCTCTGTGCTGACCGCTCAGAGCCTGGAGCCTGTTTCAAATTCTGTGTCTCCCTCTCTCTCTGACCCTCCCCCATTCATGCTCTGTCTCTCTCTGTCTCAAAAATAAATAAACGTTAAAAAAAAATTTAAAAAATATATATCCAGGCCCAGCGGGTTCTGCGGGAAATTTTACTAAGCACATAAAGAAAAATTAACATAAAATTTACACAATTTCTATCAGAAAATAGAAAAGCAAACACTTCCCTATTTATTTCATGACTAATAATAGCCTGATATGGAAATTAAAGACAATAAAAAAGAAAATGGAAATGAAAACAAGTGTTGAATATTCTTCTAAATATACAAATATAAGTAAATGTAATATTTAACAAAATATTTGAAAGTATAATTAACAATATATAAAAAGACATATACGCCAGGACCAAGCAGTTTATTCTAGAGATGGAAGTTTTCTTCCATATTTGAAAATCAATGTAATCTGTAATATTAACTACAGAAGAATTACAGGATCATATGAATTGATATAGAAAAAAATAAAGCAATCAGCAAAATTTAACACACATTCATGATTATATCTCTCAGAAAAATAAGAATATATGGATGGCTACCTTAACTTGATAAAGAGTATATACAGAAAACTTATACTCAATGTTGAAAGACTGCTTTCCTCCTAAACTGTAGAATGTAGTAAGAATGTGTACTCTCACATTTTTATTCAAAATAGTGTTGGACCCTCTAACCAGTGCAATACAAAAGACAAATAAATAAAATCCTACAGATGGGAAAAGAAGAAGTAAAACTATTCCTATTTGCAGATGACATGATTGTCTATGTAGAAAAGTTTTAAAAATTAAAACAATCATAACACCAATATATTATATCCTGAAGTATTTAGCAAAGTTTTAGGATATAAATATTTGAAAACAATATTTCTATGTATTAGCTATGAATATGTAGATGCTAAAATTAAAACTATAGTATGACTTAATACTACACTAAACTAAACTAAACTAAACTAAAAATGGAAATACTTAGTTGTCAATCTAACAAAATATGTACTGGATTTCTCTGCTGATAAATACAAAACTGCTGATAAGAAAAACTAAGACAGATCTACATAAATGGGGAGATATGTCTTGTTTATGATACAAGGGCTCAACATGATAAACGTGCAAATGTTCCACAAGTTAATATACCGGTTCATCAAAATTCCTATCAAAATTCTGGCAAGATTTGTGGAGATATATACAGGATTATTCTAAATTATATACATAACACAAGCTTTAGAATAGCTAAAACGATACTGACATAGAAGAATAAACTGCGAGGAATCAGTTTATCTGACTTGAAACTATTATATAGCTATAGTAACAAAGACTGAGTGGAGGGATGGAACAATAAATCAATGAAACATGACAGAGAACCCAGAAATAAAGCTACACAAACATGTCCAACTGACTTTTAAACAAAGGTGAAAGGCAATTAGATGGAGAAAAGATAACCTTTTCAACAAATAGTGCTGCAGCAATTGAACATCTATAGGCTACATAAATAAAGGAATTAATTTTTTTAATGTTTATTTTTTTTATTTTGAAAGAGACAAAGAGCATGCAAGCTGGGGAGGGCAGAGAGAGAATCCCAAAAAGGTTCCATGCCATTGACACAGAGCTTGATCTCATGAACTGAACCATGAGATCATGACCTGAGCTGAAATCAAGAGACAGTCACATAATCGACTGAGCCACCCAGGGACCCCTAAATGAATTAACTTTTACAAATTGACCTAAGTCTCACACCTTCTACAAGAATTAACATATAATGGATCACAGCTTAAATGTAAAACATAAAACAGGAAAACTTTAAATAAAGGCATAGGAACCTCCTGATATGAGATTAGAAAATGAGTTCTTAAATTTGACAACAAAAGCACAACCCATAAAGGAAAATTGATAAATTGGATCTCACTAAAATACACTTTTGTTCTGTGAAAGATTGTGTTAAAAGGATAAAAAGACACCCAGGGACTGGTAGAAATATTTGCAAACCGCAAATCCAACAAAGGACTAAGTGTGTAGCATATATAAAGAACTCAAACTCACCAGCATAGAAACAATCCGATTAGAAAATATGCAAAACACATAAACAGACATTTCTCTGTAGAAGATATACAGAAAACAAATGAACATATGAGAGGTGATCAACATCATTAGCAATGATGCAAATTAAAATTACAATGAGATATCACTTCACACCTATTTAGAAAAGCTACAGACAAAATAATGAACACCAAATGCTGGTGAGAATGAGGAAGAAATAGAATACTCACACATTACAGGTGGGAATGTAAAATGGTCAAGCCACCCTAGAAATAAGTTTGGTATTTCTTGTAACACTCAACATATAATTATCATACAACCCAACAATTGTAGTCTTGGGTGTTTACCCCAGAGAAATAAAAGCCTACCTTCACATACACACTGTACATTAATGTTTACAACAGCTTTATTCATAACAGCAAACAGTGGAAACAACTCAGATCTCCTTCAATGGGTAACTGGTTAAATAAACTGTGATATATCCATACCACTTAATATGACTCACCAATAAAAAAAAAAAAGAGCCCACTATTGATA